>NC_133358.1:15612793-16212793 GCF_030506205.2 Paramisgurnus dabryanus | reverse complement strand
CTGCGCGTAAGATAAAGTTTTAGTTTAATACTTAATAGTTTAATACTTGCGTCTGACCTGCAGCTATCATTCTGGCTTGGTGGGATGTCAGCCAGCGAGTCCTCTGTTTCTGATCTTGTTCTTTTACTACTCAGAGTCTAAAACCAGGAGGGCATATTAAGTGTTCATAGTATTTTAATTTTAACTGAGCAGCTATGGTTGCGCGTTTCACACACTGTTAAACCTTGCTGTAGATTTCTAGGTAAATAACTGTAAAATTGGCAGTATTTAGCTTTAACATCGGTGAAAGGTATTTTACTGTGATATGAGGTGCAGTTATTCTGCACTAATAATAAACTACAGTAAATTACTCTTTGCACCAATTAAGGGAAATAACTGTAATATTTACTGGTAAATTCCTGTTCTCTACATTCCCATGATGCACTACGTCACAATTTATTGAAAACTGTTTACATCTTCAGTCAGAAAGCAAGGATTAATGCATTAACACACACATACACACACATACATGTGCATGCATACAAACAATTCATCCACAGGTGCAGGTGTCACCAATTTGCCTTGATAAACTTGTTTGTTTGTTTGTTTACTCTGGAGCGTGCTGTGTTTAACAATATAATAGTGGATTTGTATGTTTAAAAGCTGAAAATGGATCACACAACTATAAGTAAGTAAACTGTTAAAATATTTGTGAGTGTCTTTAAAACACATAAAGGTAAGATTCCAAATAGCTTCCTGATTAGCAAGTTTTAAGCATCTTCTATCAACGTTAACCCTTGTGCATTGTTCAAATTCACTGCCCTTTCATGTTGTTTGTGGCCCAAAAATGCCACTAAATTGTAAAAATGTATCAGATTAATATAATTTTTTTTAAATTAAATAAATCTGTTAATCAACTTCAGTACTGATCAAAATTACCAACAAAAATTCCATGATTGTAGCTTTTTAATTTCCAAGTTCATAAGTGATGTTACTTATTTGGGAAAAAACACAAAATTACTTATTTTCAATATAAAAAGTGACTTTGGACTGGATTTTTAAACCCTTTTCACAGTCTTGGGCATTTCAAAGATTAGTAAAAACATTGGCTTTGATGAATTTTTAGTTTTTGTGCAGCATCAGATTTAATTTTTTTTCTTCCTCATTTATTGTTAGTGGCTGTTTTTGCCCCATTGACTTCCATTATAAAAAACATTTTTTGATTGCAAACCCATGACACCTTATTATCATGCATTTTTGATTGTTGGTGTTTTTTCCTTTTTTTGTCATTTTTACTGTTGATCACCATGTGACACCATTAACCCTTTAGTAGGCCTGGGCAAAAAACAGAGCTTAATTTCTGGTTTCTACTTCAAGTTATATGGAGCATTTTTGTTATTGCTTTAATTGTAAGAATATAAGAAGGTCATTTAAATTATGTTGAATTACTGCAGGTTTGGAATAACTTTTTTTTGTGGGTGGGATTTGACATGATTTTGTTAAAAGAATTTGTCTATTTGTATTTATCTATTGTCAGGATCCCGCCAAGTAGTCTTGTTTTGTATTTATATCTGGTCATGATGGCAGGGTTCTGGCAGTCCCATGCTCTATCGCCCTGTCCCAAATGGCACACTCCGGACTTGTGGTCCTCCCCAGAGTCCACACTTTGGCTGCGTTTACACTTGGCATTAACATGCGACCTGTATCCGGATGTTGTCCACATACACATTGAAAAGACAAGTGTAAACGCGTCTGTGATCGGAATGTTATCCGATCTGTGTGTCCTGATGCAGAGGTAGTCGAGGACGCTTTGTGATCGGATCTCAGTGTAATGTAAACGCAATACAGCCATCGTATCTGCATTTACAGGTCAACGTCACAAAAAACCCCGCCCACTATCATCTCCTCTCACTGACAACTGTCAAAAATAAAGGACGTTAGGTCATGGAGCGCAGGTGAGAGACGCAGACATTCATATTTGTGGAGCAATAAAGCTACGCTTAAAAGTATAAATCGATATTCAAAAGCATTTTAACACTGCTGACTGTATTTAAGTTATTCAGGCATATGTTATATGTTCCTATTCATAGAGAGATTTAATATTTAATAGCAGAATTCAGGATCGTTATAATGTTTGAGTTTCCATGGCGACATATCAACGTGAATGTTGCGCTTGTTTCTGGTCAATCGGCTGTTTCTGTCTCATTTAACACATTTTAAGTTACTTTAAAACACGTACAAACCATATTAACATTAGCCAAATACATTTATTCAGTGTTGGTTTTATGCAAGGTTACTTATATGTGTTTGTAAATTACATTACTTCTTACGCACTATGAACAGGAAATTTAGGAAATTGTTAGCTCTTTTAATTAAATCATATTTAAATTACCAGGAAACATAACTAACAACAGTTTATGGTTAAAATATAAATATACATATAAGTTTAGGCAGAGGCAAAAGCCCGTTATTAGGGCAGAATAAAACAGTGGAGTCGGTCATGTTTCACACGGATTTTGTTGTTGATTTAAAGCATGCGGGTGAAAGTCAAGTTCAGGTAAAGTTAAACAGGACATTCATCCGCGGTGCGGACGCTATAAGGCTTTTAAAGATAAGGCTTTTAAAGCTAAAAAAATATAACGCTTAAAATGTGGACATCACGGTTGTTGGGGTTGCTAGTTATTCTCTGCTGTTCAGTAGCACTGTACAATACGGGATTGCGGTTAGCGCGAAAACCCTAAATCATGTGGCTAAAGACAGCTGTACCCATTTTGATTGACAGTTATCCACCCAGCGCGCGTCTCCCCGCACGGGATCCGATCACACATCCAGATACAGAAGCCACATTTATGTGACAAATGTAAACGCGCCGTGTCCTGATATACGGATGATCGGATCTGCGTGAACGGATCACCGAGATCGCTTGTTAATGCAAAATGTAAACGCAGCCTTTGATGACATTCCGTAGTCCAGACTTTAGGGACCCTTGATGCGAGTCCACGTGGGTGCACCGGAGTCGTATTTTGGGACAGACTCGAGCATCACACCGGAAATAGGTAGAGAAGTTGCCGGTCAGTGTGAACTCCTCCCTTCCATCGTCTGATTGGTCTGATTGCCCTTTCGCAAGGACTTCTGGGTTGGCAAAGTGCGCGAAGCCTGCTGCAGTGCGGGCTTCGCTGAGACCGCATCAAGGGGGCAAAGGAGGCGCTGATGAGCACACTTCAAAGCGTAAAAATGACAGATGGGACACCCTACGGACTCGTAGACTAAGCGAGAATGCGCAATTTAAGGCCACGAGACCGAAAGTCCACATGAAGTGCGTCATTTGGGACAGGGCCTATGTGAAGGTTCATGGCCTTGTTTATTGGGTCATGTGCCTCCGGTGTCTTGTCTCTTGTCCCCGCCCCCTCGTTCTCCTGCTTATTAGTAATCATTGGTTTTCTCCCATCACCTGTTCCCCCTCGTTATCTTGTTTGTTTGTTTTTTCTATATAAAGTCATTGTGTCCTTAGTTCTGTGCAGGTTCATTTTTTGTGATGTTCTCGTTTCATGTGGTTATTTAGCCGAGTTACCTTGTCAAGTTTAGTGTTATCTGTCTGCTTACGGTGTTTCATGTCATGTACCCCCTCGTGGGTTTTGCTTTATGTTAGTAAATAAAGTGTTTTCTGTTTTCCCAGACTTCGTCTGCGATTGGGTTCATCCGTCCTCTGATCCTGACATCTATTGCCAAAGTAATAAAGTGTATTTGTCTAAATATTTTGGGGTTATTTCTCCCTTTTTAATAAAGTAACATAAAAAAAGAATCTTTCAAAAGTTTTAGGGTACCACAATGAGTACGACATTGTATATACTGTATATACAGTATTGTACCTGAAGCATGTGGTACTGTACAGTAATTAACTGAAATCACTGCTGCCAGTTATTAACTGTAATTCCTAGCCTACAGTATAAAACTGGCAACATTGTTGCCAGTAAGACACCGTAATGGTACAGAGACAGTAAATTACTGGCAAGACTGTTGCCAGTTATTCAATGTATTGTCATAGGAACAGAATTATACTGGCAACACTGTTGCCAGTAAGTCACCGTTATAGATGCTGTACAGTAACTAGCTGGCAACAGTGTTGCCAGTAATTTACTCCTAAAAAGTCTGGTAAGGTTTAACAGTGCACACAAACACACAGCTCCCCGGATCACTTTGAGTTGCTGATACTGACTGCAGCAAAAGCGACGCATGTGCTTTTAACTTGTAAAACTCAAGGGTGTATGGGTAATGTAGTCTCTGCTCTCCGTGGGACGATTTATGAAGCTTGCATTGTGAAGGGCACTCTGCGGCAGCGCAGCCAAAGGATGAAATTAAACCTCTGATTTAAACAGATGTGCAAATGAGCGTTCCGGTACGCTAAAAGCAGGTTCTGGGCGCACTTAGAGGTGGTGGTACACTCAAGAACTATATTTGGAAATGGCGGTTCTGAGTACCCGCGCGTGCCGGCCCACTTAAAGCACTGCTTCACATATAAAATTATACAATGTAGTGCTGTTTTTGGTTAGAAGCCTTATTTTTCTGAGGTTTGATAACATAGAATTTATGATAAAATAATCTATTTTATAAAATGTTATAAACCCCCCCTTGAACCATCTCATGATCCCCAGTTACAATGGCATAAGCTGTGATACCACTGCCTACCAGAAGACCCACAGTGGTGGTGGTTTGGTTTCACACATTTAAAAAGGAAGAGTAATGCAGTGCATTCAGAGTACATATGGCCTTAGAAAAGTGCAATAATACATGGACCCTTATACTGTATAAAGTTGTAGCGATTCAGCGGGGGAAAAGGAAATGTTGTTTAAAACACTATTGAACCTCCTACTGAAATACGCTAAGGGAATCCCAGATTTCAGCTCAAAAGGAATAATAAGCTATTATAGTACTATAAACCTATACATTTGTAGAATTAATAACAGCTAATTATACTAGTATAATTAGCTGTAATTAATTCTACAAAAGTATAGGTTTTATCTGATTTAGCATAATTAATAATAACAATTAATGAATGCATTCGTCCACAGTATAAAGCCATAATTGTACATTAACGCTAAAAAAACGTTAATTCCGTGGCTTTCATAAAATTGCTTTCTTACTGAAATACAGTACTACTTCAAAGCATGTAACAAGATCAGGCAGTTTAAGGGACATTAATTTCGCAAGCATTTAAACAAAAGCAATTACTTGTTAAGCCAGCAGCTGCGTTTTTTTCTGAGCTGAAACTGCAGTTTTTAAAAAATATTGAACTTTGGGTAAAAAGTTCAGCTCGTCAATGTCAGTTCTCACACGGCTGTTTGAGAATGAGGAGAGTTGAGGAGGGGTGGGACAAATATCACAACAACCAACCGGCGCATCGTATTACGACTGATAAACAAAGCAGAAGTATCACAACAACCAAAGCACTCAGCTGAAGAAAGGCAAGGCAAGTTTATTAGTATAGCACATTTCATAAACAGAGGTCATTTAAAGTGCTTTACATAGAAATAAGAAAACAATATATAAGAGAGAAAAAATATGTACAAACTGAGACACACAAAAAAATCTAAGATACATGAGAATTAAAAATATCAATTAAAAGAAAATAAATGTGATTTTACTGATTTTACAGTATGACTCACTGTGGTATTTCCAAAGAGTGTGCAGATTCATAACCAACATTACACTTTGTTATTACATCAAAATGTTAAATTTCTTATTCATCTGGGTAATTGTACAATGTTATTAAAGAGTTAATTAATTAGCAAACGCATCAGTTTATCTTGACTAGAGTGTAGAGTTCCTTGTGTTTCTGAACACTGTTGATTTGTCTATTTCTCTCTGACTCTTGAATCTCAGCATACTCTGGCTCTGGGTTTTTCTTGTTTATGTGATGGGTGTGTGGTGTGGAGAAGTCAATCTCTTCATAATGGACCTCATCAGTTTCTTCCTCAGACATTTCACTCTTCGTGTTGATCACAATAGCAATGTTAGAATAGATATCCAGCATGTCTTCATTTTTATCTGCGGTCTGAGAAAACAAATCAGAGGAAAATATATCAATATTTATATTAGATTTTTTTGGCAAATGTGAAGTTCACTGTTAAAAATACACAGCATGTTTATCAAATCAATATATACTTTTATTTCACTTTAACTTAAAACATTAAGTAAAACTATTGCCACTTGTTTTTTTAAGTTATCTTAAAATCTTAAAATACTAGGTTGAATTTACTTGCAAAACGTCTTGGTTACGTATGTAACCACGATTCCTTGATAGAGGGATTGAGACGTTGTCTCAATGACGACAGTATGGGGTGAGCCAATCTGGTCTGACACCAATGAATTGCAATAAAATTGTGCGAATGGTATTTGCATACGAGTCTCACACGTGTATATAAGGAGATGAGATGCGCTCATTCATTCGCTTGTGTCTGAGGAGCTTGATGAGACTCAGCGGAATGAGCAGTGTTGTGGCACGGCGGACACAACGTCTCGTTCCCTCCATCAGGAACCGTGGTTACATAAGTAATTGTGACGTTCCCTTTCTGTCGTTCACTCGATGTTGTGTCAATCACGACAGTATGGGGTCCCTATGTGAAATGCCACAACTCTGTCTCACCCCTTTTATGGGGTGGCAAGGGGGTGGCATGAGAACTACGAGGGGTTGCAATGAAGTAAGCATCCTTGCATGGTTGTCGTGGATACAAGAAATGATATACTGTATATACTATATGCGGTGTATACACTGGACCTCAAACATAAAAAACGCAACAAAAAATTTTCCTATAAGTACCCAAGCAGCAACCTTTAGCATCACCACTGTAGCACCCTTTGTCTTAATACTAAGTTAATACATAAATCTTGCCAATATCTAAAAACACTGACTGTAACCATGATGAGCAAGGTTGAACATAATGGTATAAAGACTGTTATATAAATAAAATAGGTTTGCCTATTCTTTAATCCTTTCACTCACTTGATGATGGATTTATGTCTTTTCACTTCTTTTTAGCACATGGAAAGAACCTATATGTGGATATATGTGCATATATGAAACCTATATGCAGCTTATATGCACATATATGCTGCATATATACAGCATATATGAAACATATATGCAGCTAATATGCACATATATGCAGCACATATAAAGCATATATTCACATATATAATAATATATATGCACATATATGAAACCTATATGCAGCTACTATGCACATATATACTGCACATATACAGCATATATGCCCATATATGATAATATATATGCTGCATATATGCAAAATTGAGGTGCATATATGTGCATATACAGGCCATAAATTATGTGAATTATTAAATAAAGTTATGATGTCTGCACATTTAAAACATTTACAAGATCTGTCTAGGACATGTATAACAAAATGGTTTCATTTAAGAGCTACTGTTCAATGTTATTTAACAGCGACAGTAGCGCAGATGGTAAAGTGAGTTGTCTAATGATCGGAAGGTTGGGTGTTCGAATCCCAGCAGTGACATGTTGGATTGCTTTTTTTTGTGATCGGAAGGTTGGAGGTTTGAATCCTGGCTCCTGCAGGTGCAGACTGTCATTGGTTGGACCTTTATTTATGTTTAATTTATTAGCAGCTACAGATTTTAATAATTTTACCAATATATAGGTTAACATATATGTACATATATGTACATATAATATAGGAAAACGGCCAATTTTATATATGTCACATATATGTAAAACTTATATCAAAACCTATATTGAAACATATATGTTTATATATGTTTTTTCCATGTGGCCATATGTTTCTTTCTTTCATGACTTCATCTATTCCTTTCCCTTCCACAACATATTTTTCTGTTTTATTTGTACATTCCACTCCCATAGTATTTGATTTTTCTATTCTTTTTGGTTAAAAAAAAATGGATATCAGCCTTTCTTTTCATAGTATCCTGGAAAATGTAGCATTAAGTTGTCTTTCAAGCTTTCTAAACATACACAACACTGTATAGTTTTGTCGCCTTAATGAAGACAAATAAAAACATTAGACTATATCATAACGAGTGATTTCATATGCACGTATGGAATATTTTGATTGCTGAACTAACAAGACATGATGGGCTAACTCTAGAAAGAACTGCTTAAAAGATATTTACTGCTTACACAAACCTGCAGTTCAGTTGTTTTGACTACCAAGCCACTACCTTTTTATACTTTTGTTTTTAGATCGTTGTACTTGCCATCGCTCTGTTGTTGCGGGTTTGTGCGACTCGGAAGGGATGGACTGCAGCGCGAGAACCAGGCTGCATGTGAGTGCCTTGGATGGGGCGAGGCATCCTTTCACGGTAGTTTCCAAAAGTCTCCAACCACGCCAGAAAAGATCGCTAACGTTAGATTTGTCCTAGTCGCTTTTTTAATAAAGTCGCTAAAGGGGTCAAAAAAGTTTGGCAAGTTGGCAAGACTGCACAGACTTTTTTTACACTGTAAAATACTTTCTGCTGGGACTGACTGTTCGTGCTGCTTGTGTATGAACTCTGCTGCCTCTGGTTGGCTAACGATGGAAATTAAGCCAATCATCATCAGCTATGTGGTTGTCCCACCCCCTCTAAGACACACACACCAATCGTCATCAGATATGTGTCTCCCACCCCTAAACACACGCAAAGAAAAACTACATTGCCTTTCTGGTTAAAAGAGCCTACTCGGGTATATATTATATTTATTAGGATACAAGCGCTGGGGTGGCATATGGGGTGGCTTCAACTTGCCATACTGTTGCTAAGTGACATCAAAACCTTCCAGTAAAGTGTAAGGGGGTCCTCATCCGAGGAGGAGGAACAGACCCCTCACCAGTAACACCAGCGGGGCGTTTTAAAGCTAATAGTATTGATTTAGCCGCAGGGTACTAAAGTATACTGGGAATGTGCCAAAGATGCATGGTACAGAAAAAGGGCACTACGGAGACCATACCTCACCCAGTGAGGGAGCCCATATGGAAATAGACCATGGCCTCACCTGTTGAGAAGAATCACATGTCAAAAAATATGTCTCAACTCATATACATGTAGAGTGGAGGAGACACTTGAAGCGGGTATACCACTGGGGATAGCTGGACATGAATCCCAGTACTGGCATTATTCAGAAAATACTGAACCGATACAGACGTCGTTGGAGGAGACAGGCAGAATCCTGCGCAGTATACCAAACAGCCTTATTCGCGAGATGGGTATGACAAGAAAGCAAACCTTCTCGTCATCTCCCATCTGTGCAAGTAAAGCCAGAGACATCTCTCTTGAACCACAAAAGTGGACATTGCTTGACTCAGAGGCTTCACGCTGCATTGTGTTCATATTTATTTACTTTAATTATTTATTAGATTTTTGAAACTGTGGCTAACAGTTTGATAAAATCTTAATTTCTTAAGAAAAAATATTTTTTATCTTTAAACTTGAAGTGTTTATGTTGAATGGTACTGTACACTCACCCGATCTTTTCTTCTGGTATTGGTCTGACTCAATGTCTTTGTCCTGATACAGAATACAGTCAACAGTTAATACATTTGTGTGTTTTGTTTATTATAAAACCTAAGGATAACATTTATTATTATATCTTTACCTCATATAATAAAATACTGCAGAAATCACAAGCAAAGCCAAAAATCCTCCTATACAGCCATAAATCACAGCTTTAAAGGATCCTAAAATAATAAAGTGCAGCACTTATTCAGAAATAACATCATACAATACAAAGAGCAACTATAAGAGTAAACTTCTGTATGTTGAATGTTTTCTGATAAATATTACCTAAGATTAACAGTTGAATCTCTTCTGATGACAGGTTGCCAAATTTATTCAGTGCTGTGCAGAAATACCATCCTGCATTATTATGAGTTACAATGAAGCTCATCTTCTTTTCCCGTGATAAAGGTGTCTTCTGTCCACGTTTGTACCAGGTGTACGTCATGTTTTTTGAGTGACTGGGTTTGCTTTGGCAGGTGAAAGTTACATTAGTGTCCACAGTGACTGAAGCAGATGGTTTAATAATGATATGAGTCTCTTTTGGAGGAACTTGGGAGAAAAGAACAGATGATAGCCATTAAACATTGAGACACAATATTCACTTGCATGTTCTTAACACCAAAACATGAAATGTCTCACATGAAACTTTCAACATTACTGTGCTGTTCACAGTTGTGTTATTGGAGATGTTTCTTGGATATGTTGCAATGCAGGAGATGTTCATCCTGTGATCCATGTATGAAGCATTGAAGGTCATTGAGGAAAACACTGAATGAGTTTTATCAGGTTTCTCCTGTAACTGTGTTGTAATGTTGGCAGATTTGGGGATGTTAGTCCAGGATAATGTAGGAGGTTGTTTGGGGCAGGGAGCTTCAGCAGAGCAGATCAGATTCACTGCAGTGCCCTCCATCACAGATTTAGACACATCTGGACTGGATATAAGCTTAGGAGGCTGTGGTGAATCTGCATTGTAAATGAGACGCTCTTTAATAAAAATACATTCAGTAATTTTTACGTTGCACTGTCTGATATGACTTCACTGACACCTAGTGGTGTGGATGCAGCATCACATAAAGTGAAGGTTTATCAATGCAATGCCACTGTACAATTAAAATGCACTATTCACAGTCAGCCATTAATTAGTTTTCATGAAAGTGTCTACACTTGGTTGGAGTAAGGTTAACAATTTCTTGTTCACTTTACTTAACAAACACAACAAAAGACTGTGTCTTGTCATTAGGTGATTTCAAATATCAATATTGGCTTTCAAACATTGTGCATCATGCCTTTAAAATTTAAAATTTTGGACCAAATACTGAAAAAGTATAGTTCATCTAACTTTTAAGCGTAAAAAATCCATTAACCTAAAACATTTAAGTAAAATGAACTTAAAATGATTCGTTCATGTTGTGAGCAATACCCACAATCCTTTGCACCTGAATATTTTGATTATTTTCAGCTTTTTCACAGAATACAAACTGATGAAAACTTTCACTACTTATATAATTGTTAATAAGATGTCATAGAGTTTTAAGCTCAGTGCTGTAGTCTACGCAGGTATACGGGGTATACCCACTTATTTTTCAGTTGGATTTGCGTATACCCACTTCTAAACAGTGATTTTGTGCAGGGTATATGCAGGTATACGGCGTACTTCCACTTTTCTTGTACCTAATCCAATCGCATGATGTGAATTAACGCAAATATACCCTAAAACACTCAGTAAATAAGTTACTTATGCAATAAGGAGGACCGAGGCACCGGATTCCTTTGAAATATGATTCGCCTAAATGCCATTGGGCTGGGTTGCCGTCAATCTGACAGTGCCCAACGCAATTGGATTAGACAACCGTCAATCACTTCCTGGTTCACTGCCTGCTATCATTATAGGAAAGATGAAGCAAACTACTGAAACTTTTTTCCAGATTTACAAACAACCTCGCAATGCTACACTGTCAGAAATAAAGGTACAAAACTGTACCTTTTCTGTTACTGGGGCTGTACCCTAAGTTTCTGTATGGTACCTTTACAGGAATACAAAACAGAATACAATTTTGGGTAGATTACCGTAACTTAAGGACCTACATTGTTAGAAAAAAGTCAAAATATGTACCCAGCTGTCAATGGGGCAGAACCCTTTAAAAAGGTAATTGTATGGACCATTACGTACAGATATGTAAACATTTAGTACCAATGTGTACTTTTGAGATCCTAATATGTATTTTTGAGGTACTAATAAGCTCTCTTTGGTCCCAGAATGTACTTCTGAGGTACTAAAATGAAATCCTTAGGTGCAAAGCTGTATTTTTTGAAAAGGTACAGCCCCAGTGACAGAAAAGGTACAGTTTTGTACCTTTATTTCTGAGAGTGTACATCCCCGTTTTTATCTAGCAGTTCAAGCTAAAGATAGTAATCAACATCAGTGTTGTTAGCCAGCAGCTCAGCTAACGATTGCCAAGCACCCTCGTCCTCTCCCACTCCGTTCACTCCCACACCCCAAGTCAGAGAGGATGCCGACAGAGATGCAGCCTGTCCCGCTACAGTTTCCAACAAAGACGTCAACTAAAGTGAGCACTTTTAGATAACAGGAACTTGTAAATTATGTTAATAACTTATCGCAGTGCTCGAAATTACAATTTGCCCGACCATCGCTGTATGTCAAAACTGCACTGACAATGAATCTGTTAAAATCATTAAATTAGTTATTTGTTATGTCATATTTAAATAAATGTTGCACTACCCAACTACAGTACTTAACATTAGGTTCCTTGACTAAAATATATAAGCATCAATTTAGAAACCCTGTTAAAGGGATACTCTACCCATTTGCATTAAGCTTTGTATAGTTAGAACCCTAGTCATTTTTTTGAATGGTCATGCATCATTTCCTCAGTTGCCGCTGAGATGGGAGAAATATAGATTTCAGTGTTGCACTTCCTTCTTTCAATGATGTAAAAATCATCATTTTGCATCATTGAAAGAAGGAAGTCCAATATCTTTGTTGAGGGAGTGAGACTACAAACAACCCCTTTTCTCGGTCAAATAGGCACCAAATTCTTAATGTATGTTACATTTCAACTACAAATATGACACACTTTCAATAAAAAATAATGTTTCTGTGGGTGCAATACAAAGTATACAGTATATTAAAGTTTGTTAAAAACTAAAAACTATAAACTAATCTCTTAAAACACCATGCTTCCCATATCTTTTATGTTTTATAATATAGTATTAATATATATTTTATTAATGTATTAGGCCTACCTGTAATATTTGCAAAATGCCCCCCTAAATATATAATGTTGGCATACTCAGGCCTACACATCTGTTGCAAATCAGCTGTTCCAAAAGATAGTTTACAAGAGAAACTACTAGACCAGACTATGTGCAAGGTCAGAGAATAGATGTCCTGTTCAGTGTAGTTGGAATTTACCTTTGACATTGATCCTCACAGTCTTGCTTGAATCACTTGCATTATGTGGATTGGTGTTAAATGTTGCTCTGAACACATTTGGCTCCGTTTCTATTCTGAAGTAATACGGGTCTGAATGATTCATCATGATGTTATAGAAGACAGTGCTGCAGTTTCTCTCAGTGAGGTTTCCAATCATCTCTATGTGTCTGAATCCTTGAATGATGTTTTGACTGCTGTTAAACACTACTGAACTCTTGTCATTACTAAAGTCTTTGTGTCTCTTTTTCAGCCAAATCCCATAAATCTGTTTTGTGTTCTGCAGTTTTTTCTCAAATGTATTGATATTGAATGTGCAGGGTATCAGCACACAAGAGTCTGTCAGAGCTGTTACTGTGTGTGGAAGTACAGCTGAGTAAACATCACCATCAGCTGAAGAGAGATCAATACACATTATAATCATTTATTACACGGCTCTCTGGAATGCTTGATTCTGATTGGTCAGTTGAGACATTTGCAGGTTCGTTCTTTTCAAATAATAACCGCTCCAAAATAATAACGCATAGCCAGACTACTTGCACGAGTAAAATCGCTCCGCGCCAATAAAGATCAATAAAGATTACTGTCTGTTTGGCGCCATCTTGTGACAAACACTCGACAACCACGACAAGACACAGAGAGCTTACTGAGACTGAACTTGACAAAATAGAGCATGACAGCTACGAAGCCAACACACAAAAAAATACAGAATGGGCATTAAAACTTCTCAAAGACTGGCTAAAAGAGAAAAAAATGGAGACAAGTACGAAGCAGAGGATCTTAATAAGGTATTACGATCATTTTATGCATCTGTGCAAAGTTTCGCAGAAGGATAAAAATGTTTATTTAAAACAAATATGCCAATAAAATGTTTTAAATTCATATTCATGTCCAGTTTTTTTTCTTATGTGGCAAGTAGCCGTGTAATAAGCGGGATAATGTAGAGGCAGCCGGTAGTTATTGGGAAATAAGCCCCTTCAGTGAGATACATGACCCTCCGCTTCGCGTCGGGTCCTGATCACACTGTCGGGGCTTATTTCCCAATAACTACCGGCTGCCTCTACATTATCCCTTACTTATAGCTGTATAGTTTTTCATTTCCTGTTTCTTATTTACAATCACACCAAATGTAAAGATTGACTGACCTGAGTGAGTTTGTAGTAACACAGAGCTGATGATGATAATGAATGAGATGATCTGCAGTCCAGACATCACTTCATATGCATGAGACCTAACAGATATTACATTATATAAACATTACAGAAGCATTACATTTTTATGCATTTATATATTCATGATACTCAGAAACATTTTTAGATGGTTTTCGTTTATAGAAAAAAAATATTTGCATATATATAATCTAAAAATAGATATGTGCAGTTTTTCATTTTACCCAAAGTGAAATAATAAAAGAGCAAGGTTTTACCTCACAGGCACAATATGTTATTTTCTCCGCTAGACATCGCTAAACAATGATGAAAGAACATGAAACGACGGGAGTGGTAGTCTTTACTTTACTGTCAATGGGAATTGATGTGACAGGACTCATAAATCATGTTCATAGATGACATAATAAAGTAAAGATTTATAACTTTAATATTATAATGTAAGTGCACGTACACCCTCAGAAATAAAGGTACAAAACTGTACCTTTTCTTTTACTGGGGCTGTACCAGTTCAAAAAGTACAGCTTTGCACCTAAGGATTTTATTTTAGTACCTCACAAGTACATGCTGGGACCAAAGAGAGCTTAATTAGTACCTCAAAAATACATATTACTATCTCAAAGGTACATATTGGTGCTAAATGTTTACATATCTGTACCTAATGGTCCATACAATTACCTTCTTAAAGGGTGCTGCCCCACTGACAGCTAAGGTACATATTTTGACTTTTTTGTAACAATGTAGGTCCATACGGTAATCTACCCAAAATTGTATTCTGTTTTGTTTTCCTGTAAAGGTATCAAACAGAAACTTAGGGTACAGCCCCAGTGACAGAAAAGGTACAGTTTTGTGCCTTTATTTCTGACAGTGTAGTCAACTTGCTAGACACATCAACTAGTCCTACTTCTGCATACGCAGATCGCCTGGCTTATGAAATCAAAGCAGGGCTGGAAATGAGGGGGAACACGTGGGCACGGAGTCCGGGGAGTGAATTTCGAAAGGGAAAGATCCCTCTGAACTAGGGTTGTGACAATTAATTGGGCAATTGCGCGTTTTCTCAATGAATGAATTTGAATGAATTACGGTGAAATGCCGCCACATTCAAAAGCAAGAGGGTGCATTGTTTAAAAGATTTGGGATAATGATAGGCCTATATATGTAAATGAAATATATAACTCTGTGCTAGTGATTTTTTTTTATTTTTAAATGCAAAAATCCTTCATATCGCGCCTTTAAAAGGAAGCGCAGTATACAAATAATAGATTTACAAGTAGGAATAGTATTGGAATGCAATGTAATATATTGATATAAATATAACCAAATAAGTCAATTTTTAAAGTTATTTTGACAAAAACATTTAATTTGCAATTACAAACTTTTCCCTTAAAACTGTACAAATGTCCAAGACCATGATAGCAACTAAAATAAACTTTAACAAAAAAAAAAAGAACAAGAAACGATTGATCGTTTCATTTATATTTATATTATGTATTTAGAATACAAAACAAAAAAGTCTTTTAATAAAAGATACTTACCTCAGTGCAGTCTGATCAGTTTTAACCTCAAAGTAGAAGTGTTCAAAACGGTCCTCGACATCGAAAAACATCATCTAAAGATAAAATGAGCTATAATTACACAGCGTGCAGGAAGACCCAGCAGTGACCAGGAACAGTGGTTTCACACTTTTAACAGGAATAGAAATGTATTTAAAAATGCGAAGACACAGCACATATGACCATAAGAAAAACATTAGGATAATTCAAGACTACACAGGTCAACCTCAGTGTTGTTAATGGTCACTAATCGCCACTAAATTTTCCGGTTATGTCTTGGAAATTAATAAACATTTAAACTTAGGACTGATAGGCATTAATGCACAGTGCTTCACAGAGGTAAAAAGCATTTTAATATAATATTTAAATTTTATTGAACACTTATTTTACTTTCACATTCACAAATCCAAAAACCCCGAACTCTTTTCTTCTCTTTAACATGTAAAACTCTGACACTGTTTGTCAAAGCACTTTTTTCAGGCTTTTTTAAAGAGCCCCTCTTGTCCTCCAATTTATTTATTATTAATACAGATAGAAACTTTCTCTTTCAGTTTTTTTTTAATTTAGTAGCTACTTTTAAACAATATAACTGAATATCACATAGGAACCTGACAGAGGTGGGGACAAGTCACACCTGGTCAAGTCCAAGTCAAGTCTCAAGTCACAGTTCAGATAAATCAAGCAAGTCAAGTCAAGTCAAGGGTTCACCCTAAGCAAGTCAAGTCGAGTCCTGATAAGTTTCAAGTCAAGTCAAGTCACAGTACTAAAATAAATAGGGATACATTTTTTGGATAGGTCTAAAATTAGCATTAGGCAAAGAAATCGAATCAAATGAAGAATAACACTGTCTTAATTTATTATCTTTATTTATTTCTTTATTATTTTTTAGAGCTACAGAATTGATTTGATTTTGTTTGATTAACATAGTTTACCCAAAAATTTAAGTTCTGTCATCATTTACTCACCCTCATGTTGTTACAAACCCTCATAAATGTCATTGTTCTGAATGATGAACACAAAGGAAGATATTTTAAGAAATGTTTGTAACCAAACCGTTCGTGGACCTCATTTACTTCAATAGAATTCTTTTTTCCTACTACAGAAGTGAATAGGGTCCACAAACAGTTTGGTTACAAGCATTTCTCAAAATATCTTCCTTTGTGTTCCTCACAACAATTAAATTTTTACAGGATTGTAACAACATGAGGGCCTCATGTTCAAGTCAAAGACTTTTTGACACAATCAAATAAAAAATATACGTATACATTGTTAAATAGTGTTATCTGACTATACCTACATCCAAAAAAATCGAGCACACTTTGAAATAGTCACATTTTCATCAGGCAGTAATATGGCTAGTCGGTCTATGCAGATCGACTGCTTGCAGTGTTTCCCATACATAGGCTCTACTTGGGCGCTGCGCCCAGGTAAATTGCGACCCGCCCAGGTAAAAAAAATCACTTCACGAATTTCCGTATTTTCTGAACTCGACTGGATGACCCGTGTTTTGGAGAGAGAGAGAGAGAGAGAGCGCGAGAGAGAGAGCGCGAGAGAGAGAGCGCGAGAGAGAGAGCGCGAGAAAGAGAGCGCGAGAGAGAGAGGTGGGGGTCGGGTGACCGTGAAGATGATGCACGCGTCATCAACTCATCATCCAGCGTGGCAAACTGGATCAACTGCAGCAGCACATACGGAGCAGCCAGGGAACACACTGCGACCAAAATGGTCGCATATGCTTATGTGCATATGTGTTTATATCATCTAAGTTGGCTTCATTTTGCGTGCAAGCACGTTGTGTCTCTCCGGTTGAGTGTCCGTTCACGTGCTCTCTGTTTCTCAATGAATTGGGCGCGACGCGAAGCAACCTCAGTGTCACATTGTATCCTTTCATGTTTCTGAACTTGAGCAGAGTTTTACTGTTAGGATTCGACCGGGGGGATAGGAGGCAAAAGTGACACAGAAGCCGCTTGGATTCAGGTGAAGGGTGATTTATTAATGACACACGGTGAAAAAATAGAAAAATAATCAAAAAGAAAATAAACTGTACAAAATATACACTATATACAAAGTATTTACATGCTAGTTCAGCTAAATCAACTGATCTGAACTGCATCAACAAGAAATTCGCAATAAACTTTGTATAAAGCAAAACACAAACTCCTACAACAACCCACACTGACTGACTGTGTGGGAGCCATTTTATATTCTTAGCTCCGCCCCTGGACCAAACCATTCTGAAATTGTTGGGGGTTTCTCTTCTAACTATAAAAACATACATGGGCAACAAAATATACATTAAAGAAAATAAATAAGTACAAGTACAAAATTCCACAGACATATCAAACCATTAAGACTTTAAACAGAAAAACAAAACACTTTTATACAGGCATGAACTGGTGACCCATATGATGTCACAACCAAAATGGCTGCTCAGCATGGTAAGTGTATAAAAGTCCCAGATTGTATATTGCACAGGTTTGGTTCTGGAAAATGGAAACTGGTGAGTGTTTGTAATCTTTGTATACGTGTTTCTTGCCCAATAAATGATAGTAGAAAAAATAATATGCGTGTGGTTATTTCAATGTTTTATGGCAGATGAAATGTAGTTTTGTTCATGAAGTAACAAACAGTGATAAACATTAACATTAAACACAGATGCACAATACACTACACCACTACACAGATCCGTGTATACATTAAATGCCGGCATTCGAATCGTGCTTGGTGTTAATGGTGGCTGTGTAATAATAATAGCTGTGTATAAGGCTAGTCACAGTGTCTCAACCTCATACTACACTGTGACATTTCCTCCCCCTTCTGGTGACACCCCCTGTGGTGTTCTAGACAAAAAATCAGCAGTACAATTTTCAGGGCCCGACCTATAATACACTTTAAATTGAAAGGGTTGTACTGCTAGAAACCACCGTGTAATACGGGCGTTTGTGTCTTTCATTTGGTTTAGCCACATCAAGGCTCTATGATCAGTCTCTAGGTTGAATTCTCTACCAATGAGGTAGTACCTAAATGAGTCCAAGGCCCACTTAACTGCCAGACACTCCTTCTCCACGGTTGAATACCGTGTTTCACGGGGAAGAAGCTTCCTGCTAATATAAGCAATTGGTTGAAGCTGTCCTTGTTCCCCTTGCAAAAGTACAGCTCCCAGACCGCATTCTGACGCATCAGTCTGGACTGTAAAGAGTTTATCAAAGTCTGGACTCAACAAAAAAGTGTCACTGCACAAAGCATCTTTTAAGTCTATAAAAGCACTTTCACAGTCAGTTGTCCAGATGACAGTGTTGGGCTTATCTTTTCTAGTAAGTTCAGTAAGTGCTAAAGCCCTTTTCGAAAAATTGGGGATAAATCTTCTGTACCATCCTACTAAGCCAAGGAAAGCTCGTACCTGCTTCTTGGTCGTAGGACGCACTGCTTGCCTGATGGCATCGACTTTCCCCAACTGCGGGCGTATGACTCCATGTCCCAGCACATGACCAAGGTAACACACTTCCTCCTTTGCAATAGCACACTTGTCCGGACGAATGGTGAGTCCTGCAGACTTTATCCTGGACAGTATTTCCTGCAGATGTTGCAAATGGTCCTGCCAGGATTTACTAAAGATGATAACATCATCCAGATATGCTGCAGCAAAGGCCTCCGTACCCCGGAGGATCAGATCGATCATCCTCTGGAAGGTGGCAGGTGCCCCATGAAGTCCAAAAGGCAGAACACGGAAATGATAGTGGCCAAATGGAGTTTTAAAAGCTGTCAGTTCTTTGCTGACTGGACTTAGTGGAACTTGCCAGTAACCTTTGCATAGGTCTAGTGTTGTAAGGAACTTTGCATGACCAAGTTTCTCAAGTAGTTCGTCAACTCTGGGCATAGGGTAAGGATCAAACTTGCTGACTGAATTAAGTTTTCTGAAGTCAAGGCAGAATCTGAGGGACCCATCCTTCTTTGGTACAAGCACAATGGGGTTGCTCCACTCACTAGATGATGACTCTATAACTTCCAGTTCCTGCATTAACTCCAACTCTTTCTTCATGACTTGTAAGAGTCTTTCCGGCACTCTGTACATTGGTTGCCTTATGGGTTTGGGATCTTTTAAATGTATGTGGTGTTGGACAAGGTCTGTTCTTCCAGGTGTGTCTAGGAACAGTTGGTCTGGGATGCATTCCAGCAGTTGTTGGCGTTGTTCACTTGACAAATGTTGAAGTTCTAAGTGGCACTCACTTTGATGAACAGGTAAGTATTGCTCCTCCATTTCATCCTCTTCCTCTACAACTCGAACCAAGAGCTCTTTCACCGCATCTTGTGGTGAATGTGGCTGAGAGGGACGTTCATGCCACTGTTTCAACATGTTAATGTGGAATGTCTGTAATGGATGTTGTCTGGAAGGCATTTCTATTTCATATGTGACTGAACCAAGTTTCCTCTTCACCTGATATGGACCTTGCCATTTTGCTAGGAGCTTGTTCTCTGATGTGGGGAGCAGTAACAGAACTTGATCTCCTGGTTGAAAGGATCGTGATCTGGCTTTTTGGTCATACCAAACTTTCTGCTTGACTTGAGAATCTTGCAAATTTTGTTGGGCCATAACAGACGATCGTTGCAGCAGATCTTTCATTTTTAGGACATAGGACAGGATGTTTTGTTTGCGTGGCTTGTCATTAGCTTCCCAGCTGTCCTTCAAGACATCCAGAGGACCTCTGACGTGGTGGGCGAAAAGGAGTTCGAAGGGCGAAAATCCAGTGGATGCCTGGGGTACTTCACGGTAAGCAAAGAGGAGGTAAGGTAGCCATTGGTCCCAGTCTTTGCCGGACTCCGACACAAATGTTTTAAGCATTGACTTTAATGTTTGGTTAAATCTTTCAACCAGTCCATCAGTCTGGGGGTGGTAGGGAGTTGTTCGTACTCTCTTGATCCCTAATAACTGATAGACTTGCTGCAGTGTGTGACTCATGAAATTGGGACCCTGATCTGTTAACACCTCTTTGGGGATGCCTACGTGTGAGAAAAAGTGTAACAGTGCTGTTGCAATCTGTTTGGCCGTTACTTCTCTAAGGGGATAAGCCTCAGGGTATCGAGTAGCATAATCACAGATCACCAGTATAAACCTGTTACCTCTTTGGCTTCTTTCAAGAGGCCCAACAATATCAACCCCTATTCTCTCAAAAGGCGTTTCTACCGCAGGGATTGGAACTAATGGTGCAATGGCAGGTGATCTGACTTTGGTCCATTGACACTCTGGACAGGATTTACAATACCCCTTCACATCAGTGTACAAACCAGGCCAATAAAACCTCTTGGAGATTCTCATTAGGGTTTTCATGAAGCCCAAGTGGCCTGCCCATGGAATAGCATGCCCTAATTCCAATACTTTGTTGCGATATGCTGTGGGTACCAAAAGCTGTGTTCCTTCTTCCTTTGTCTGTCTGTATAGAAGGCCATTCGTTATCAAATATCTTTCATCACACAGAGAATTCAAAACTGACTCATTGTCAACCTTTTTGAAGCATTCAGACAATGTAGAATCATCTCTTTGGAGTTTGGTTAATTCGTTAGGTATGATTAGCTCACTTTCACTGATTTCAGGCTCTGTCAACTCAAACTGTAACTGTTCTGAGCGGTCAATCAGATCTGCAACCCAATTTCGTCTTTCCTGCAGTCTGTGTTCCTTTGAGACCCCTGTCTCACCTACACTTTCCTCAGTGAAAAATGGCATTTCTCTTAGGGTGCTCTGTACAGACTCTTTGGATGACTGGATTACATTTTGTGCCTGAGCTCTAGTGACCACTCCACACCATGCTGTCTCCTGCACCAAATCTGCTAGAACTGGCATATCTGTACCTAGCAGAACTGGGTAGGGCAAATTAGCTGCAATACCAACATTCATTAAGTAAGGCTGCTTGTTTACCTCAATATAAACTTCAGCAGTGGGTAAATCTGCTTTGTCCCCATGGACACAACACACTGCCACTGTGTCCTCAGACCACAAATCTCTGGGAACGTACTGAGCCTGTACTAAGGTCCTTGTACAACCTGTGTCTACCAGGGCTGTTACTGGTTTTCCGTTTAATAACACTGTAAGGGTGGGCTCTCTGGTGGCACTATCATCAGTTGTAGGGGTGGGTCTGGGTACATAACACAATCTTGCTGATTTGGGCTTTTTAAGTGGGCAATGTGGGCTAGTGTGACCGGGTTTACCACAGGTATAACAAATAACATCACTGTTGGGCTGGTTCGAACGTGTTTCTATGGGTGCTGTAGCTTTAGGTTGTGTGGGCTTAGGGTGGGTGGGATATAAAATCTGGGCTTGGCTATGAGAGTACGAACTTCCCCCCGACCCCTCAGACTTACCCCTTGCTGCTTGAAGGCTGCCCGCATATCTGAAGTTCTCAGAGAATCCTTTACGAGCTGCAACATAGGCTTCAACTAGTTTAGCTGCTTCTTCTGCTGTAACAGGATCTCTCTCTTTCACCCAAGTTCTCACCTCTGGGTACAACACACGCATGTACTGCTCCAACACCATCGTCTCCATCAGGTCCATCTTGCTGCTTTCATTAAACTTCACCCACTTAGAGAACAGATCCTTTAGCCGGACATACAACTCCATCGGTGACTCGTCAGCAGGTGTGTTCAGTGTCCGAAATCTCAGCCTGTAGGTTTCTGCGTTGATTTCATATTTCTTGAGGATGTCTTCTTTGACTTTCTCATAGTCCGATGTATAGGCAGGTGACATGGCAACAAAGGCACTTCTTGCCTTGCCAGTGAGCAGGGGAACCAGATGAATAGCCCAGTCTTCCTTCGGCCACTTGTACACTTCTGCCAGTCTCTCAAAAGTTGTAAGAAAATGTTCAATATCATCAGTGTTTTGCAACTTAGGCAATTGAGGTAGATGATCAAAAACTCGAGCCACTGACCGTTCAGAAGAGAGAGCTCCTTGTCGGGCACGCTCCAGATCCATCTGCATCTGAGTGACTTGATGTGTGAGGACCTTGTACTGCTGTTCCCGTCGAGCTGACTCTCTCTCTTGCCTCTCATCCCTGTCCTTCTGATATTGAAGGAATGATTGGAACATTCCTGCAAGAGCTGCAAGGGCTGAATCACCCGTAGGGTTAGGGGGGTCCGCAGGTTGAACTGGATCTCCACATGTGGCACCTTGCTCTTCCTCCACATCCATGTCAGCTCCTAGCTGTCCCCTCCTCTTCGGCGGCATATTTCTATGTCACTTTATATCCCACTTCTGACACCAACTGTTAGGATTCGACCGGGGGGATAGGAGGCAAAAGTGACACAGAAGCCGCTTGGATTCAGGTGAAGGGTGATTTATTAATGACACACGGTGAAAAAATAGAAAAATAATCAAAAAGAAAATAAACTGTACAAAATATACACTATATACAAAGTATTTACATGCTAGTTCAGCTAAATCAACTGATCTGAACTGCATCAACAAGAAATTCGCAATAAACTTTGTATAAAGCAAAACACAAACTCCTACAACAACCCACACTGACTGACTGTGTGGGAGCCATTTTATATTCTTAGCTCCGCCCCTGGACCAAACCATTCTGAAATTGTTGGGGGTTTCTCTTCTAACTATAAAAACATACATGGGCAACAAAATATACATTAATGAAAATAAATAAGTACAAGTACAAAATTCCACAGACATATCAAACCATTAAGACTTTAAACAGAAAAACAAAACACTTTTATACAGGCATGAACTGGTGACCCATATGATGTCACAACCAAAATGGCTGCTCAGCATGGTAAGTGTATAAAAGTCCCAGATTGTATATTGCACAGGTTTGGTTCTGGAAAATGGAAACTGGTGAGTGTTTGTAATCTTTGTATACGTGTTTCTTGCCCAATAAATGATAGTAGAAAAAATAATATGCGTGTGGTTATTTCAATGTTTTATGGCAGATGAAATGTAGTTTTGTTCATGAAGTAACAAACAGTGATAAACATTAACATTAAACACAGATGCACAATACACTACACCACTACACAGATCCGTGTATACATTAAATGCCGGCATTCGAATCGTGCTTGGTGTTAATGGTGGCTGTGTAATAATAATAGCTGTGTATAAGGCTAGTCACAGTGTCTCAACCTCATACTACACTGTGACATTTACCATTAGAGGTCTTTCTTCACTGAGGACGCGGGACCCATACGGTTCCGGGTTTATATTTTAAATGGTCAGATGGGTCCGGGTCGGTCCTAGTTCATTACTTCGGGTCCCAAGTCTGATTAATATTGTGTGTAAAACCCGAGTCGATCGGAGAACGGCCGTGAGCGCTACCGCGCTAAAGCTCGAGTGCTGTTTTAGCGTGCCTCCGGTTTCTATGGCGATAGCAACTGGCTCTTGTCACGACCACGCACCGCTTCATTTTCTTTATCCCATTTTTTAATAATCTTACTATTAATAGACAATATCTTTACTAAAATCTAAACAGTTTGCACAGAGATTGTAGCAAAAAGCAGTGCTAATACTGAACGAGCAAAGCTCTAGCTGACTCAGGATATAAAAAACGCAAAGCTGTAATGTAAAGTCTGTCATCGGGACAGCAAGTAGACTTTTAAATCTGAAATAATTAGTGGATTAAGCTTTTTTTAATCGGTAAAAGAGAAATAGAAAGCAGAAGCAGTAAAAGTGCCTATCTTATAGAAGTTATTAACATTATAACATCAGTCACATTTATAATCTATAGACCTGCACTGTCTATATAGGCTATAGTATACATAGTATTGTATATAATTGAGTTTGATAAAAGGGGTCATCAAATTGCTTCATATATCAGTGCAAAAACATTAAGTGTTTTCGTGGTGCTTTGACAAACAGTGTCAGCTTTGTTTATGGCAAAAAAAGTTTGGGGTGGTTAGATTAATGAACTATAATGTGAAATTAATATGAATGTTTTATAAATCAAAGTATTGTGTTGTGTCACACATTATTAGTTCTTTGTTACATGTATAGAAAACCATTTTTGGTCGGTGGATATTAATGATTGCCCTTTTCACCAGCTACCACCACAAGTAAATTTCAGATCTGTGGGAAACACTGGCTTGTTATTAGCTGTGTCCCAATTCAAGGGCTGCGACCTTAAGCATGCGACCTTAAAAAGTGAGCACTCTGTCTTTCAAGGTGGCAGCCTCAGAAGTTTGCGAAGAGAACTGAAATGAGACCCTTCTGAGGACCCATAATTTGCGTCACCTGTTGCACGCGCCCACAGTAGCGCCCACGGCGCCTGTCAGCATAAAACAGCTGAGACATTTCTGACTTAAAATAAATATGTAATCAGAAAAATATTAATTTATTTTAGAATAAAGTTAAGGGTCCATTCGTTCTAGACTTAACAGCGTGGAGAAATAAGGACGCATTTTGAATGACTGAGTGAGTGACTGAATGACTGACTGACTGAGTGACTGATGCATTGTGTCCTTTATGCACAGTATAAATAAATGAAAAAAATTATTAAGAACTTTACTGGCTCATTTTTTATTAGAGCGTTTGATAAAGGAATGACTGCCAAAATGTATTCGCACCATACTGAATAAATTATTTTGTGTGCTTGAATGTACCCTGTACTTGGCCCCTGAATGTAACATGTGGCCCCTTAATGCCCCCTTTTTCAGAAAAATCCTAGAACCGCCACTGCATGAGGGTGAGTAAATTATGACAGAATCTTCATTTTTGGGTGAACTGTCCCTTTAATGACACAGACTTGAGTAGGTTAATTGAGGTTAGTGTATCTTTAAAACTGGTTTTTGCCTCTAATCTACCGGCGGTATACATACATTTAAGAAATAAACAAATGTTTTTATTAGAAAAAGAATACTGTGTGGAGATCATTTTCTTTTGTATGTGCCCTGTCAAGAACAGAAAGATTTTATGTTTGCTTGTTTTTGTGCGTCTCTCTTGTGTGTCCGCACTATTGAGGGCACTTAAACGTGCACGCACACACAAATGGAGGACGAATTGCAAACGGCACAGCATAACAGTCGCTCCACATAAAAATGTTGTTGTTTTTCAGTGCTCTGAATGTATTTTAATGGACTACAGTGAGAGATAGTAGCGCAACTCTCTCTATAGTCTACACATCAAGAGTTCTTCTAATCTAGGGATGACCACGAGCTGGACCAGACACATTCAACCGCACGTGGTGCGTCTGCGCTTAGTTACAGTAAGCTGCTCAGTTTAGCCCCTTTTTGCTGTTAAAATCACTTGAATGTTATTTGCAAGCCCTTAAAACACGTGCAAATGATACACTTTTCCTGTTTAAATTTGCGTATCCGCGAATCGAATTACATGCCAGACGAACCGTGGGTCGTGACTCGTGACCAAAGATAAACTGCAAGCGCATTTTCCACACGCAGTCCACACAAACACTTGAAAATGTGCACATTTAATACAGACATTATACTATATGTAATATAGATCTACGCCAATGTAATAGCCAAATTCCCCAATATATATTTACGAGACGGATCAGTAATGATAATGGTCACATTTAAAGCATAATATGCAACCAAGGCCAAATTATGACAAACAGGAAAGATTAATGTTAATTTATTGCGTAATCGTTATAGAGTAAAACTGACTATAAAGAGATGACGTTCTTACCTCATGGTTCTTGATGTTGTGGTTGTCCTGTCGGATATTCTTGCGTTGCATATTTTGCATCTGGCAAATCTTTTTTATTGGCACGGTCCAGTTCAAAGTCTTTATAGCCAAACGAGACTATTTGTGGAGCTCGACTAAAACGTTACTGTCTGCCATGTTTGGCGCGGTTTGAATTGTGCAGCTTTAAAGGCAAAGACGCTAATTAGTGGTGCTGACGTCACAATAATATTTTTATTTTAATGAATTTTATTGCTGTTTGTTTATTATTTATAAGTTCAAGTCATTTTCGAGTCTTTCTCAAGTCAAAGTCAAGTCAAGTCATTTTCATACTTTAATCAAGCAAGTCACAAGTCCTGAAAATTGTGACTCGAGTCAGACTCTGATGAAGTCATGTAAATCGAGTCCACCACCTCTGGAACCTGACTTTCCAAATTACTCGACAGTGTACAAAAAACTCAGCTTGAACAGTAAACAGGGCCGGAAGTTGAGGGTTTCCCTTATAGGGGGCTTATTAAGACTCCAATTCTGTGTTTCTTGAACAGCTTGTGCATGAACTACGGGTCTTTGATCTGTAGGAAGTCCTTATCAATCTAAAACCATCACGAGTCTGAGTCATTTACAACATGCATTTAAAAATGCAACACTCATCTAACACAATTATTCAAAATATTCTTTATTATCATGGAAAGAAAGCATTGTAATATATCTTCGCTGTCCGATGAAAATCACGTATGTTCATTTTGCCGATTTTGAGATTTTTCGACAGATTGAATGTCCAGGTTCATTTCCGTATACAGTATGCGTCACATACCTAAATGGCCAATGAAAACTTGTGAAATCATGTCATCTGATTTTCACGTATAGCCATTTGGTTTCAAAGCTGTCAATCACGCCGCATATCTTCCGCCTGTGAAGCATCTCGCCGGTCTCGTAAAGTTTAATCGAAGCTCAGCACTGGATTTAGCCGAATAAACATGACAATGACTTTCCTTGATCGAGGTAAACGTTTCACCCGGACACCAGACGAACATCTATGAGTGACTTAATTACGGTAGGACTGTGCAAACAAAGTATCTGTCTAGCATTGGTGTTATTTACGCTGGGGATGTCCCCACCACTTTTTCAAAGCATTTGGTTAAAATGTTCTGAAAAATCAAGCGATGCTTAAGACTGGTTTTGTGGTCTAGTGTCACATATGTTGCGTTGTATGCTTATGGTGTGTTTTCTTGTACATATGTAATGAAATTCATTGTAATCATTGACTAAAAGCGCTGCTGTTTTCTACGGTATGGTGCTTTGGCACTGTTCGGTTGAGCTGTTGTTGCCGGGACTGTTACATGTGTGCAGTCGACATTGTTGAGGGTTTTATGCTGAGTATTTTCTTGTTGTTGACTAGCCTACGCTATGCCCATTTTTGATGCGCCGTTATTCAATTTTTTTCCTGTCCTGCAGTAATGTTTATATCTGATCTTTTGTCCCCACCACTTTTCAACACAAACTGACGCCCCTGCTGTGAAGCATTACCATGTCAGTGTATTGATTCATTGTCCCTTCATAGTTTGCAAGAGACATTTAATAAATGTATAATTAATATTAAATAAAGTAAGCGTATTTAACTAAGACGTAGGCTATTTAATGAACTGAGCGTATTCATCTGTCAATACGAAACGCGACTTGGCCATTCTAATTAATGATCGGAAGAACGCGTATCGATCACAGTGTAAAATATGCACGAATGTCCATTTAAACTCAATTTTGGTCAAATGTGAATTATATCATTACACTGGCAAGAATATGGTTACATGTAAATATGCCGTACCAAGTATGACAACACTACATTCAACTGCTTTTGATATACGGTGTTTTTTTCACTTTCTGAAAAGTAACCGTTTTGGACATACGTGAGTTTCATCGGGCAGCGATGATATGCTTATAGACATTTCCTGGACTTGTGGACCTCCTCAGAGTCCACACTTTGTTGACATCATTTAGTGCAGACATTAGGGACACCTGAAATAGGAAGAGAGGTTGGCCATCAGTGGAAACTCCTACCTTGCGTATGATTGCTTTTTCGCAAGGACTTCTGGGTTGGTAAAGTACGCAAAGCCTGCTGCAGTGCGGGCTTCGCCCAAGACTGCATCAAGGGTGCAAAGAGGGCGCTGATGAGCACATTGTGGAGTGTAAAAATGACAGATGAGACACCCTACAGACTCGTAGACTAAGCGAGCATGCGCACTTTAAGGTCAAGACCAAAAGTCCACATGAAGTGCGCTATGTGGGCCAGGGCCAATAGCATTTGCAGTGAATCTTCTTCTGTGGCACATATAGAGTTTCTGCACGAGAGCGCCCTCTGGCTTTTGGATGTGGCTGCATTTCACCCTAATTCATTCAAATTTATTCATTCACAAAAACGCACATTTGCACGATTAATTGTTCCAGCCTTAGTTGAATAAACGTAGGGGTGATTTTCTTGGACAGGGATTATCTTAAGCCAGTTTAATTAGGAAATATAACTAGTTTAACAAACATTATGTGTGTGCATTTTGAAGCAAAACAAAGAGCACTGATGTATTTAAAGATAAGTCAGTGCAAGATGTTTTCAGTTTGGACAGCTCTAACATTTATTTTAGTCTAGGACTAATCCCTGTCCAGGAAACCGCCTTTATAAGTCTATGTTAAAGATAATGTCAAAATTGTATTAATGATAGTGAAAGACAATATATATTATGATACATGAATATGTGTTTATCTAAATCTGTCTATGTAGTACATTAAGAAATATTCAGACCTCCTTAACTGTTTTCAATTTTGAAATGTTGCAGCCTGATACAACAATCATTTCAATTTATTTATAATCCACACTCATGTACCCCAATTGAAAAAAATAAAATATCACATTTACAGAAGTATTTAGACCCTTTACTCATTATTTAGCTATTTTACTGCCATTGACAAGTTATCTTGTCAATTCAGAGAAAACGCGTCCCTGCCAATGACGAGTATTTCCGGCTTTCCGCAATACCGCTATTATACACCAGGTGGCACACCTCCGCAACTTATAAAACCATATTTGAGAGGTCTTAAAAAGACAACTAATGAAGGTACAATGAAACTTTTTTTAAAGCTGAGGGTCTTGTCACAGGTCGGAGAAGCGGACCGCCCCTGTCGCGGGTCACGCTCCTCCTATTTCCACCCCGAGGAGGTCCCAAAACCCCCCAATGACCAGACAGACAAAACGATAAAATTTAACAAGTTTTATTAAATATTTAAAAGCATTTAGGGGGAATTAAATTCTTTAAAAAAGTCTCAGTCCTTGGATTCTCATCGCCGGGGGGAGGGGGGCTTTAGGTGCAGGGCATTTCTCGGGTCTTTTCTCTGGGCATACGGTGAGTATACAGAGAGGCACACTGGATCTCTTCTTTGGGCATACGGTGAGTATACTGAGAGGCACACTGGATCTCTTCTTTGGGCATACGGTGAGTATACAGAGGGGCACACTGGATCTCTTTTTTGGGTATACGGTAAGTATACGGAAGGGGAACACTGGATCCTTTCTTCGGGCATATGGTGAGTATACAAGCGGGAATACCTAGAAAAGGTGGTCACTCCTGGCACAGCGTACGTTCATCCCCACGGGATTTCCTTCTCGGCCTAAAAGGGTAAGTGCAGACAACAGGGACACGGCACAGCACTGCAATCTTCAGGTGTACACACGTCAACACAAACTCACCCAATGCACTTCACACACTCTAGTGACTTAAGGTCAGCACCTTGTGTTTGGACTGAGGGTTCGTCCAGGGGAGAATCCAAACACTGACACAGCAGATGGCTCACAGTTGACGTCGCAGCCACAGCAGGAATACGTCCTCCCGTTACAAATGATACTCGGCTCACCCACAATTCCTTTCCACCGTGGGGCCGCTGACACACTGTTTCACAACTCACAGCAATGGTTGGTATTCCATATCCAAGGTAAGGCATATAGACGTATTAATCATTCAATATACTCACGATTCCTTTGATGCTAATTTTCCTCTCTTTGTCTTTGCAGCTACTCACTCATTCACAGCCAATAGGGTGACATCCGCTTGACACCGAATCCTCTAGCAACTCTTCGGGTAAATATCACTCCTTTCATAAAGGCAGCACAAGTCAACACAGCGTTTTATCCAATCGAAGTTTCCGTTTCAAACCTGTATATTTCTGTTGTCCCACTCCTTCCTTCGCTTTGCGAGGGTCCAAATCCACAATATAACCGTCTCGGTTTCCTCTCTGAATGCCCTGAACGTTCTACTCCACCCGCAGTATCTGCTGGAAATCCACAACATCTTTTAGAAAACAGCAACTCCTTTTCGTCTCCTTCGGCCCCGTGCTCTTTCCGCTCGCTTCTCTGCGATCGCCGGATCAACGGAGCCTTCCGACTCTTCAGAAGGCCTGTGTTTTCGTCCGCCCTTGGTGGAAGTGAGTTCGCCCCGAGATCAACTGCCTCTTCCTGTGTTTCTCATGCACTATTTGTATGTATCCTCCTCACTGAATTACCCAATCATCAATCCCCACGATCCCCGATGCACCTGTTTCTAATAAATCCCCATTTGGGTTGCCATGGGAATCCAGGAAGTGAATGGTGTTTGGGAAATAGCGTCCGGGCGGAACTTCTCTTCTCCCACTTTCAGTTTCGCCCCTTCAAAAAGTCCCTCCGTGACAGTCTGTTCTTTCATTTGATATATTGGGCCCTATCTTGCACCCAGCGCAATTGACTTTGTCAGTGACGCATGTATCATTTGTATTTTGCACCGGTGCACAGCGGGTTTTTCCCTCCACAGACACATGTCGGCAAACTAGGGAATGAACTTGCGCTCCCTGGGCGGTTCAGTGCAAAAAAGGAGGCGTGTTCCGGCGCAAACCATCCCTGATGCTATTTTGCAGTTTCAAAAAGCAATTGCCCACTGACCAGAAAAAAATAGTTTAAAGTCAGTGGCGCATAATGTGGCGCATTGACCATAATGTATAGCGTGCACAACACGCACACACTTTGCTTATCTAATCTACACAGATGCAACAGTTATTTTTGCAAATCATAAATTGTTACAATTAAAAATATTAATACATGAGATAAGGGGAATCATAGTGGTGAGCATTGTGGTGATAGTTTTTATTTATTTTGTGTGGCTGCGAAAAAAAATTATCATGCAAATAACGATTAAAATATTTTCATAAATTTGTTGTGTGGCTGTATTACATTTATTTTATGTAAATAATAATAAAAATGTTTTCATAAGATAATTATGTATGTGAACTTGATTTGTAAGTGTACTTTGGGGTTGGACTGCTTGCGTTTCTTGGCTTTCAGCGGTGAGGGTGGACGCAGCAATGTCCTCTGCTGGTGTCTGTGTAGAGGCAGATCCACCTCCCGTTACACGGCGTGCCCGATTTATGCTGGCAAGCTTGAGATTCCCCCGTCTCCTGACATCATTGTAGCGCTTGCGGCGCAACGTTCTGGGGATGCCAGCTGATGAGACAATTGTGGCTATTTCCTCCCACGCCTGTTTAACAGACGCTGATTTGGGCGGATTTCTCCCATCCCCATACAAAACACCTTTTCTGTCTTTGACTGCTCTTACAAGAACGTTGGTCTCCTCGGCTGTGAACCGCTCCTGGCGTGCGCCTGGTAAATCCGTTATAATAATAGCAACCCACCATGGAACTTGCGCACTTTGTGTTTAAAGGGAATGTTGGATGACGTTCTGATTGGTTTATTTAACATTACGCCCAAACCACAACTATGAATAATAAACCTACTTCAGCCCAACCCCTTATTGATACTAACTGAACTAAAGAAGGAGGAGGGGTTTCTGACCGATGCTGACTTGGCACTTATTCTTTTGTACTAGTAAATAATGTTATATTGCTTGCATATATAAGTCCTGTCTGGCGCCCGAACACTATTTTTACGTGAATTTTTCTGGATGCTACTTGGAGAGTTTAGAGAGAGACTTATATCACGTGACATTGTGGCACCGTGATGGTGTCATGGGCCTAGAACACGGGTGAGCCGGGTGAGCCGAATTGCCTGATTGAAGGCAATATTTTTTTAAATATAAACTTTAACCAAGTGACCGCCGTTACAATTGGCTTGTAAATGTGAGCTACGCGATCTTTTGGCGTTTGAAAACAATAAAACCCATGAAATTTTATTATATCACACATGACATGCTGGAAGGCACACTTTGTGACTAAGAGTTGTCTTCTTTTCCTTTGCGTCAGTGCTGTGGCGCTTGTGGCCTTTAGGGGCACTAGACGTGAAAAATACATGTCTAGCACCCCCTAGTGGCCAACAAGTTCCATGGTGTGCCTTTAAGTGTTTTGAGGTATGTATATTAACAGAATGCTTTTTACATTATGTATGATGATCACAAAACAGAAAATTACAAAAAATGCGTTAATATGGGTTTTTACAGGCTGGGTCACATGTGTGAGGTACAAAAAATATAGGCTACTGTTTATATAGTTTAAACCTACATCATGACACCTGAGTGTACTGTACAGTATTTCTATGAGTTCATCACATCTGAACAGCTATAAAAGCAGAAATGTATTGCAAAAAAAGTGGAATTAACAGGGAAGGCAAAAAAATCTTGCTCTGTTTTGTCTCACAATTATTATTAACTTATAAAAAGGTATGCTATTCACAATGACAAAATAACTCCTGATGACATCTGAGGTTGATTTTCATGGGTGTAAATTACTCATCTAAAGCACTGATCTTATCTCTGTTGAGCAGATCTTTATATAACTGTGGCAGATGAATTTGTCTCTCGGATCTATTGAAGAAGCTTATGTAAAACATTTTCCACTGTGGTTGTGTGTTAAAAATTTTATAACCCTTGGATATAAAGTCAGTTCATGATGCTGAAAACTGAGTTTACCCCATACTTATTTTGTATTTTGTATAATGTGGCTAAATCTGGCCTTACACGTTTGTATTGTGTATATGGATGTGCAAATGTATTGTATAACACTATGTGAAGCGACCTTAAGCTGTGGACAGGCACTTTATAAATAAAACAACTTCTTCTTCTTAAAACAACAAAAATGTTCCTCCCAAACAACCAACAATTACATGTGTGTACCATCAGGTCCCTAAAGACAAATAATATCATGAATCTTAGTTCCCGAGTTTGCGTTAACATGTAATTGATAGGTATTGAGATAAAGCATATTTGACCTGCTGTCCAAGGGGAGGTCTCCGAGCTCGGAGTTTTAACCCGTGCCCAGAGTACTCCCCAAAAATTCCACGTTATTACGGATAGCAGCCAGTGCACAACGAGTGTGTTCTCAAAAGTTTTATATTTTATTTAACAGTATAATGCACAAACACAGTATGACGGTTTAACAATAATCCGACAGCGAAGGGGAAAGAGAGAACTAAATATAGGGAGGCAAGGTGAGAGGAGGAGAGAATGAGGAACAGCTGAAGGGAACGCTAATAGTTTCACAAGCAAGTAAATGAGAAAAAAAACAAAATCATGACACCTAAATTTTTTATTTATAAAATCCAAAATCAAAAATAAGTTTTAAAATTTTATCAACGCTGTCTCATCATCACATTGTCCACTATGGGATCGCAGGAGGAGAAGATGGCCCGATTGCATCAAAAACGTCTCGGGTTACGAATGTAACCATTGTTCCCCGAGAAGGGAACGAGACGCTGCGTCGCCGAAGCTACGCTATGGGAATGCCCTCTGGGAAGGCCTTTCTTGGGCGACCCGAAGCACACAAACAGTTGCTCAGACCTCCTCCACAAAGAAGATGTGTGAACATAGACATCCAGTGCTCGCACTGGACACACCAAGTTAAGCTTTTCCTGATTCCTATCCCTAAATGGGGGAGGACAGAGCGCCTGAAGTACGACAGGCCGTGGCACATTAGTCGGTACTTTAGGCACATAGCTGGGCCTTGGGTACAAGAAAGCCTTAACCATCCCCGGTGCGAATTCAAGGCACGTAGGGGAAACCGACAGGGCCTGAAGGTCACCTACTCTCCTCAGAGAAGTGACTGCCAACAGAAGTACTGTCTTAAGTGCCACAAACTTGACTGGAACGGTCTCAATGGGCTCAAACGGAGCCATGGACAGACCTTCCAGCACAACGGCCAGGTCCCAAGCTGGAACCCTGGGTGGGACTACAGGCCTCAGCCTCCGAGTGCCACGAAGGAAGCCTACCACCAGCGGGTCTCTCCCAAGGGACTGCCCGACCAAAGGAACATGGTAAGCCGAGATGGCCGCCACATACACCTTCAGCGTAGAAGGAGATAAACCTGCGGTGAACTTTTCCTGCAGAAACTCCAAGACTGTACCAATTGGGCAGTTCACAGGGTCATGCAGGTGTTTGCTGCACCAGGAAGTAAAAACTCTCCATTTAAAGGCATAAAGCTTCCTCGTGGAGGGAGCTCTGGAGTGAAGAATGGTCTCAGCAGCCTCAGCTGAGAGACCAGATTCTATGAGTCTGGCCCCCTCAGGGGCCGGACCCACAGTATCCATAACTCTGGGAGGGGGGTGAAGAATCGAGCCACCCGCCAGAGAGAGGAGATCCCTCCTGACGGGTATTTCCCAAGGTGAGCCGTCGAGGAGGGACACCAGGTCCGAGAACCATATTCGGTTCGGCCAGAATGGGGCTACCAACAACAAGCGGACGTTGTTGCAACGAACCCTCTCCAGAACTCCCGGGAGCAGAGCGATCGGCCACGGCTGACCTATGGCATCCAGTCCCAGAAGGGCTGGATGTGTGAGAGAAAACCATAGCGGACAGTGTGTCGTCTCTCTGGATGCAAACAGATCCACTTCCGCCTGGTAAAATCTCGTCCAAATGGACTCCACCACCTGAGGGTGGAGCCTCCACTCCCCGGGCCTCAGCCCCTGTCTTGACAGGACGTCTGCTCCCTGATTCAGACACCCAGGAATGTACACTGCTCTGAGGGACAGCAGCTTCCCCTGTGTCCACAGAAGGATATGCCGTGCCAATTTGTACAAAAGGCATGAACGCAAACCCCCCTGGTGGTTGATGTACGCGACTACCGACGTGTTGTCTGTCCGCACTAACACGTGATGGCCCCGCAGGTGAGGGATGAAACATCTCAGGGCGTAGAACACCGCCATCATCTCTAGGCAATTTATGTGCCAGCTGAGCTGTTTGGCCCCCCATAATCCATGAGCCAAATGGCCCTCCATAGTTGCTCCCCAGCCTGTGAGGGAAGCATCCGTTGTCAGAGTAACTCGACGGTACTGAGCCCCCAACATCAGTCCTTGGGAGAGAAACCATGGTCTCTTCCAAAGATCTAAGGCACGAAAACATCTGCGCGTGACCTTGATCAGACGGAACGGGTTGCCCCTCGGGGAAAACCCTTTGGTTTTGAGCCACCACTGTAGCGGTCTCATGTGAAGCAACCCAAGTGGTATCACATTGGACGCTGCTGCCATGAGCCCCAACAACCTCTGAAATTTTACAGTTTTACAGTGTGTGACTGGCCTAACTTCACTCTGCCTACTGCCAAAAGAATGGATTCCACATGAGCAGGGGACAAATGTGCCTGCATTGTTGTTGAATCCCATATAACGCCAAGAAAAGCTGTCCTCTGTACTGGAGAGAGCATGCTTTTCTTTGCATTTAGCCTTAACCCCAGTCCTCTCATGTGGGTCAGCACAGCATCTCGATTGATTGGGATAAAATTAACCAATCCTCTATGTAGTTTAAGACACGGATCCCCCGGAGTCGTAACGGAGCCAGCGCTGCATCCATGCTTTTTGTAAATGACGGGGCGACAGAGATAGACCGAAAGGGAGAACCCGATATTGGTAAGCCACGCCCCCGAAGGCGAACCTCAGGAATCTCCTGTGTTGCGGGAGGATAGATATGTGAAAATACGCGTCTTTTAGATTTATCGTCACAAACCAGTCCTCGGATCTGATTTGTGTGACGATCTGCTTTATACAACCCCAAATCAGAAAAAGTTGGACACCACAGAAATTGTGAGTAAAAAAAGGAATGGAATAATTTACAAATCTCATAAACTTATATTTTATTCACAATAGAATATAGATAACATATCATATGTAGAAAGTGAGACATTTTGAAATGTCATGCCAAATATTGGCTCATTTTTGGATTTCATCAGAGCTACACATTCCAAAAACAGTTGGGACAGGTAACAATAAGAGGCCATAAAATTTAAATGTACATATAAGGAACAGCTGGAGGAGGACCAATGTTTAGGAATGGGAATGTTGTCCCATTCTTGTCTAAAACAGGCTTCTAGTTGCTTTACTGTCTTCGGTCTTCTATGTCGCATCTTCCTCTTTATGATGCGCCAAATATTTTCTGTGGGTGACAGATCTGGACTGCAGGCTGGCCATTTCAGTACTCAGATCCTTCTTCTACGCAGTCTTGACGTTGTAATTGATGCAGTATGTGGTCTGGCATTGTCATGTTGGAAAATGCAAGGTCTTCCCTGAAAGAGATAATGTCTGAATGGGATCATATGTATCTAAAACTTGGATAAACCTTTCAGCATTGATGATGCCTTTCCAGATGTGTAAGCTGCCCATGCCACACGCACTCATGCAACCCCAAACCATCAGAGATGCAGGTTTCTGAAATGAGTGCTAATAACAACTTGGATTGTCATTGTCCTCTTTAGTCCAGATGAAATGGCATCCCAGTTTTCCAAAAAGAACTTCAAATTTTGATTCGTCTGACCACAGATCAGTTTTCCACTTTGCCAAAGTCCATTTTAAATGAGCCTTGGCCCAGAGAAAATGCCTGTGCTTCTGGATCATGTTTAGATATGGCTTCTTTTTTGACCTATAGATTTTTAGCTGGCAACGGCTAATGACACGGTGGATTGTGTTTACCGACAATGTTTTCAGGAAGTATTCCAGAGCCCATGTTATGATTTCCATTACAGAAGCATTCCTGTATGTGATGCTGTGCCGTCTAAGGGCCCGAAGATCACGGGCATCAAGTATGGTTTTCCAGCCTTGACCCTTACGCACAGAGATTGTTCCACATTCTCTACATCTTTGGATGATATTATGCACTGTAGATGATGATAACTTCAAACTCTTTGTAATTTTTCTCTGAGAAACTCAGAAAACTATTTTTCACCGCAACATTGGGGGAATTGGTGATTCTCTGCCCATCTTGACTTCTGACAGACACTGCCACTCTGACAGGCTTTTTATACCCAATCATGTTGCCAATTGACCTTATAAGTTGCAAATTAGTCCTTAAGCTTTTCCTTATGTGTACATTTAAATTTTCTGGCCTCTTATTGCTACCTGTCCCAACTTTTTTTGGAATGTGTAGATGAAATCCAAAATGAGCCAATATTTGGCATGACATTTCAAAATATCTCACTTTCAACATTTGATATGTTATTAATATTCTATTGTAAATAAAATATAAGTTTATGAGATAAGTAAATTATTCCATTCCTTTTTTATTCACAATTTCTACAGTGTCCCAACTTTTTCTGATTTGGGGTTGTAGTTAACATCTTGAACTTTAATTTTGCAACAGACCGGTTCAGATGACGTAGATCTAAAATAGGACGTAACCCCCCGTCTTTCTTTGGAACTATGAAATAGCGGCTGTAAAACCCTGACTCCCTGTCGTGAGGAGGAACATATTCTATGGCTTCCTTGCACAAGAGAGTTTCTACTTCTTGTTCCATTATTAGAGCCTGCCCAGCACCCACTATGGTAGATAACACGCCGTTGAATTGGGGCGGCTGGTTGCAAAACTGAATTTTGTAGCCTTTCTCTATTATTTGCAGAACCCACTGAGACACGTTTGGCAGGAGTTTCCACGCTGCCAAATTTTCTATAAGGGGGACCAATCTCTCGAGACTGGCTTTTGGTGTACTGCTTAACACTCTGGGGTCGGCTGCAGCGCGGGCGCCGCAAACTCTTTATTTTTAAATCACTCCCCAAAGAGACTTAGATAACTCTGCTGATTTTGGACATACAGATATGATTTATACATCATTGACAACGTTACATTGTCTAGTTTTTTTCTAGTCCACTCCCAATAAAAACAGCATGTTGTGCTTTTCGCAAAATTAAGAAAATAAACATGATGCGCGTTTTGTTCTCTCTCCCTCAGTGAAGTCCTTTCAGAAACACGTCAGAAAAATTAACTCTAACTTAACGAATATTTTTCATAGAAACAAAATATAAATGTCTACATAATCCTTGGAATGTCTGCTTTTGGAAGATGTAAGTGAAATCGAAAACAAATATTGTAATTCGTTGTTAACTGTATTAGAAGAGAGAGATGTACCGTCTTTCTTCTGTTGCTTCATTATCTATAATGAGCCACGCCCCGCTCCATTGAAGAGAAGAGCAGAGATCATCCATATTCATTAGTCAACCCCACAGTCAATGGACATTCCGTCTCTGCAGCCATTCACTGCTGTGTTGAGTTTTAATCCGAGTGCTGGAAACATGACATATACTTGTTTACTCGTGACTGTAACTAAAGTTATCTCCAGACGCGAGTATGACTCGACCGACGTCCAAACGCACACACAAACACACAATGCCTCATATTTGAAGCGCTTTGTGGTATCATTATAAAAGATGCGATTGCACACATCACATACTTGTTTACTCGCGCCTAAATCTCCAGACAGACGCGAGTGTGTGTGCTTCGTCAGTGTGACGGGATCGATGTCCGACATCTAAATCCTTATTTACTTGCGGATGTGTGTCAGTTTCTCCAGACGCGAGTGTTTTCTTTGTCTTCCGTCAGTTGACGCGACCGGAACACACATACACAAACACGCGAGTCAGGAAACTCGACACGCTTTTTGGTATTCTTATAAAATACGCGATTGCAGACAGTACAATCCTTATTTAGTTGTGTCTAAGCGCATATCTCCGCACAGCAAGTTTATTAAACACAGGATCACTTGCATGTGCACACGTTTGCATTCATGATCAACACGTGAGGTAATGTAATGGCGGCGGCTGTAAACAAACATTGATAAGTTTATCACGCGTGTCCCTGGTTGTGTTTCTACTATAATGATTACAAAAACACAAATAGGAGTCCAGACAACGATAGGCAGTTGTTCTTTTGAGCTTTTTACTGCACAAAAGTAAACCTCTGGCTGGCCAACCAAACACAAACCCTGTGTTCACTTTACGATGGCCAAACAGTACCTTTACCATGATTAGGCTACTATGGTTTTTAAAGGGTAACTTATACTTGTGATATTAATAGAAAAAAAAAAAAAAATATATATATATATATATAATGTGTGTGTGTGTGTGTGTGTGTGTGTGTGTGTGTGTGTGTGTGTGTGTGTGTGTGTGTGTGTGTTTACATTATATTGAAAAGTAAACCTTATCATGGTTTTACTACAGAGAAAGTTACATTCCTGTTGAACATCCCCACAAGGCTTATTATGTGGCTCATTATTCAACTCTTTTGTCTCTCAGCTGTCAATCACTGATTATTCAGGAGCTTTCCCGCCTCCACGCATACAGCCTTTCCCAAGCAAACGTGTCTTAGAAATTGTAAATCAATATCTTGCTTTATGTGAATAAGTAGGCCATATGATTTTCACATCATTTTGAAGAAAAAACTCTAGACTACTAGATGTTTTTTTGAAAAGTCTTGGGAAAACATGTTAAGAATTAGTTTTGTGGTGTTATATCAGTGACTTAAAAATTTTGCTTTTTCAAAAACCACGCATAAACATTTTTCTCTCAAAAATACAAACATGTACATACACGTTGATTATATGATATTGAAGCCCAGTTTGTGATGAACACAGTGTTATGAGACTTTTGCCATTAATATGTTTTCAAGCAACTGAAAAAAGCACAAATGTCAGTGCATGTCAAAACTTCCCCAGGGCCCTAAAAACCCCTTAGACCCCAGAGGGTTAAACTTTTCCCAGTGCCCTGAACCAAACTGGCAGGGTTCCACCTGGGTGATATTAATGCCTCCATCCTCGGAGAGAGGTGTTGCATGCCCCGCGCACGAGGCATACAAGAATGTGAAGCTGCTGTGCCCCGAAACACACACTGCGGCGGGGTTAACACACTGGCATCCCGAGGGTATCGAGGAGAGATGGGCACCGTGTTCTGAGGTGACTGCCGGCTCTCCTCGACTGGGGGCTGCCCTCGGAAATACGACACTACGTCCCTCAGGACTTATTTTTAGCCGACGCCTTCCTCGCCATAATAACAGCTCTCAGGTCTGTTTTCTGCTTAGATGATGTGTGAGTGCGACCGCCCGAGCCCCAGTTTTTTTGAGGGGGATCACGAGTGGCAACACTATGCTTTTGTGATGCTCTATACGATGTCGATGGCTGCTCCCGCCCAGCAGCCCTAGAATCCAGAGCACGGCGGGGGAGATAGCGTTCGAACGCCGCCGACTGCTTACGAGCCTCCGCAAATCTCTCGACGACAGTATTAACGGCATCGCCGAAGAGACCGGAGGGCGCAACGGGCGCGTCTAAGAGAAATGCCCTATCTGAGGATTTAAGCTCGGACAGATTAAGCCATAAATGGCGTTCCGTGGCTACGAGAGCTCCCATTGATCGACCCACGGCTCTCGCAGTCTCTTTAATCGCCCTGAGTGACACATCAGTGACTTGACGAAGCTCTTTAAATATATCAGACGTACCCCCCGCCTCGCTATCTAAATCTTTAAGCACTTCTGCTTGGTACGCCTGTAGGACAGCTAAGGTATGCAGAGAAGCCCCAGCCTGCCCTGCAGACTAATAGGCTTTACCCACTAAAGATGACGTTAACCTAACCGGTTTCGTGGGAAGCGAAGGTGATTTTAATGATGATGCCGTCTTTTTTATCATAAACGGTTTTGACGCGTGTGCAGCAGGCACTTATTTTGACAAAACATGTGATGCACATGGTTCACATGACGCAACAAACACATATTTTGAAAATGCAAGCAACACATATGACACTCTGTACACATATTTTGAATTCACAAGCCGCCACTGATTTGTATATTTCTGCTCTTTGAAGAGCACGCTCCTGCTGCTGGAGAAAAGCACACATATATCAGATGCGCGCACTAAAGAAGCATAAAACATTTATTTAGCTTCCACAGTGAGATGGCAGGGAGATTCAGCAGAGCAGATGAGATTCACTGCAAAGCACTCTATCACAGATTTCTGATGTATTTGGACGATGTAAGTCATGAGGTTGTTGTGAATCTGCAGGGTAAATGATTTCAGACAGTTTATTATTAAAAATGCATTTACTAATTTTTATGTTTCACTAACTGATATAAGACTTCACTAATTTAATGAACTATTCACAGTCAGCCATTATATATATAAGTGAGGTAACCGGTGCTATTGTTTAAGAATTTCTCAGAGACAAATTAAGATCAATTCTTATTTACTTGATAAACTTGAATTTATTAAAAAGTAAAATGGGTTTAAACAGAATTTAAACAGAATTTCTTTCTTTACATTTCATCAATAAGCAGACACTTATATCCAAAACAACTTACAATTAGAAAACATTTAACCTTAAGAGCAAACAATAAGCATGTATATGGCCTTAGAAAAATGCCATATCTGACCTTTTATACAGTAGTACAGTGTATTTTTAATGTGGAGGATTAAATATTTACAGTTTGTTTGATTGGAATCTGTGTTGCTAATGTTGGCCATTGCTCACTAATATGTTCAAATTGTAAAATTGTTATACCGTGTCTTGGTAATCATCAGTAAACAATTAAAATCTTTAAAAAGGACTTAAAATTTTTTTATCAAAAATACATCTATACCATAACCAGTCAGCCGTTATTTTGTTATTTCTGAACTCTATTAGTGGTCGAGATGTGTGGTTTGAAGAAGTCAATCTCTTCATAGACAGCATTTTCAGTGTCTTTCGCAGACATTTCATTCTTCATGTTGATCAAAAAAGCACTGTTACAATAGATACCCAGCATGTCTTCATTTTTATCTGCGGTCTAAGGAGACAAATCAGAGGAAAACATATCAATATTTATATTTGATTTTTTTTAACAAATGTGGAGTTTAAATAGAAAAAAATGTTGTCTTCATTTTTTATTTATTTAAATTACTAATTGGATTTTTTTAACCCTTTAACTGCCACACCAAGAAAAAGGCATTTGAAATTTTTTTTGTTTGCATTTCTTTTCTCCTTATGTCACCACTTAACACAAAGTATTTTTTTTCAACACATTCCATCATTTTTTAAAAATCGGCCTCTACCAAACGGTTGATATGTCACTTAAAGGAATTCAAACACATACTATGGAAATTAGAAAATATGAACTTTAATACAAATTTTTTACAAACATAATCAAAATAAAATGGTTTTGTATATTAAATCTTCTTTATTTATTGAAGTATAACATATTAAAATATTTCAGGTTTTCATTTTAACACAGGAAATGAAATGTTTTCATGTTTTTTGCAATAAAAATGACCAAAAGTAACAAAAATAAGGACTTTCTGCATTTTAAACCTAAAATAAAAGAAGGCCAAAGATAATACAATGGCATTTTAGTCTTTTATGATTTAAGAAACACACTGTCAAGTTTGGTAGTGCAACATAATTTTTTTGTCTTTTTTTTTTAGATAAATTTAAGGGGTCATGGCATGAAAATCTGAGATTTTCCATGTTTAAGTGCTATGATTGGGTCCCCAGTGCTTCTATCAACCTAGAAAATGTGAGAAAGATCAACCCAGTAACTTAGTTTTGGTAAACCATTCTCTACAAGCATGTGCCAAAATTGAAATTTGGCTCCCCTTGTGATGTCAGAAGGAGCTCTTATTATAATAATGCAACCCCTTAATTTGCCCTTTCCAACCACAGCACTGCCATTTCCAGTGTTTTAATTCAGAGAGGGAGAGACAGAGAAAATAATTCACAGCACAACTAAGTTTCAATTTCAACAAACCACCATCATTGTGATCTGTGTTTGCACTTCATCCGCTCATTTGCATTGTAAAGGACACACGCAAAACTGCACATTTTTGCTCACACCTACAAAGTGGCAATTTTAACATGCTATAATAAATTATTTATATGATATTTTGAGCTAAAACATCACATATGTGCTCTGGGGACACCAAAGATTTATTTATCATCTTAAAAAAAGTCTTGTGACATGGCCCCTTTAACATTTCTTTGTAAACCAGCAATGCTGTGTAGAGTAAGCCAACGTTACAAACAATCCTTCAAACAATTTAAAACATCATTTAAGAAGTAATTATTGATTAATTAATCAGTAATTATGATTTCCATACATTAATTACATTAATTATATGAATTCATTATATAGAAGTGGCAAAAATAAATACTTAAGAAATGATCTCAATATATTCAATAAGAAATAACAATAGTTGTGTCATATTCATCATAGCTGTGAATGATCAGAAATGTATATTTTATAGCAAATAGTACCCTCTGACTGCAGAAATGGATGATCTGAAAACATTACCTTAGCTTTTCTACATTTACCATAAAGTGACAAATCAACCGTTTGGTTGAGCATGTTTTTAAAAAATTATTCAAAACATACGAAAGTTTTTTCATGGCACCAAGTAACATAATTTTGTAAAGTTAGGGCTCTTACAGTGTAATATGTCAAAAAAATATGGTTCCCTTTCAGTGACCGACGAATTGGGAACTCGCTTAGAGAGACCAATCTGCTTCGAATACTACTAAAACGCCAATGAACTTGGCATTGAGATATTTGCATAATGCTGGCGCCGCCCCGCCAGGTGCGTATATAAGCAGCAGGTGCAAATAGGGAAATTAGCTTTTTATCGCTTCGTAAGCCGGCAGTATCTGCTACTGAGAAGCTACTTTACTCTGGTGGGATTCGATTGCTGAAGTTGGTTGGACTAGCAGTACCACAGCGGACGCTTCGCTTAATTCTACGGCTCTACACCTGTTTGTTGTTTTGAGTTTAGTGTGTGCGTTGCCTTCCCTGTGCGCATCATCAACTGAGCATCTGAGTGAATTTCCCTAAAAGAGTGATACGAGAGAGCTTTGTGCCTTGTTAAAGGCAGCCACTCTCTCGTATATCCGGACATCAGCGTCCTTTTCAGGATGGCTTTTCGTCCGTGCGATCTTGGGTGCGGCAAATACATGGGTCCGAAGGACGGTCACGAGCGTTGTCTTTCGTGTTTGGGCATCGAGCACGCAGAGGCAGCGTTCGCTGGGGGTAAGTGTTCTCACTGCGAGAACATGTCCCTTGTGGATTTGCGCAGACGGTTGTCTTTCCTCCGGGAAAAGCGCAACCCTCGTCATGCGAGTGCTAAACGCCGCCACGGTGCGGCCGTGAAGCTCTCAAAGGACGACCTGCGCATCACTGTGCTGAGCCGGGCGGGGGATTCGTCCTCATGCTCTCAGCCTCCTCATCCACAGCCGGTTGATGTGCCGATGGAGACTTCAGCGTCGTGTTCTACGATGTCTCTAGAATCCATCGTGCCGCCCTCCGGGTCCACCGACGCCGCAGCATCCGAGGGTGGGCCTCCTCCCCCTGACGTGGACCCCGACGCCCTTCCTCCCTCTGGTCGGGTTGGGACGCCGGAGTTCGATCCAGAGATGGTGGCCGTGCTCGCTCGAGCGGCGGAGACCGTAGGGTTAGAGTGGGTTCCCCCCCCCTCAGCCCGAGCCGTCCCGCCTGGATGATTGGTTCTTTGGAGCTGCCCGGGTGTCACAACCCTCTCCACCGGTGCCTTTCTTCCCCGAGGTGCACGAGGAGCTGACTAGAACCTGGAAGTCGCCGTTTTCTACGAGATTACGGCCGTTTCAGCCCTCCCCCCTCACCTCCCTCACCGGCGGAGCCGCTAAGGGTTACACGGGGATCCCTCCCGTGGAGCGCGCAATCGCGATGCAGCTGTGTCCGGCTCACGCTCCCTCTTGGAAGGACCGCCCAACCCTCCCCTCTCGTGCCTGCAGACAGTCCTCCGGTTTAACGGGCGCTGCCCACCAGGCATGTGGAGAGGCGGCTTCAGCCCTGCACGCAATGGCGTTGCTGCAGGTTCACCAAGCGAAGGCCTTGAGGGATCTGCACGAGGGAGGACACGACTCGCCTGTCCTCTCGGAGCTCCGGGCTGCCACTGACCTGGCTCTTCGCGCTACGAAGGTGACAGCGCAGGCGATTGGTCATGCCATGTCCACGATGGTGGTCCAGGAACGCCACTTATGGCTATGTCTGGCAGACATGTCGGATGCGGAGAAGAATAAGTTCTTGGACGCTCCAGTGTCCCAGGCTGGCCTCTTCGGTGAGTCGGTGGAGTCCTTCGCCCAGCAGTTCTCCGCCGCCCAGAAGCAGACGGAGGCGATCGCTCAGATCATGCCCCGGCGCAAGCGACCTGCATCTCGCCCTCCAGCGCCGGCGGGCCCGTCTGCTCCTCGCCGAGGGCGCCCTGCGGCGGCTGCCTCCACCCCCCCCACTAGAACATCTTCCAGGCCACGGAGGGGGAACAGCCGTCGGCATCCCGCCCCGCCCGCCCCACCCGCTTCCCGTGGTAAACGGAAATCGAAGCGGCCCTGAGACGGGCGACCTGGAATTGGATGGTATCACTCTTCGGGAGACGGTGACGGCATCGCTCCCTCCACCGGTAGAGGGCCGAATGGAGAATCCTTGGTTTCGTTTTGTTTCTGTTCCGCCGGCTTCTCAGCCGGCACCCACAAAACCACAAAAAGAGTGCATTCCTATTCCTTCTCCAGGTCTTCAGAGGATCGAGAGAGATGTGAGCGGGCATTCACATGCTCTTCCTCCCTCTCCTCTATCGCCAGCGGGTGTCCTGAGGAGTTCCAGCTCTCCGCTGAGGAGACGGGACCACCAGCACCCTCATCGGAGTCTGTGCTCTCCGCTGAGGAGACCAGACGACCGTCACCCTCAGCGGGCTCAGGTCAGTGTCACACACACACATACTGTAGATACTTATGCTGTCTCAGCAGACGTACCGGCAGTACCACCTGTCCCGCTCCGCCGCCCCCCCGCTGGTACCCCGGTAGTGCCGTTAATTCCCCTCGTACAGTCCCTGGGGGCTTGGCTTCAGCTTCCCAGCCCGTCTCGTTGGGTTTTACGCACTGTCCGCCTCGGTTACGAAATACAATTCAGCCGGCACACATCCAAATTCTCGGGCATTCGTTTCACCACGATGAAAGCGTCCGACGCACATGTACTGCGTGCAGAGGTCGAAGTCCTGCTGGCGAAGGACGCGATCGAGCCGGTCCCTCCAACCGAGATGAGGTCGGGCTTCTACAGCCCGTATTTTATAGTACCCAAAAAGGGCGGGGGGTTGCGACCGATCTTGGATTTGCGCGTTCTGAACAAATCTCTGCAGAGGAGGTCTTTCAGGATGATAACACCGAAGCAAATATTCAATTCAATTCGCCCCCAAGATTGGTTTGCGGCAATAGACCTGAAAGACGCGTACTTTCATGTGTCCATTCTCCCTCGTCACAGACCGTTTCTCCGGTTTGCATTCGAGGGACGGGCATACCAGTACAAAGTTTTACCGTTCGGGCTATCCCTCTCTCCCCGTGTGTTCACGAAAGTAGTGGAGGCGGCGTTAAAACCCCTCAGAGAGAGCGGCGTTCGCATATTGGCTTACCTCGACGATTGGCTTATAATAGCGCATTCTCGACGGACGCTTTGCGAGCACAGAGATTTAACGCTTCGGCATCTCGCCCGTTTGGGTCTTCGGGTCAACTGGGAAAAGAGCAAACTCTGCCCCACGCAGAGGATCTTTTTTCTCGGGATGGAACTGGACTCGATCGATTTATCGGCGCGTTTGACAGAAGAGCGCGTCCAGTCAATTCTGACTTGCCTCGGTTCATTTCGAGGGAAGAATGCGGTCCCGCTGAAACAATTTCAAAAGCTCCTGGGGCATATGGCAGCAGCAGCGGCTGTGACACCGCTCGGGCTGCTCCATATGAGACCGCTTCAGCGTTGGCTTCACGATCGAGTCCCGAGGAGAGCGTGGCGCGCCGGCATCCATTGTGTAACTATTACACCTGCGTGTCGCCTAACATTCCCCCCGTGGTCGGACCCTGCGTTTCTCAGGTCCGGTGTGTCCATGAGACAGATCGCTCGGCATGCTGTTGTACATACAGATGCGTCCGACACGGGCTGGGGTGCCACGTACGACGAGCTTACAGCTTCAGGGGTGTGGACAGCACCCCAGTTGCACTGGCATATCAATTGCCGAGAGTTGTGGGCAGTATATCTGGGACTTGTACGCTTCGCTACGGAGCTGCGAGGGAAGGATGTACTAGTACGCACCGACAACACTGTGACCGTTGCGTATATCAACCATCAAGGCGGTTTGCGTTCCCGTCACCTGTCGCATCTCGCTCGTCATCTCCTCCTTTGGAGTCAGAAGCATCTGAGGTCCCTTCGTGCCATTCACATTCCGGGCTCGCTCAATACAGCAGCGGACGCGCTTTCTCGAGCTGCGCACCCCGGCGAATGGCGACTCCACCCCCAGACGGTCCAGCTAATTTGGAAGAAGTTCGGTCGTGCGCAGATAGACCTGTTTGCGTCGCCAGACGATACCCATTGTCGCCTATTTTATTCACTAACCGAGGGCAGCCTCGGCGTGGACGCATTGGCACACAGCTGGCCTCGGGGGATGCGCAAATACGCATTCCCCCCAGTGAGCTTAATCGCACAGACACTGTGCAAAGTCAGGCAGGACGAGGAGAGCCTTTTACTGATCGCCCCATATTGGACGAGCAAGAATTGGTTTCCAGAATTAATGCTCCTCGCGACAGCCCCTCCCTGGCGGATTCCCCTGAGGAAGGACCTTCTTTCTCAAGGAGGGGGCACATTATGGCACCCGCGCCCCGACCTGTGGGATCTCCATGTGTGGTCGTTGAGCGCGCGCAAGGTTTAGGTGATTTACCGCAAGCGGTATCTAACACAATCGACGCGGCTCGAGCTCCATCCACAAGATGGGCTTACGCGTTTAAATGGAACCTTTTTGTCACCTGGTGCTCTTCGCAACGCGAGGACCCCAGAGAATGCCCTATTAACATCGTGCTTTTATATCTTCAACATAGGTTAGACGGTAGGCTGTCACCCTCCACCGTTAAAGTTGATATCGCTGCTATTTCTGCTCATCACTCACTTATCAACGGCAGATCAGTTGGCCAGCATGATTTGGTTATTAGATTTTTAAGAGGCGCTCGTAGGCTAAACCCCTCGCGCCCTCCTTTTATTCCTCCCTGGGACCTGTCCATGGTGCTGAAAGCCCTTCAGGCCCCCCCGTTCGAGCCTTTGCAGTCTGCGAGTCTGAAGCTTTTATCAATGAAGGCTCTGACCCTGCTAGCATTGGCCTCAGTGAAGAGAGTAGGGGATTTACATGCATTCTCTGTTGACGATTCGTGCCTTCAGTTTGGTCCTGCTGCCTCAAGCGTAACATTGAGGCCCAGACCAGGCTACGTGCCCAAAGTTCCCACCACTCCTTTCAGAGATCAAGTGGTGAACTTGCAAGCGCTGCCCCCGGAGGACGCAGACCCAACCATGGCTTTGTTGTGCCCCGTACGCGCTCTACGACTCTACGTGGATCGCACGCAAAGCCTCAGGACCTCAGACCAGCTCTTTGTTTGTTATGGTGGCCAGCAGAAAGGGAAAGCTGTCACTAAGCAGAGGATGTCTCATTGGATAGTTGATACTATCGCCCTGGCTTATAATCTTCAGGGTATTCCTTGCCCCTTTAATTTGAGAGCGCACTCCACACGGAGTGTTGCCTCATCTTGGGCTTTAGCTCGTGGTTCGTCGCTAACAGACATCTGTAGAGCTGCTGGTTGGGCGACACCTAATACGTTCACTAGATTTTACAGTGTTCGTATCGAGCCTGTATCCTCTCGTGTTCTTTCCTCACCAGGGGGAGCACGGAGAACAGTCTCGCAGGTCGGCTTGCAGCCTCCAACTGATGCTTCATAACTGTGTCAGTATGGAAGGCCTTCAGAACAAAAATGCATAATGGTTTGAATTGTTCTTCCTCCGCTGCCTTGGCAGCCTTTGTTGCGGAGCATTGGCTGTCAGCCTTTCACTAGCTGTATCCTCGCGAACCTACGTGTCTGGCTCGGGCTCCACATTGTGTCCCACCGGGTTCCTTTGTGAGTATTTTTCCGTGGGGTTAATCCTACCAGCCCACGTTTCCCTTAGCAGAGCACTGCTTTGCTTACACAGCCACGGCTGTCTTTATTCCTCAACTACGGTTGACTTTCGCCCACCATTAGCCCTTAAGACGGGCGGTGGCTTCCGCAGCGTTCCTATCCCGCTCAGGTAGGGCGCTTCCCAGTCGCTGGCACTTCTGTGGGGTTAAAGGAACATCTAGTGCCCGGCCTTCTGCCTTAAAACCTACCTCCTCCTCCTTAAGTGGAACCGGAGGGCTTTTACACAGACACTGGAAGAGGTCAGCCCCTAGTGGCGTTTTGGTAGGGATTCCCAATTCGTCGGTCACGACGTGACGTCATAGTGACCGACTGAAAGGGAACGTCTCGGTTACGGATGTAACCCTCGTTCCCTGAAGGAGGGAACGGAGACGTCACGTCCCGTCGCCACAGGTGCTGCCACCTGCTGTTACGGCCGGTCACACTTTCCGGCTTTCTCAGCGAAAAAGAAGCTAATTTCCCTATTTGCACCTGCTGCTTATATATGCACCTGGCGGGGCGGCGCCAGCATTATGCAAATATCTCAATGCCAAGTTCATTGGCGTTTTAGTAGTATTCGAAGCAGATTGGTCTCTCTAAGCGAGTTCCCAATTCGTCGGTCACGACGTGACGTCGTAGTGACCGACTGAAAGGGAACGAGGGTTACATCCGTAACCGAGACGTTTCCTTGCAAAATTTCAACAAGAACAGTTCATATAACAGAAGTGATTTTTTTCTTTCTAAAATCCACATAACAAGATGTGTTGTGACAAGTGCTGTTGATTGACACATTGATATCTAGTTGAATTTTTTTTGCAAAACATATCTTACACAAATAGTAGAGATGGCTCAATCAGCTTGAGTTAAGTTGGGTACTCCTCTCAATAAAATATAGGGACTCAAAATCTGCTCAACCGTTTGGTTGAGCTGGCAGTTAAACAGTGGCTAACAGTTTTATTAAGTCTTAATTCCTTTAGAAATAATGATTTAAATATTTTTGTCTTTAAACTTAAAGTGCTAATATTGAATACTAGACACCCACCTGGTCTTTTCTTCTAGTGTTGGTCTGACTCATTGTCTTTGTCCTGATACAGAATACAATCAACAGTTAATACATTTGTGTGTTTTGCTTATAATGAAACCTAAGGATAACATTTATTATTATATCCTTACCTCATATAATAAAATACTGCAGAAATCACAAGCAAAGCCAAAAGTCCTCCTATACAGCCATAAATCACAGCTTTAAAGGATCCTAAAATAATAAAGTGCAACACTTATTCAGAAATAACATCATACAGTACAAAGACAAAGATGCTGCATAAATGACTAAGAGTATAACTGTGATCATCTCCAAAACTATAAGAGTAAACGTCTTTATGTTGAATGTTTTCTGATAAATATTACCTGTGATTAACAGTTGAATCTCTTCTGATGTCTGGTTGCCATGTTTATTCATTGCTGTGCAGAAATACCATCCTGCATTATTATGAGTTACAATGAAGCTCATCTTCCTTTCCTGTACTAAAGGTTTCATCTGTCCACGTTTGTACCAGGTGTACGTCATGTTATTTGATGGACTTCCTTTGCCTTGGCAGGTGAAAGTTACATTAGTGCCCACAGTGACTGAAGCAGATGGTTTAATAATGATACGAGTCTCTTTTGGAGGAACTTGGGAGAAAAGTACACATGACAGCCATTAAACATCGAGACATGATATTTACTTGCATGTTTTTAACACAGATACCTGAAATGTCTTACACATTACTCGCAGCATTACTGTGCTTTTCACAGTTGTGTTATTGGAGATGTTTCTTGGATATGTTGCAGTGCAGGAGATGTTCATCTTGTGATCCATGTATGAAGCATTGAAGGTCATTGTTGAATTCACTGAATGAGTTTTATCAGGTTTCTCCTGTAACTGTGTTATAATGTTGGCAGATTTGGGGATGTTAGTCCAGGATAATGTAGGAGGTTGTTTGGGGCAGGGAGCTTCAGCAGAGCAGATCAGATTCACTGCAGTGCCCTCCATCACAGATTTAGACACATTATGACTGGATATAAGCTTAGGAGGCTGTGGTGAATCTGCAGAGAAAATGAGAAAGCTCTTAAAAAAAAAAAATTATTTTTAGTTGCACTGCCTGATATGACGTCATGGACACCTAGTGTTGTGGATGCAGCATCACATAAAATGAAGGTTTATCAAAGCCATTGTACAATTACAGTGAGCTATTAATCAGTTTTCATGAAAGTGTCTGATGGGTTACAGTGATTTTGCCCATACTTTATGCATCTTACACATTAAGCATTTTACAGGATTTACTGTATTGACTATATGGAACAAGTGTGCTGCTGTTATTATGTATAATAAATGTATAATAATGTATAATACTTTCTTTTTGTGGTTTTGTAAAGCATTCAGTTCATCTTTTCTACTTCTTAATTGATACCTCAGTTAAAGTACACAATAAAGTCTGTAAGTAGATGGCCCATTCAGTGTAGTTGGCATTTACCTATGAAATTGATCCTCACAGTCTTGCTTGAATCACTTGAATCATTTACATTGGTGTTAAATGTTGCTCTGAACACATTTGGCTCCATTTCTATTCTGAAGTAATACGGGTCTGAATGATTCATCATGATGTTATTGAAGACAGTGCTGCAGTTTCTCTCAGTGAGGTTTCCAATCATCTCTATGTGTCTGAATCCTTGAATGATGTTTTGACTGCTGTTAAACACTACTGAACTCTTGTCTTTACTAAAGTCATGTCTCTTTTTCAGCCAAATCCCATGAATCTGTGTTGTGTTCGGCAGTTTTTCCTTAAATGTACTGATATTGAATGTGCAGGGTATCAGCACACAAGAGTCTGTCAGAGCTGTTACTGTGAGTGGAAGTACAGCTGAGTAAACATCACCATCAGCTGAAACATGAAACACACATTAATGACTGTATATCAATACACATTATAATCATTTATAGCTGTATAGTTTTTCATTTCCTGTTTCTTATTTACAATCACACAAAATGTAAAGATTGACTGACCTGAGTGAGTTTGTAGTAACACAGAGCTGATGATGATAATGAATGAGATGATCTGCAGTCCAGACATCACTTCATATGCATGAGACCTAACAGATATTACATATAAACATTACAGAAACATTACATTTTCATGCAATTATATATTCATGATACTCAGAAACATATTTTATATATTTGCATATATAAAAATAGATATGTGCAGTTGTTCATTTTATCCAAAGTAAAAATAGATGAGCATTCAAGGTTTTACCTCACACGCACAATATATAATTTTCTCCACTAGCCCTAGCTAAACACCATTGGCATAACTTGATGAAAGAACATGAAACGATGGGTGTGGTAGTCTTTATTTTCACTGTCAATGGGAATTGCGACAGGACTCATAAATCATGCTCATGGATGACACAATGAAGTAAAGATTTATAACTGTTACATTATAATGTAAGTGCACGGTGCATAGTCAAGTTGTTAGACACTTCAACTAGTCCTACTTCTGCATACGGACATCAAAGCAGGGCTGGAAATGAGGGGGAACATGTGGGCACAGAGTCCGGGGAGTGTGTTTCGAAAGGGGAAGGGTTTCACCTTAAACTGGTAAGAATTTAATAATGCATTATCAAGCTTGTCACATTATACTGCACAGTCACAATGGCACAAACTGATTTATCATTTCACTTATGATTTTTCCTCTTTTTTTATTTCCTAAGTAAAAAAAATTTTTTATTCAAAGACAAATTTATTGTTAAAAGTTTGTGTGACTTAAATACTCAAGAAAGCATAGCCTACATAGGAGGAATGTTAGTTATTTTAAACAAATCAAAAATGTTAATTGTAATAGCGGTTAGATTATTACATATGTTGACTGACAACCAATGAGAGTGAGAGGGGGCGGGACTTGAATTCAGTAGTCTGAGACTGAGGCATTAAGACGGTGTCTGTAACGTTCTATTAAATAAATAAGTTCTAAGCAACAAAGTCGTTGTAAGAGAGACTTATTTGACATGGTGTCAGAAGTTGTGGAGAAGTAGAAATGGCGAAATTTGCTCCACCCACGAACTTCACCTTTGATAGACCTCAGGAATGGGCCGCATGGCGACAGCGCTTCACGAGGTACAGGATAGCCTCGAAGCTGAAGGAGGAGGATGGCGAAGTACAAGTGAGTACCCTCATATATGCCATGGGACCAGAGGCAGAAAACATATTCAGCTCGTTCACGTTTGAGAGAGACGAGCAGAAAAAAGTTTTTGACGCCGTACTGAACAAGTTTAACGATTATTTCATCCCGAAAAAGAACATCATCCACGAGAGGGCGTGCTTTTACCAACGCATTCAAAGGCCAGGGGAAAAGGCAGAGATGTTCATCCGTGCACTCTACGAATTAGCAGAGAGTTGTGATTTCGGTGCACAGAAAACAGAGAACATCAGAGATAAGCTTGTTGTTGGCATCAAAGATAAAGAGCTTTCAAGAAAGTTGCAGCTGATGACTGACCTTACCTTAGATACAGCGGTGCTGATGGTGAGGCAGGCGGAGGACATCGCACAGCAGGTGAGCCAACAAGAGGAAGGTGCGACAAGCAGTGTTCAGGAGGTTACACGCAGACGACCTGAAAGGAGAGGAAAATGGGATGAAAAGAAGCCAGCAAGAGGAAGGAAGGATAGAATGGCTGGGGGCGGATGGTGCGGAAAATGTGGAAAAACGAAGCATCACTACAAGGAAAAATGCCCCGCAGCAGAAAGTGAGTGTCGAAAATGTAAAAAGAAAGGACACTGGGAGCGTATGTGTTACTCAAGGACAGTTAATGAGGTAACAAGAGGAACACACACACAGCCAAGTGATGACGATGAGGCATATTACCTGGGAACGGTAAGCAGAACTAGTCAAGACGTCTCAGAGAACTGGTTTGTGAAACTGAACGTGCTAGGCTCACGAGTAAAATTTAAAATTGATACCGGAGCTGACGTGACAGTCATGAATGAGGAGACTTTTAATTCGCTTGGAAGTAAAGTGAAACTGAGTCAGACACATGCGAAATATGACAGCCCAGGTGGAAGGATAAATTGTTTAGGACAATTTGAAACGACCACGGAGTACAAAGATAAAAAGTTCAAGTTCACAATTCACGTCATGGAGGGCGACACCGTGAACAATCTGCTAAGCAGAGAACAAGCAGTTGAAATGGGCTTAGTTAAAAGAATCGAGCAAGTCAGCGCAGCTTTCGGTGAACAGGGAATAATGAGAACAGAACCTGTTAAAATAAATCTAAAAGAGAACGTAGAGCCTTACGCAGTTCACACCGCGAGAAGAGTGCCGTTACCATTACTCCCCAAAGTTAAAGCTGAACTTCAGAGAATGGAGGAGAATGGAGTCATTGAAAAGATAACGAAACCTACGGACTGGTGCGCGCCGATGGTGCCTGTGATGAAACCTAACGGTAAAGTGCGCATCTGTGTGGATTTGAAAAAGCTAAACGAAAATGTAAAAAGGGAGCGGTTCATCCTACCCACGACTGATGAAATTCTCGCCAAACTCGCCGGCTCAAAAATATTCTCTTCATTGGATGCCGCAAGCGGCTTTTGGCAAATTCCCCTCCACGATGAGAGCAGCCTTCTCACTACATTCATAACGCCGTTTGCAAGATATTGTTTCAAGCGCTTGCCCTTCGGCATTAGCATAGCGCCAGAAATATTTCAACGCAAAATGAACGAACTCCTAGGTGGCCTAGAAGGAGTCGCGGTCTACATGGACGATTTGATCGTTCACGGCGAAACCCAAGAACAGCATGACGAGCGTCTGAAGCGCGTTCTGGAGAGAGTCGAGCGCGCAGGGCTCAAGCTCAATAAAGATAAGTGTATCTTCAGACAGAAGGAGCTTTATTTTCTGGGGCACGTCATAGACGAGAGAGGAGTCAGGCCTGACCCGGGGAAAGTAAGAGCTATATCAGAGCTGCAAGCCCCACGAAATGTGAGTGAATTGAAACGAGTCTTGGGAATGATAAATTACATGGGACGCTACATTCCAGACTTGGCGACAGTGGGCGGGCCGCTGTTTGATTTATTGAAAGGGACTGTCGCATGGACATGGGACCAGCCTCAAGAAAGCGCATTTCAAAAACTCAAAGAAACCCTAATCACTGCACCTGTCCTTGCGTACTACGATTCAGGGAAACCCACGGCGGTGTCAGCAGATGCGAGTAGCTACGGGCTGGGAGGAGTCCTACTACAGCAGCACGGAGATAGCTGGAAACCGGTGGCATATTGCTCGAGGAGGTTAAATGAGGCGGAAACCCGGTACGCGCAGATTGAGAAAGAATGCTTGGCCGGAGTCTGGGCGTGCGAGAGATTCGAGAAGTATCTCATAGGCTTGGACAGGTTTCGCCTTATTACGGACCACAAACCCCTTGTACCATTGATTAATAAAAAAGACTTGGACACGGTACCAATACGCTGTCAAAGACTTCTAATGAGACTGATGCGCTTCGCAGTGACCGCGGAATACGCACCTGGGAAAACATTGGTGGTAGCCGATGCACTGTCGAGAAGTCCAATAGGTGATGATGCAACCAGCAGTAGACCTACAGCGGACGCGATAACCTGTTACGTTGACGCGGTTATAGCCAGCTTGCCCGTGTCACAGTCAAAGTTGAGCCAGATCGCAGAAGCAACGGAAAAAGATGAACAGTTACAACTAGTGAGTAAGTTCATAAAGCAGGGATGGCCAGAGCACATAAGAAAAGTACCAGAAGGTATTAGAGACTATTTCTCAGTGAAAGATGCGCTGTCAATAAGTGAAGGACTGATAATTCTGGGCAGACGCATTTGTATTCCAAAGGAACTGAGACAGGACATCCTGGAGCGCATCCACGAAGGCCATTTAGGGTTGACTAAATGCAGGGAATGCGCAGCTTCATCCGTATGGTGGCCTGGTATATCATCGGACATAAATAACAAAATTGACTTGTGTATGTTCTGTCGTGAAAACAGGAAGACGCAAAGAAAAGAGCCACTTAAGTCAACCCCGTTACCGGAGAGACCGTGGCAGCGCGTGGCTATTGACATTTGCGAGAACAAGGGCCAGATGTATTTGATTGTTTCGGATTATTACTCACGTTTCATAGAGATCCTTCATCTGCCAAAGATAACGACGGCGCAGGTGATTAACAGACTGCAAGCTACATTTGCGAGATTTGGAATTCCCGAGCAGATCATGAGTGATAACGGTCCGCAGTTTACTAGTGAGGCATGGACTTTATTTAAAGAAAAATATGACTTTGAACATGTTACATCGAGCCCGCACAACCCGCAAGCAAACGGGCATGCCGAGCGCGCGGTCCAAGTTGCTAAACGCATCCTCAGACAGGACGACCCGCACCTTGCTTTGATGTGTTACCGCGCAACACCTCATTCATCTACAGGGGTAAGCCCCGCCGAATTGTTGATGGGCAGGAAAATCCGTACGACCCTGCCTATCTTAAAGAAAAACCTGCAGCCAAAGTGGCCAAATAGACTGTTGGTGAGAGAAAGAGATGTTTTGTCTAAAAGACAACAGGCCTTCTACTTTAATCGGAGACACGGGGTGCGTGACTTACCTGAGTTGCAGCCGGGTGATGCTGTGCTGATGAAACTGGACGGAGAAAAGTCGTGGAAAGGTCCAGTGCAGGTCAGAACGCAAGAGAGCGCGCCGCGCTCATTCGTGGTGGAGGCTCCAAAGGGGGAAGGTGAGATGAGGCGGAATCGCAGACACCTACAGAAAGTGCCTGCGGAATGTCTAAATGCTGATAATGACTGTGAAACGACGGCGAAGAGCCCGCTGAATGTTGAAAAACTGTACATCAGTAATGCGGAAAAGCCAGTGTCGCAGACACCGTGTGAAACACAAGGAGTGACTGTGACCAGGTCCGGCAGAGTAATAAAACCTACTGTTAAACTGAATTTATAGTTAAGTAAATAGAAAATCTATGCATGTTTAATGTGTAGTGGATGTGAGTTATGCATCTTAAATGGCTGCTATGTAAAGTGTTCATTTGAAAAAAAAAGGAAACTGTTAAATGTTGAAATGTTCATTATAGTTAAAATGAATAAGGGTAAGTGCTTGAACGTAAACAAAGAATTACAGTTACAATAATGTGTTTCTTTTGGAAACTTTAAAGGGGGAGGTGTAATAGCGGTTAGATTATTACATATGTTGACTGACAACCAATGAGAGTGAGAGGGGGCGGGACTTGAATTCAGTAGTCTGAGACTGAGGCATTAAGACGGTGTCTGTAACGTTCTATTAAATAAATAAGTTCTAAGCAACAAAGTCGTTGTAAGAGAGAGTTATTTGACATTAATCTAGTCTAAAAAGTTAACCCCTTCAGATCTTGCGTCCAGTGGAATTGACATGTTTTCTGGTTCAACTTGCTGATCAAATCCAGGTCTGAAGGGGTTAAATTATACTCGCCAGTGAGGTTCTACCATTTACAGCTTTGCATCAAAGTATTACAAAAGTAACACAACAATACTCCCTTTAAATCGTTCTCTCAAAACTTTGATGTTACAGGCTGATCGGTCTAAAACCCCATTCACACAGACCTTTAGTCCCAGAAAATACCCGTCTTTTGCCAGAGAAGCTTCTGTGTGAACGCAAACACATCCCGTAAATCTTCTGGGATCGTTGCCGGAAAGAAGACCTAGTAAGTTACACGGAAAACCCTTTGTGTGAACAAGAAGCCGAAACAATGCCGTAATGGGCGTGTCGTAGTGAGGACATGCATGTCATCACAACAAAAGTTATGGTTCAGCTTTTTAAAATGAGAGATTTACATGCATATCAACATTCACGACGAGAAATGTCGCAAACTAGACTGAAGCAGTTATCAGGAAAGGATAAATGAGATGCATAAACCAGGATGCGCGTGTCATGGCACATTGAAGTTGGTTCAACTCTTTAAAATGAGGGATTTACATGGATATTAACATTCACGATGAGAAATGTCAGCAAACTGGACTGAAGCAGATATCAGGTAAGTTAGCTCGTCACTTACTCCGCTGAAGCGGAGATCATAAAATAAAGAATAAAAGAATATCGCGTCACATGCTCATTTGAGCTTATAATAAACAAAAATGCCCATGCGTCATCCCAACAAGATATATTGTACAGGTCCTCAAGACGTGGTTTTAAATGCATATTAGTAATCACGATGAGAAATGTCTAAAAACTGGAGTAAAGCAGAGATCAGGGAGGTCGTCAAATATCCACTCAGAAGCTGAGATCATTCACCAGCATAGAACGGCGCATCACACACTCCTTTATAGTCTTATCATAAACAAAAATGCACGCGAGTGGTTTCTGAAGAGAGAAATAATAAATAATATGCAAACTTCAGATGCTGCGTAGAAGATGCAGGACTTTAAACAGGTCATGTGTCTTTCCGGGACCTTGCAGATTTCGGCAAATCATTGACAGTGTGAATGAACAAAAAATCAAACGATCCCGGAAAATTCCAGGATGCATTTTCCGTGTATTTTCCGGACTGTCTGTGTGAAAAGGGCTTAATTGATGACACAAGAGATCAAAGAAAGACCCCTATGATTTTTATAGCAGCAAAAGCAGAAGCAGAGGATAACTGTGGCTTAAAGTGCCCGTATTATGAAAAACTCACTTTTTCTGGGTTTTGGGGTGTTATTTTGTGTCTCTGATGCTCCCACACGCATACAAACTTGGAAAAAATCCATCCATGCTGTTTTGAGTGAGATACAGGTTTCTGAATCCTCTGCCTTGAGTCTCAGATTGCGCCAGTTAAAACTCAGCTCCGTTGTGACGTAACAAACCGTTTCGTCACATTCAGTTTGAATTTTCCCGCCCACCACCCCACTCGCAGGTCTCCACCCACCAGGTAGCTAGAGAGCATAGAGCAGTCACTTGAATGAGACCCTCTGTGCTGTTATCATCTCTCACGGAAATAACAGCGCTATTTGGATATTATGGATTATACTCCCACCTACTTTTAAAAACAAAGTTTTAAAGCATGGTTATTGGAACCCGGAGTAATCTTATATACACTGTGTTACGACGCAAACAGTCCTCAGATTGTAGCAATAAGACCTTCATGCGAAATCTGATGTAAACAACAGACTATGTATCTATATTTCACGGATTATAAGCATTTGTGGACAAAAATGGTAATTGGATGTATTTTATTGGACTTCATGGATCATTCACACATCTGAAACAGACTGGATTCGATTCGCGATCGCGTTGTTTCATCACAAAAGGTAAGAAGTCACGTTATATTTAGCATGTTGTCATCTTCTGTCACAAAATACTACATTTATGATGCTAGAGCTAAAAGCTTTTTGCCAAACTAACTGAGACCGTACGCCCCGGCTTTTCTGACGAGGCGAGCCTCTAATAACTTTACGGTCCGCATAGATATATAAACGGTCCGGACCTCCCGCTAGCTTCTAGCACTTAGCACTCGGTCCACAAGCAGTATACATCCCCCGGCGGGTCTTAATTTCTGTAATTTGCGAAAATAATGCGTTTGAAAATGTTTTATAATGGTAATATGTTAGCATTGTCCTGGGAAAACGAGTTTATTGTTGTGACTGCTAAAGTAACATCACAATTTACTCTGGAATCATTGTGTGTCATGAGTTTCTTCTCCTGTAGTGTACTTATTAGTGATACTTTTCTGTATGATTTGTCTGTTGGCAACATAAACCGTTAATAATAATAATAATATATAAAATAATAACACAGTATGGTCTGTACTGCTCACGATACCACTGAGCACGCGCACGGGCACATGACGTTAGTAGTGGGGCGTGATCAAAGGAGCAGCAGCTCATAAATATGTAAGACTAGCTCAAAACGGCACAATCTGAACTGCCCTGAAACAGAGGCTACTAGAGATGGGTAACAATCTTTTCCTACAAGCTATTTCGAGCAAACAACTTTTGAAACATGCTTTATGGAACTCATACACCTATATAACTTGTGGAAAAGCAGTCATAAGATGGGCACTTTAATGCCATTGACAAGCGACTGGGGGAGTTCTTTGAATTTACTCATTGTTTACAGTTTTTCTCAGTTGCTTAAACACATTTCTTGAAATTATGCCTCATATTCTCAAAACAGTAAACAGAATTGCATAACATCTCACCCAATACTCCAAACATTATATTTTTAGGTCAAAATAAGCTCTACATTCAAAACCATTCACTCTTACTGAAAAACCAAACTTTTCCCTCAGACAACACACACACAAGCTTTCAAAAACACACACACTACAACATAGTGTTACACACTGGTGCAATAAATTCAAAACAATATATCCAAAACTGGTAAGTTGCTTGTGGTTCTCCCCCTCAAAAACCTTTTCACATGACCAAAAAAGACACAAACAATGTATGCATTAGCACATTTTTATTCATTCATGTGCTACACGGCACAGCTGTAAAAAAAATATATATATATATTCCTCCTCAACATTCCGTCTTTGTTCTGGAAGGCAATTTGATGCATTTTTTTATTCTAGTGGCATAGTCCAACAGTGTATGCACACCAAAAGTTACTGTAAGTATACCTATCTGTTTCCATCCCTGAAGGATCTGAAGATGGAGGCAACAGTGAAGCGACTCACATTAGGCTTTATTCATTGCTCAGCCTCCCTCATAGTCATACCATGGACAAGGACATGGTCAACTAGAGTGGCTCGAATTTCATCTGAGACTGCTTGTCACCTTGCTCTTCGTCTTTCTCCTCCTCTTTCACCACGTCCTCATCCTGCTCCTCCTTCACCAAGTCCTCTCCCTCCTCCTTCACCACGTCCTCATCCTCCTCCTCCTTCACCAAGTCCGCTCCCTCCTCCTTCACCACGTCCTCCTCCTCCTCCTCCTTCACCAAGTCCTCTCCCTCCTCCTTCACCACATCCTCCTTCTTTCTCTCCTTCTCTGCCTCTTCCTCTCCCTCCTCGTCTACCTCCTCCTTCACCTCGACCTATTCCTTCATTTCTCTGTGGATCCATTGTTCCAAACCTAAGTGAACTGATTCGGGCCCTTTTATCTATCTATTGAAGGATCTGATTGATGTGTGTTCAATTTTGACTCTTAGTGTTTCCATCTTGGTAATTGTTTGGTAATTGAGCCTAAGCCTAGCTGACTCAAGTGAACAGTATTGAATGCTTGTGCTTTCCATATAATCACATTGTGTAAGCAGAGGTGTAAAGTACTTAAGTAATTTTACTTGATTACAGTAATTAAGTATTATTTTTGGGTATTTTTACTTTACTTGAGTACAATTTAAAATCAGTACTTTTACCTACCGGAGAGGGCCTTTCCAACGAGCCAACCATGACTCTCTAACCCTTTCCCCAGCTGAGATACAGCGGTCATTCCCCTGATTTTCCCACAACCGTAGCTTGGATGCCTTTGGGTCGCTTATACCCAAAGGGACTTAAGGTGCCCAAACTACAGCCGTGGGAAAATCGGGGACAGACGTATCTCGGCCGGGGAAAGGGCTATAGACTCGTGGGTGGGCTCGTTGGAAAGGCCCCCTCGGGTAGAGTAAGCGAAGGGTGAACACCCCGGACTTAAGGCGCCCAAGCTAAGGCCAAGGGAAAATCAGGGATGGGTTGGCCGTATCTCGGCCCAGGAAAGGGCTAGAGACTCACAAGTGGGCTCGTCGGATGAAATTTTTTTCGCCTCTTTGAAACCGACAACACATTAAGCCAGCAAAGAGTTGGATGGATATCTGGCCTGAGTTTCAGACACCAGGAAGTCTGCTCACGTTCCCTGCTATTTGCAGCCTCTCTTACAGGCCAGACCTTGTTCACACCTTGTTCAGTCCAAATCTGATTTTGGTGCATGTATGATTGGACAGACTCACTGTCCACATTGTGTATCACAACTGTTTAGATCGGATATGTGCGTCCTGTAGCGTTTTGCTGTTTTCCGTATTATCTGCACTGTTTCTATGGCAATGACGTCACACTGGCACAACAATCTGTTTACATTTTACATGGCGCGACAGCATGATGGAACCGAAAAGCTACAAAAATTCGATCAGAGCAGTCAGTATTTCTGGAAATGTGATTTGAAAAGTATTTCAAACAACCTCTGGATAGTGTGAACAAGGTCTAATACAACAATTTTCTGCACTGGCTGCCTGTGAGAGGCTTGATACTCAATTTTGAATATCAGCTTCTGCTTAAGTTAAATTCGAGGTTTTACAACTTTGAGTAGCATGTAATTAGGTAATTTTATAGTTTGATAATTAAATACAATTAAATACAAACTGTTGTAAAGCAGAATAAACTTTGTATGTGGTTCATCGACTTTATGTTTTTCGAGGTTAAAAGCTTAAACAAGAGTCTCTAGTTTTCATTCTTCCTGTTACTTTTACTTTTTAATACTCAAGTACAATTTCAATATGGTACTTTTTTACTTTTACTCAAATATGATTCTGGCCAGATACTTTTACTTTTAATTGAGTAAAATTTACACTCAGTACTTGTACTTTCACTTAAGTAAAATTTTTGAGTACGTTTACACCTCTGTAAGCACTGAGAAATGTAGGGATTTGTGTGTAGAGTTTTGAAGTAATTAGTAGTTCACCAAATCTTTTGAAGTAGTTCACCAAATCTGACTCATGTGATAAAGCAGGAGAGGAGTGTTTATAGTTCAGCAAAATGATTGTGCTTCTTGAAAATGGCGTTATGGTTTTGAAGTTTTAGTTTAAAAGCATGGTTACAGTGTTTTAGCAATCGATAAAAACTGAAAAAGATTTGGGATAATGTAAGTAAACTTTTTTAATTTTTTTAATGCAAATATCTTTTATACCATGCCTTTAAAAGGAAACGTAAATATTTGTATACGGTGCTTAATAAGTAGGAATAGTTTTGAATGCAATGTAATATATAAATATAAATATAACCAACTTACATTATAACTGAATAAGTCAATTTTTTAAGTTATTTTGACAAGACATTTCATTTGCAATTACAAACATTTTCCAAGTACAGTCCAAGACAGCAACTAAAATAATAAAATAAACTTGAAAAAAAATCTATGTAAATGTGAAGTTCAACAAGAAATTGTTGTTGTTTCATTTATATTTATAATATAAACTTATAACACTTTTGTTTTGTATTCTAAATACATAATATACATTTTATATTATGTATTTAGAATACAAAGCAAAAGTGCCTTTTAATAAAAGATACTTACCTCAGTGCAGTCTGATCAGTTTTAACTTCAAAGCAGAAGTGTTTACAACGGTCCTCATCATCGAAACATCATCTAAAGATAAAATGAGCTATAATTACACAGCCTGCAGGAAGACCCAGCAGTGACCAGCAGTGGTTTCACACTTTTAACAGGAAGAGAAATGCAAAGACACAGCACACACCACATATGACCATAGAAAAACATTAGGACAATTCAAGAATACACAGGTCAACATCACTGTTGTTAATGGTCACTAATCGCCCCTAAAGTTTTCAAAAACTTTTCCTGTTATGTCTTGGCAATCATTAATAAACATTTAAACTTAGGACTAGGACTTATTCATTAATCCACAGTGCTTCATAGAGGTGAAAAGCCTTTTAGCACAATATTTTATTGAACACATATTACTTTCACATTCACAAATCCAAACACCCCGAACTCTCTTTTTGTCTTTAACATGTACAACTCGGACACTGTTTGTCAAAGCCCTTTATCAGGCTTTTTTTAAAGAGCCCCTCTTGTCCTCTAATTTCTTTATTATTAATACTCTTTCCATTTTTTTTATTCACTAGCTATTAAACAACTGAATATCACATAGGAACCTGACTTTCCAAATTAATCTGCAGTGCACACAAAACACTGTGTGAACAGTAAACAGGGCCTGGAGTTGAGGGTTTCCCTTATAGGGGGTTTATTATATTTGTGGGAGAAGTATCCTTAGGAAAAATAAGTTTATTCAAGTGTGTTATAAGTATACTTCTTTTAAACTAAAAATAAGTTAACTTTTTATATACTTCTCTAAAATGTACTTAAGGTACTTTTCTGAAATTTTCCTAAGTATACTTGACCTATACTGACAGAAATGTCTAAGTATATTTGGCCTTGTTTACTGACATATTCTTAAAAGTATAAAGTAAGAAATGTACCATCTTTAAATATATTGAAAGTATGCTTACAGCATATTTGCTTACAATTAACCTTTTAACATACTTCAAAATAATTATAATCATTATAATAATGCACTGACAGCATATTTATAAAACACTAGCATCCTTTAGAAACAGTATATTTCAAGTAAATTTTGAAAGTATATGTAGTGTACAAATGTATATTATCTTTATGGAGAATCTTTAGTGTTAGTAAACTAGTAGGTTATTAATTTTGTGCTGCAGGTATACTTGCAAGTATTCTTTTACTCTACTTTTAGTTAACTAATTTATGTGAACTTTACATAATACTATATGCATATACATATATACATACATTTTTATACTTGACTTATACCTTTTAATTGTACTTACAATTTGAAGCAAAAAAAATTGTATGCTATCAGTGAGCTATATATATATACACACAGACATTGTGAGTAAAAAAAGGAATGGATTAATTTACAAATCTCATAAACCTATATTTTATTTACAATAGAATATAGATAACATATCAAATGTAGAAAGTGAGACATTTTGAAATGTCATGCAAAATATTGGCTCAATTTTGGATTTCATGAGAGCTACACATTCCAAAAAAGTTGGGACAGGTAGCAATAAGAGGCCGGAAAAGTTAAATGTACATATAAGGAACAACTAAAGGACCAATTTGCAACATATTAGGTCAATTGGCAACATGATTGGGTATAAAAAGTGTAGCACTGTCTCTCAGAGGTCAAGATGGGCAGAGAATCATCAATTCCCCCAATGCTGCAGCGAAAAATAGTTTTTTGAGTTTCTCAGAGAAAAATTGAAAAGAGTTATCATCATCTAGTGCATAATATCATCCAAAGATTGAGAGAATCTGGAACCATCTCTGTGCGTAAGGGTCAAGGCTGGAAAACCGTACTTGATGCCCATGATCTTCGGGCCCTTAGACGGCACTGCATCACAAACAGGAATGCTACTGTAATGGAAATCATAACATGGGCTCTGGAATACTTCCAAAAAACATTGTCGGTGAACACAATCCACCATGCCATTTGCCGTTTCTGGCTAAAACTCTATAGGTAAAAAAAGATGCCATATCTAAACATGACCCAGGAGCGCAGGCCTTTTCCCTGTGCCAAGGCTCATTTAAAATGGAAAAATATTCTGTGGTCAGACAAATTAAAATTTGAAGTTCTTTATGGAAAACTGGGACGCCATGTCATCCGGACTAAAGAGGACAAGGAGAACCCAAGTTGTTTTTAGGGCTTAGTTCAGAAGCCTGCATCTCTGATTATATGGGGATGCATGAGTATGTGTCGCATGGGCAGCTTACACATCTGGAAAGGCACTAACAATGCTGAAAGGTTTATCCAAGTTCTAGAGCAAAATATGGTCCCATTCAGACATCGTCTCTTTCAGGGAAGACCTTGCATTTTCCAACATGACAATGCCAGACCACATACTGCAACAATTACAACATCATGCCTGCGTGGAAAAAGGATCTGAGTACTGAAATGACCAACCTGCAGTCCAGGGGCCTCATTTATAAAATGCTGCGTAAAAACTATCCTACATTTGATCTTACGATCATTTAACAAACATGCGTACGTGTGATTCATAAACCGAACGTACGCGCAGAAAACGCGCGTACCTCTTTCAAATCCATAAATCGCAAATTAACTTGAACTTGTGTGCGCAGCCGAGCAGTTTCAGATCTCCGCCTTTAAATGATGCGTAATTAATGTCAGACATATAAAAGAGCGCTTGTCAATGTTTAAACCCAATTTCAAACAGCAAGAATGGCGTATATTTCCAAAAACCTGCAGCAATCAGACAAGCAAAAGAGCGTACGTCTGCTCAGACCCTGACGTGGCGCTAAGCACTTTTCCACGTCAAAGACAGTTTTTATAAATATGGACTTTGCCGTGGATTTTTGCCTACGCACACTTTACGATCAAATCTGTGCGTACGCACGCTTTATAAATGAGGCCCCAGAACTTTCACCCATAGAAAACATTTGGCGCATCATAAAGAGGAAGATGCGAAAAAGAAGATTTAAGACAGTTGTGTTACGTTATTGGGTTCTTTCTGTTTCTCATTTACTCGCTTGTTAATCTATTAGCGCTCCCCTCAGCTGTTCCTCATTCCCTCACCTGCTCCCCATCCTGTGATTTGCCTCCCTATATATAGTTCTCTCCTTTTTCCCTTCCTCTATTTTTGATACGGAGCCGTGCTCCTGTCCTGTCTTGTCGAGTCTTGGTGTAATCATAATTAATTGTAGTCCTGTTTGTTACCCAGTTTGTTCTTTGTCCAGTTACTCTGCTGAGGAGGTGTGTGGAGGGTGCCTAAGCAGCACAAGCGCTCCTGTTATTTCCCGCTGCCTCTCGAGCCCGTCGCTGCTGCCGCAGCCGGTCACAGCCTACATTTAAACGCCGCGGTGCCGGCCGAGTCTGCCAGCCTACTCGTGGCTAGATGCCCTAGCAGACCTGCTTTATTTGTTCATTGAAGGACTGTGGCCTCCTAAGTTATTCGACCAGTGCGGTCTTGCCTGTGTTTATTTGTTACTCTTCACCAAGTGCATCTGCCTGTACGGCTCTGTCTATTTTATATTAAAGAAAAGACTCACCTGCCATTTTTGCCTTTGGTCCTCTTTTGTTCTCTGTGACAGAATAATCCAACCAGACCACATGAATCCCGCGGAGGAGAATCCTTTCCAGGCTGCCATTGAGCTGCAGGGTACCATGTTGGGCAGACACGACGAGGAGCTCGCTGCCACCCGTCATACCGTCGATTCACTCGCTGCCCAGGTTACCGATCTCTCGCAGCAGCTTCACCTTCTCCGTATTGAGCCCTCTCTTTCGAGACTTCCCGAGGCTCCGGAGCACCGTGTGAATAATCCCCCTTGTTACTCTGGTGAGCAGACTGAATGTTAATCATTTTTGACGCAATGCGAGGTTGTTTTTTCGCTTCAGCCTACCACTTATGCCAGAGACCGGTCTCGGATCGCCTACGTCATCTCTCTTCTCAAGGGACGGGCTCGAGAGTGGGGAACGGCTGTGTGGGATTCCGACGCTGGATGTCTGGCTCAGTATATCCTGTTTAAGGAGGAGATGTTGCGGGTTTTTGACCGGTCCATCCATGGCCCTGAGGCTTCTCGCCTGTTGTCCAGCCTCCGCCAAGGGAGGCGTTCGGTGACGGATTTTTCTGTGGAGTTCCGCACGCTATCCACCTCCTGTGGCTGGAATGAACCGGCGCTGGTGGCTCGCTTCATTGAGGGTCTTAATGCCGATATCAAGGATGAAGTACTGGCTCGTGAGGTTCCATCCTGTCTTAATCCCCTCATCGACCTAGCGCTTCGCGTGGAGAAGCGCTTTGAGCTGCGTCGGAGAACGCGTCACATGGAGACGTCACTCTCCTCTCCCCCGGCTGCCGGTCCCTGTTCTTTAGTTGTCCCCGACACGGAGCCTATGCAATTGGGCGGGATTCGACTTTCTGCTGCTGAGCGCCATCGCCGCATCAGCAACCGGCTTTGCCTCTACTGCGGCTCGGATGATCACTTCGCCTCCTCCTGCCCTTTAAAAGCCAGAGCTCACCGGTAGAGAGAGGGATACGGGTGAGCGCCTCTTCTTTGTCCCCTCCGCCTCTCTCTCTGACTACTTTTCCGGTCTCCCTCCGCTGGTCGAGTTCCTCAGCTTCTTGTCAGGCCCTCATTGACTCTGGTTCCGAGGGTAGCTTCGTGGATGAAGCATGGGCTTTGCAGCACGGCATTCCTCTGGTGAACCTTCAAGACCCCACTACAGTATTTGCCTTGGACGGACGGATACTAGCAAAGGTTGGTCGTGTCACTGCTCCTGTGAGTCTCATCGTATCCGGCAACCACCGAGAGACTATTTCTTTTTTAGTTTTAGCCTTTACTCTTTTTCGGGTCCTGAGCGTAAGGCTCTAGAGAAGTATCTCTCCGAGTCATTAGATGCCGGTATTATTGTCCCTTCCTCCTCCCCTGCTGGTGCGGGGTTCTTTTTTGTGAAGAAGAAGGATGGGTCGTTGCGCCCCTGCATTGATTACAGAGGTCTCAATGACATTACTATTAAGAACCGTTATCCTCTACCCCTTATGTCATCGGCCTTTGAGATCCTGCAGGGGGCGCAGTTCTTCACAAAATTGGACCTTCGCAATGCTTATCACTTGGTACGCATCAGGGAGGGGGACGAATGGAAGACGGCTTTTAATACCCCCCTCGGCCACTTTGAATACCGGGTCCTCCCCTTCGGTCTAGTCAACGCCCCCTCCGTGTTTCAAGCACTGGTCAATGACGTTCTCAGAGACATGTTGAATATTTTCGTTGTTGTTTACATTGATGACATTTTAATTTTTCCCCCTCTCTCCGGGTGCATGTGCAGCACGTTCGCCAGGTCCTTCAACGTCTCCTTGAGAATAAGTTATTTGTCAAGGCTGAGAAATGTACGTTTCATGCGCGCACCACCACTTTTCTAGGCACCGTAATTTCCCCCCAGGGCATTAGTATGGATTCCTCTAAGGTTAGTGCTGTCACTGATTGGCCCACTCCTGTCTCTCGTGTCTCGCTTCAGCGGTTCTTGGGGTTTGCCAATTTTTACCGTCGATTTATTCGGAATTTCAGTCAGGTAGCTGCCCCCCTCACCGCGCTTACGTCTATTAAGACTCATTTTATTTGGAGTGACGCGGCACAGACGGCTTTTGATCGTCTTAAATCTCTTTTCTCTTCGGCCCCCATCCTTATTTACCCCGACGTCTCTAGAGAGTTTATCGTTGAGGTAGACGCCTCCGAGGTGGGAGTAGGGGCTATCCTCTCCCAGCGCTCGCCCGCTGACGGGAGGATACACCCATGCGCTTTTTTCTCACACCGGCTCTCACCGGCCGAGCGTAACTATGACGTGGGGGATCGCGAGCTTCTGGCCATACGTCTCGCGCTAGGAGAGTGGCGTCACTGGCTCGAGGGGTCGTCATTACCATTTGTTGTCTGGACTGACCATCGTAATCTCGAGTACATTCGTTTGGCTAAGAGACTCAATGCTCGTCAAGCCCGTTGGTCCCTATTTTTTGCGCGCTTTGATTTCACTATTTCCTTTCGCCCCGGTTCCAAGAACATAAAGCCTGATGCTCTCTCTCATCAGTTCGCTCCCCCTGATTCTGTTCCCATTGTGGAGGGCATTATTTCTCCGCAAATGGTGGTGGGAGCGGCGGTCTGGGGAATCGAACGTTTGGTTAAGCGCGCTCTCTCCAACACTATCACACCGCGTCTCTGCCCTAAGGGCTTACTTTTTGTCCCGCCCTCCGCTAGACGCGCCGTTCTCCAGTGGGGGCATGCCTCCAAGATATTTGCACATCCTGGAGTCAGAGGCACTATTGCCTCGGTCTCCCAGAGATTTTAGTGGCCCACTCGAGAACGCGACGTCCGCCGCTTCATCGCATCTTGCTCTGTTTGCGCCCAGACTAAGACCAGTAACCGGCCCCCCGCTGGTCTCCTCAGACCTTTACCTATTCCGTCTCGGCCATGGGCGCAGATAGCTCTTGACTTTATCACTGGCCTCCCTCCGTCTGGAGGCAAGACAGTTATTCTCACCGTAATCGACCGTTTCTCTAAGACCGCCCGTTTTATCCCGCTTCCTAAACTCCCCTCCGCTAAGGAGACTGCGCAGATTGTCGTTGACCACATTTTTAAGATCCATGGTCTCCCCGAGAATGTCGTGTCAGACAGGGGTCCACAATTCTCCTCTCTGTTTTGGAAGGAGTTTTGTCGTCTCATCGGGGCTTCGATCAGCCTTTCCTCTGGTTTCCATCCTCAGACCAATGGTCAGGCTGAACGCGCTAATCAGACAATGGGGCGCATCCTACGCAGCCTCGCTTTTCGCAACCCCGCGTCTTGGTCCGAACAGCTCCCGTGGGCAGAATATGCGTATAACTCCGCCCCCTCTTCTGCCACCGGTTTATCACCTTTTCAGAGCTGCCTGGGGTACCAACAACCTCTGTTTTCCGCCTCCAATTCTGAATCTAAGGCGCCCTCGGTCAAAGCCTTTATCCAGCGCTGCAAACGCACCTGGAAAGTGGTTAGGTCCGCCCTTTGTAAGTCGCGGTCTGCCACCCGTCGAGCCGCCAATAGGCATCGTATTAAGAGCCCGCGTTACACGTGCGGACAGAGAGTCTGGCTTTCTACCCTCAATCTCCCTCTCCAATTCCCCTCGCGAAAGCTCGCCCCCAGGTTTATTGGACCCTATCGTATCGTTATGGTTATTCTCAGCCCTGTCTCTGTCAGGCTCCGGTTGCCCTCTAACCTTCGTCGCGTTTATCCGGTGTTTCATGTCTCATGTCTCAAGCCCGTCATTCGCCCCCTCCCCGTCCCGTCACCACCCCTATCCACATAGAGGGTTCCCCTGTCTATCGTGTCCGTAGACTCCTTGATGTCCGCCCCCGTGGTCGTGGTCGTCAGTTTCTGGTAGATTGGGAGGGTTATGGTCCGGAGGAGAGATGTTGGATTCCTGCCCGGGATGTCCTGGACTGCTCACTCATTGATAACTTTTATCGTTCGCGCCAGCCCTCCTCCTCTAGTGCGCCAGGTGGCGCACTTTGGGGGGGGGGTACTGTTACGTTATTGGGTTCTTTCTGTTTCTCATTTACTCGCTTGTTAATCTATTAGCGCTCCCCTCAGCTGTTCCTCATTCCCTCACCTGCTCCCCATCCTGTGATTTGCCTCCCTATATATAGTTCTCTCCTTTTTCCCTTCCTCTGTTGGATTATTGATTTATGGTCACGCTGTGTTGTGCCTCTCTCTATTTTTGATACGGAGCCGTGCTCTTGTCCTGTCTTGTCGAGTCTTGGTGTAATCATAATTAATTGTAGTCCTGTTTGTTACCCAGTTTGTTCTTTGTCCAGTTACTCTGCTGAGGAGGTGTGTGGAGGGTGCCTAAGCAGCACAAGCGCTCCTGTTATTTCCCGCTGCCTCTCGAGCCCGTCGCTGCTGCCGCAGCCGGTCACAGCCTACATTTAAACGCCGCGGTGCCGGCCGAGTCTGCCAGCCTACTCGTGGCTAGATGCCCTAGCAGACCTGCTTTATTTGTTCATTGAAGGACTGTGGCCTCCTAAGTTATTCGACCAGTGCGGTCTTGCCTGTGTTTATTTGTTACTCTTCACCAAGTGCATCTGCCTGTACGGCTCTGTCTATTTTATATTAAAGAAAAGACTCACCTGCTATTTTTGCCTTTGGTCCTCTTTTGTTCTCCGTGACAAGTTGAGCAACTAGAAGCCTGTATTAAACAAGATTGGGACAACATTCCTATTCCTAAATATTGGTCCTCCTCCAGCTGACCCTTATATGTACATTTAACTTTTCCGGCCTCTTATTGCTACCTGTCCCAACTTTTTGGAATGTGTAGCTCTCATAAAATCCAAATTGAGCCAATATTTTGCATGACATTTCAAAATGTCTCACTTTCAACATTTGATATGTTATCTATATTCTATTGTGAATAAAATATAAGTTTATGATATTTGTAAATTATTCCATTCCTTTTTTACTCACAATTTCTCAGTATCCCAACTTTTTCTGATTTGAGATTGTATATATACGATTGTATATACAGTTAAGACTTAGTTGAAGCCCCTATGGCTTGCTGAAAATCTTGCTCTCTTTTTTCTTACAATTAATATAACTTATAAAAAGGTATGCTATTCATAATGACAAAATAACTCCTGATGACATCTGATGTTGTTTTTGTCGCATATGGGTGTAAATGACTCATCTAAAGCACTGATCTTATCTCTGTTGAGCAGATCTTTATATACTAATATCCAAGGGCTTATGTGAAACATTTTTCCACTGCATGTGGTTGGTGTGTTCAAAATAACCCTTGGATATAAAGTCAGTTCTTGATGCTGAAAGTTTAGCTCATACTTATTTTGTATTTTGGATAATGTGGCTAAATCTGGCCTTATATGTTTGTAGCAGAGGTGGTAAAAGTAATAAAATATTGTACTCAAGTAAAAGTAAAGTTACTTTTATAATATTTTACTTAAGTAAAAGCAAAGTTACTGGTCAAAAAATCTACTCAAATAAAAGTAAAAAGTAAATCATTTTAACTTTACTCAGAGTAAAAGTTACTTTTTTTACAGCGGGGAGAGGTGGAGGATTTTAGTATAGTTCAAAAACGACAAGGGAATATAAATCTCCAACTAGTTGTTTTTAATTGTAGTAACATCTTTACAATTAAAGTGCAATAATAAAAAGTTAATAAAATAAAAAGCTTTTTTAAGCTAAGAAACCTACCTTTCATAGGAATGAAAGACTCGCTTCGCGTCAGTGAAAAGTGGTCGCTCAAATATGGCCTGGGGTTGCTTTCATAAGATTTGAACTGAGGCGGGTCTGCATTAGCGTGTGCCTGTCTCGTCCCTCTCCATGGTTCTTTTTGCGCGTTCCCCCGCCCATCAATCATCCGTTGCGCGTCTTTATCACCTTGCTTTTTTAAAATATTTTTTTACTCAGTAACGGATATGATTTAAAATGTAGCGAAGTACAATACTATAAACAAAACATACTTAAGTAAAAGTAGAAGTACAGATTTTAAAAACTACTCAAAAAAGTAAAAGTACACAAAAAAACTACTCAATTACAGTAACGTGAGTAAATGTAATTCGTTACTTTCCACCTCTGGTTTGTAGTGTGGATGTGGATGTGCAAATGTATTGTATAGCACTATGTGAAGTGACCTTAAGCTGTGGACAGGCAATTTATAAATAAAACAACTTCTTCTTCTTTTTAAAACAACAACAAAGTACAGCCAGAGTTCCTCCCAAACATACAGCAATTACATCTGTGTACCATCAGGTCCTTAAAGACAAATAATATCATAGAAATCCTATTTCATGAGTTTGCGTTAACATGTAATCGATAGGGAATGAGCTAAAGCATGATCCAACGAGGCATTCAACGAGGGATTTAGCTGGGATGCATACGACATTGGATAGGTAGGTCCCGTCTGCAGACAAACAGAAATGCTCGAGTATATGGATTAAAAGAGCAAAATTAGGCGTCCGACCCTGGCAGGATCCAACGGGAGCATTAGCTGAGACACTCGCAGCATTGGACGGGGTCCCGCCTGCAGTCAAAAGGAAATGTAAATGTGTGATGGGGCTCGACCAGCAATTCAAAGGGGCGAGACTTGAAAAGGTCAAAGAAAACGGGAAGCCCACAGCGGTGTGTAAGATAAAGCCAAACAATGGGTGTAAATATATTAATATAATAAAATTGGCATGTTTTCTAGCATGATGTAAGTGGGAGTGATAGCAGCATGAGTGTGCAGGTGAAGCAAATTCACCAAGTGCCACTGTGATGAAAGCGTAAGAGGATGCTTATTAAGTTTGCACCAACTATGGGGAAAGGTGTAGGGAAAATTATTTCTGTATGGCGGCTGAAGCAATGCAAAACGAAGAATTAAAGTATAATACTAAGAGTAATGCAGAAAGAAAAATCAACATGGTCTACATCGGCCATTCCCAAACTGTGGTCCGCGGACCACTAGTTGTCCGTGAGGGTATTGCAGGTGGTCCGTGTAAAGGCAAAATAAGAATATGTATATTTTAAGAATATGCAGTGTTGTGCCTGAACAAGTTCATTGAACGAAAGTTCATGAACTCGTTCATATTTTGGGCGAACTTGAACTGAACGTACTGTATTACTGCCTGATGAACGTTACTGTGAACTCATTCATTCTGGTGCCTGTGAAAGGCACGCTCTCTTAGTTTAACGTCATTCAATAGGGAAAAGTCGACTAAGACACACTGTAAACAGGCCTTAATGTGTAGCGAAAAAAACACCCAATCTGGCAACACCGCCACCAGTCAGTGTTCACCAGTCACGCTGCATGCGTCATCAAAACAACACAGACGCTGCTGAAATTCCTGCCGCGCCACTCAAATATTTTAACATTAAATAACATCATATTTGTCCTAAATCGTTAACGATTAACATAGGCTGCTAAGAAACCAGGGCCCGGTTCCCCAAAACGTTCTTATCGCTAAGTATTTCTTAACCTATTCCTTAACCTCTCTCTTAACTCTATGGCACGATTCCCAAAACGTTCGTACGCTAAGTATATCTTCTGTAAGTCACACTTTCGTAAGGTTGGTCTGGACCATTCGTAAGCTCTCTCTTAGCTTTGTTTGAGTGCAAAAAGCTATCGCCGCAGTCTTTAGAAATCAGCGCAGCGCAGTACAAGTCAAACTATGGTATGCAGACAATGATTTTATGTTATGGACATTTTTAAGACTTACATAATAAACATAATAAAATATGTTTGCAATGGATACAGGACTATTTATGCAGTTGACTTTATTTGGTATCAGAACTAATGAATCAAAGACGGCGCCGGTGTTTGTTCCTCATTGAAGTCTGTTTCCTCTATGTTTATAGCGTTTTCATCACGTTACATTTATAATTTATTTAGAAAGATTAAAGATTTCAATTGGTTATACTAAAAAGCAATAATATCATGTATTCTATTATACAATTTATTAAATATTTCATATTTGACAGTTTTATGTCTTTTAACATATAGCCTGTCTTTTTCTTTTCTTTTTTTCTCTACTGTTTGTTTTAAAACTGTTATGTTTCCAAACATAATAAATATATATTATACATATAATATGATTCATACTGTAAAAATAATTGACTTACAATCAAGAACAGTCAAGATACATTACATAAATGCACACATCTCAGTAGCCATTACAACTTTATAAAGAATAAACGTATAATGTGATAAAAATGCTATAAAACCACTACACTAAAGGGAAACATAGGGGGAACAGACTTCCACACAACACCGGCCGCGTAACTGTTTAGTCCATGCCAATTTTTTTATTCATCAACCCTTAAATCTTTGACATTTTGCTTGACGTGGCTAAATAAAAAAATCGCCTTCCAAGACAACTCATTATGGAGCTGCTAGATCTTCTCAGACCATATTCTCTATCTAACTAGGTTGCTTTTTATTGAAAACATTAATGGTAAGCAAAACCGCATTAAACAGAAATACTGCAGCTGCTTGCCAATCAATTCTGATTGTTAAGTACCTTAACATTCGTATAAAAGTGTATTACATATTTGTTTAAAGTTAAAACCCATGTCAAGAAGCCGCACAAGTGGCACAACGGGATAAGGAGGGTGGATAAATAGCGAGGGATACTCGATTCGTCTACCCGTATTACTGACAATTTGATAATTTAATTAATAGTCTACATTTTACGGATAACTTAAACTATGTTAAAAAAAATGTGACTGGAATAATTTGAGTAATGTTCCATTTGTATATAACGTGTTGTCTTTCTTAACGTCGTAATTCACCTTCGCGTGAAGTGGAAAATCGATCCCTGAGTGATCGATCGCAAATAATTCAGCACCTTCACTTGGGACAGCGCCATTGTACGTCGAACTTAGAGGCAGCGTGTTAAGAAGCTTCCTAAGAGACACTTCGGGGAACACACTTAGGAAAATCAACAACTTTGGTAAGATATATCTTTTTGAGTCTTCTTAGCATGCTAAGAGTGAACGTTATCGGGGAACCGGGCCCAGGTCCGTTTCTTAAGAGACAGTATCCTCAATTAACCTACTTAAGTCATTAATGTTAATCAAACAATCCAAGACAAAGAGAAAATCATTTCTGTAGCTCTAAAAAATTATAAATATATTTAATTCATACAATAAAGACAGTGTTATGATTCATTTGATTTGATTTCTGAACCTAATGCAAATTTTAGGCCCATGTGCAACTTTGTTCTTTTTATAAATGTTGGTAATTTCTTTATTTTTTAATAAAAAAATTGGTGGGGGGGGCAAACAAATTCACAAAATGCCTTTCAGGAAAATTTTCTTCTAAAATTATATAAACATACAAATATATCAAATGAAAGAACAGACCCTCTGCTTTCAAACAAACAATAAACAAACAAAACGGGAAAAAAACGTTTCATCATATCTATGTTTTTTTCTCTGCTTATAAACTCTTTAAAACTACTAATACAATTTTTTTAGCAAAAAGCTGAAATAATTCCATTTTTCTGAAGGAATTTTGTTAGAGATCGGGGCTGAGTTCTCCGAAACTACCTTAACGCTACGTCGTTCTTAAGTTGTACCTTAAGCTGTACCTTATCGCTAATACGTGTTTGCCGAAACGTTCTTAGTTACGTATACCTTCTGTAAGTCATATGTTCGGAAGGTTGGTCTGGAGCACTCTTAGCTATACCTTATCCCACATGACTCCACTAGGGGCCATCACTTTCATAAAAGCTTACATTGCAGTCTATATAACTAAATATTTGTAAAAAAAAAATTTGCAATACACTCCGTGTTTAATTAGGCAAATATTTTTTTTATAAAACATTTACATAATTAGACATCATTACATTGATGGTTGTTAGATTTTTAATTATGTTTTCCAAAGGGACGTCATCAGCTGCGAACTATTAAATGCTACAGGATTAAGAAACTATTTAAAATATATATTTTGGGTGATGGAGTTGGTGATACTGGCAGCTATACAGCGAATCCTACTATTTCATTTGTGCATTTCATATCCGTTAAATCTTAGTCTACCGGCTCGTATTTTAGCTGCATAAATAAATCGGGAAAAATTACAAAAAAAAACTAATTATGATTATTAATGTTAATATTCGACTTTGCATCGAAGTTTTTTAATGTTTTATAACTTTGAGGCAACTGCATGCCATATTCTTTATAAACATTCAAAATAAACTGTGCACTTGATTACTGCTTGTATAGTCTCCTAAGGTCAACAACATTTCCACATTAAAACTAATCAAAGCTAAAATCTACAGCAATCATACTATATATTTATATAGGCCATTATATAATATTTTATATGTTATATTTAGACAGACAGGCTCCAGAAATGTGTCCATTAAGCTTTATCCGCATTGTAACCACGCTGCTTGCGCATCCAGTGTCCAAGCACAATAAACGCGTGAACTAATGAACAACAGCAGTTTGTACTTTATATTTTAAGTGTAATGCACAGCGAAGTCCTTGCACGACCCACCTTCCCCTGTGCAACGCACTTATTGGGAACCCCCTAATATAAATGATCCTTTCAAGGCATAGCGGATGAATTGGAGCAGTTTAAACATGATACGTTTGGAAATAAAGTTGCGGGTTTTGCACGGGTTTGATATAAAATGTAGAAGGTTGAATTTAGTTGTTTGCAATTTGAAATATTTTTTTACCAGATATTCCTAATAAATTTAATTTTGAACTATTTCTAAAATGTTTCTTTAATAAATGACACCGCTATCTCACAACGCAGCGAAACCTATTACATGAAGTGAATAATTGATTGTCAAGCAATCGATATCAACCTATTCAGCACCTCCACCATGGACAGCACCCGCTAAGGTCGAACTTAAGAAGGTTTACCTTAAGCAACATCCTAAGGTATAGTTCGGAGAACACACGTAGGAGAGGTATACCTGTAGTTAAGGTTTACCTTAAGAGTCTTCGTAGCGCGCTAAGAGACAACGTTATCGGAGAACGCAGCCCGGATTCAGAATCACTATCAAAACATACACAGAGTTTAAAATTAATAAATAACATTTTGGCTTCAGTTTTTTCATAAATTGGGTAAGTGGGCCAAGGAACAGGAATACTTTTTTATGCAAATGTTTTCTCAATGGTGGGGAAAGCGTTAATACTGACCAGATACAATACTGATTTTGGCAGTATACATTTTTTTAATGGTGTTTATCGCGTTTTGCAACCCAACTCTTCACATATAAAATTATACAATGTAGTGCTGTTGGTAAGAAGCCTTATTTTTCTGAGGTTTGATTAAAAGAATTTATGATAAAATAATGTATTTTATAAAATGTTATAAAACTGGGCCCCCCCTGGCACCATCTCATGCCCACCAGTTACAGAACCACTGGCATAAGCTGTGATACCACTGCCTACCAGAAGACCCAGCATGGTTTGGTTTCACACATTTAAAAAGGAAGAGCAATACAGTGCATTCGGAGTACATATGGCCTTAGAAAAGTGCAAAAATACATGGGACCTTATACTGTATACAGCTGTATCGATTCAGCTTCCAGAATCCCAGATTTCAGATCAAAGGGAACAATAAGTATAATTATATGTAATTAATTATACAAATTTATAGGTTTTACCTGATTTTGCATAATTAAAAACAATTAATGAATGCATTCGTCCACCAAATAAACCCATAATTGTACAGAAACCAGGGGCGGATCTAGAAAATTATTAATTGGGTTGCAAGGGGGTGGCATGAGAACTACGAGGGGTGGCAATGAAGTAAGCATCCTTGCATGGTTGTCGTGGATGCAAGAAATTATATACTGTATATACTATATTCAGGGTATACACTGGACCTCAAGTGTATATAACATAAAAAAACGCAACAACAAATGTTCCTATAAGTACCCAAGCAGCTACCTTTAACATTTCTACTGTAGCACCCTTTGTCTTATTACTAAGTTAATACATACATCTTAGCAATATCTAAAAACACTGACTGTAACCATGATAACCATAATTTTCTGTTTTATTTTTACCTTCCACTCCCACAATATTTGATTTTTCTATTCTTTTGGTAAAAAAAAATGGATATCAGCCTTTCTTTTCATAGTATCCTGGAAAATGCAGCATTAAGTTGTCTTTCAAGCTTTCTAAACATACACAACACTGAATAGTTTTGTCTCCTTAATGAAGACTATATCATAACGAGTGATAGCATATGCATGTATGGAATATTCTGATTGCTGCAGTAGCTAACAAGACATGACGGGCTAACTCTAGAAAGAACTGCTTAAAAGATATTTACTGCCTACACAAACCTGCAGTTCAGTTGTTTTAACTACCAAGCAACTACCTCAGGCAATATTAAACAATCAACAGTTTAATTTTTGTCTTATCCTCATGCAACATTTATCTGTAAAATATGACAATATATCAGTACTCTGATTTGCTGATGTGATACTCAACTTAATCACTCAATTTAAAGACACTAAAGAGATACCACAAATTTTTTGGCATCATGTGCAGGGCCGGTTTTTGTTATGGGCAATGTGGGCGAACGCCCAGGGCGCAATCTCTGTGAGGGCGCATGAGCGCCCTAAGAATTTTTTTTTATATCAAAACAGTTTTCTAGACTACCGGTTGTGTGCGTGTCAGAAGAGGCACGGGGGAGGGGGGCGGGGAATCAACTTGCGACTGCAAGTCCCTCGCTCGCCTTAAGGGGGGCGAGCAAGGGATTGACTGATCCCAGGCCAGATAGGCCACACGACACAAACTGCTGCGTCTGCTTCCAAATAAATTGCATTTTTCATTCCTAAAATTAACATAGACCCATATACCTACGAACATATGATTAATTGGGTTATGTGAAAAAAGTATAGTCATCTACGTGACTCACGTCACGTGACTCCGGTTGACCTGCGAACGGACGTTGTTGTTGGCAAAATGTAATGCAAAGTTAAAGATGTCGAGTCTTCATCATCATGGATCAAATTAAAAGACCAAATAAGCCATCAGTTGCCCAGTTAAGAAAAAGAAGACAAGAAGATGAGGAGAAACGGGCAAAAAGATAAAGATATGCCAATTTCTATGAGTGACGACGTGAGTGACAGTAGTAAAATAGGCTATTTATATTAGCCTCGGTCTCTTGCTAATTTGTTGATATTAGCCACAGAATACGACTGTATTTGGTTTTAGTTTTGCTGAACTAGCAACTATTAGAATTGAGGCATCATGTCATGCAACTTCACCCAGGCAACAGTTTGTGTGTGCAACACAAAAAGTGCAAATTCACACAGACCTCCTGACTTTGTAATTTTTATTGCTTTACGCTATATGTTAACTTAAATAACTTCTAATATACATTGACATGGCATTTTGTAAGCTACACAGTGATATAGCTTTTTAAATAATTTGTAGTGTGTTATGCTTAGTTTATAGGATGTTAACAAATGCTAATAAAATGTGTGTTATGGTCATTTTAATTGGGTAACTGATGCATGTGTGAAATAAGTGTATCTAACTTACAAATTGTATCTTAATTGTAAATTCAGGTGCACTTAAAAAATATTTTTGAGCTAGAGCACCCACTGGCCAAAATGAGGGGTCAGATACTTCCACAGCAGCAACAGACATGGTTGTGGAGTCTGATGAGGAGCCATCTACATCTGCAGCCACACAGCCCTCTTCAGGGATGGTCCTGGAGCCATCCACCTCCTCAGCCACATGATCCTTGCAGGATTTCACAGGTGTGTGTCTGTGTGCGCGCATGTGTGCGTGCATGCATGTGTGTGCGTGTGTGTGTGTGTGTGTGTGTGTGCGTGTGTGTGTGTGCGTGTGTGTGTGTGTGTGCGTGTGTGTGCGTGCGTGTGTGTGCATGAGTGGGTGTTTATACTGTTTTACATGTTTTTCTCTGTTCTTGTTACCTTTTTGTATTTAAGATTATATATAATAAAATAATACATGATGGTGGCGGGGTTTGGGGGTAATTCTTTTTTTTCTGGGGCGGTCAAGGGATGGTTCGCCCAGGGCTTAAATCTAGCCAGGACCGCACTGAGCATGTGACGATGTGAGGTGCTTCATTAGATCAGAATTACTCGCTACAGATGTAGACTCTTTTTTCATGGGCATAAGTTGCACGTTACATAATAATTCTTGCCTTTCACCTCAACAATAGAAAAGTAACGTTTGTGCTTTTTATACTTTGTGTTTGCGTCCGCTACCTTTGTTTTGAGCTTGTTGTACTTGCCATCGCTCTGTTGTTGCGGGTCTGTGCGACTCGGAAGGGATGGACTGCAGCGCGAGAACCGGGCTGCATGTGAGTGCCTTGGATGGGGCGATGCATGCTTTCACGGCAGTCTCCAAAAGTGTTCAACCACGCCAGAAAAGATCGCTAGATTTGTTCTAGTCGCTTTTTTAATAAAGTCGCTAAAGGGGTCTAAAACTCTAAAACGTTAATCTAGCGACAAAGTCACCAAGTTGGCAAGACGTGGACTTTTTTATAGCTTCGGAGCTTGTGTTGAGCAAAAGTGGGCGTGCCAGATGAAGCATCGATTCGAAGCTTGTGTTGTTAACGTGGAAATCACGTGACTAGTGACAAACAAAGCTTTGCATTCTGCTTTGTCACGTGTGCGCTTCGTTTTGCGTGTCAGAACGTTCGAACCCCAGAGGTTTTTTGGCAGTTATTTGCATTATTTACATTTTAGTCTTACATAATACTGAATAGATAGTATTGTATGTACATATACTTGTGCGTGTGAACATTATTCAATAAAATACAGTATTGAATCGTATGAATATTAAATATTATTAATTAATTCTAAAATATTTGCCACACTTGAATGAGTAAATACATTTATTATTTTGACCATTCACTAACATGTTGTCTAAGCTTTATTTGTACACATAATATTAATATTCATCTGAATTTCATCAGCTTGTTGCTTCACTGACGGAGCTTCTTCCAGAAGCGACTGCTATATATTTTATTAACCAAAAGATGGCGCTGTTTTCGACACCCACGTTGAGGCATCGAATCATGGTTCGAAACAGTAAGGGAAGTATCGGTGCTTGATTCGATGCTTCATTTCCCCATCACTACTTTTTTACATTGTTGAGACTTTCTGCTCGGACGGACTGTGCGTGCTTGTCTATGAAGGGGTATGAACACTGCTGCCTCTGGTTGGCTAATGACAGAAATTAAGCCAATCATCATCAGCTATGTGGTTGTCCAATCATCATCAGATATGTGTCTCCCACCCTAAAACATTGCCTTTCTGGCTAAAAGAGCCTACTCTGGTATATTATATATATTGGGATACCAGCGCTGGGGTGGCAAATGGGGTGGCAATGTTTTTTTTAGGGTGGCAACTGCCACCCCGTGCCACCCCGGTAGACCACCCCTGACATAAACTCTAAGAAACATTAATCCCGTGGCTTTCATAAAATAACTTTCTTACTGAAATACAGTACTACTTCAAAGCATGTAACAAGATCAGGCAGTTTAAGGGACATTAATCAATCACAGTGCAGGAGGGGTGGGACAAAATCACAACCAACCAGCGCATCGTATAACGAATAATAAACAAAGCATAAGTATCACAACAACCAAAGCACTCAGCTGAAGAAAGCTGGCATAAGCTACCTGTCATGAATTATAGAAACTGAACGCATATGCAGATAGCAGGTGAAACACTAAGACTTATTTAAACAATACAAGGGAAAATAAAACACACAATGGGGTAAAACTACATACACTCACAGAGGCCTTTTGTATCAGTGAAAAATACATCCAGTCAGCCGCTACACATCTGTTATCTTTGAACTCTGTTAGTGGTCAAGATTTAACAGAGGTGTTTATGTTATGAATTATACGTATTTGCTTTAGGTATTAAACTGTCCATGATTGATATACTAAACCTAACAGCCATAAAAAAGACACAATTTGTAAAAACAGTCACTGTGGTATTTCCAAAGATTGTGCAGATTCATAACCAATATTACACTTTGTTATTACATCAAAATGTAAAAGTTCTTATCCATCTGGGTAATTGTACAATGTTATTAAAGAGTTAATTCATTGACAAACGCATCAGTTTATCTTGACTAGAGTGTAGAGTTCCTCGTGTTTCTGAACACGCTTGATTTGTTTCTTTCTCTCTGACTCTTGAACCTCAGTATACTCTGTGTCTGGGTTTTTCTTGTTTATGTGATCGGTGTGTGGTTTGGAGAAGTCAATCTCTTCATAGTGGACCTCATCAGTTTCTTTCTCAGACATTTCATTCTTCATGTTGATCTCAATAGCATTGTTAGAAGAGAAATCCACAATGTCTTTATTTTTATCTGCAGTCTGAGGAGACAAATCACAGGAAGATATATCAATATTAGGTTATTTTAGTTTTTTTTTTCAAATCTGAAGTTCACTGTAAAAATACACAGCATTTTTGTCAAATCAACATATATTTTTATTGTACTTTAACTTAAAACATTAAATCAAACTATTTCAACTTGTTTTTATAAGTTATGTCAACTTTAAGCAAAATTTTAAAATACAAGGTTGTATTGGAAAAAAAACAAATTTGTTTTAACTTTATGCTGCATTTTTTTACAGTATTGGAACAGACAAATTTTTTTTTGTCTTCATCTTTATTTATTTTAATTATTTATTAGATTTTTGGAACAGTGGCTAACAGTTTTATAAAGTATTAATTCCTTTAGATATAATGTTTTTTATATTTTTCTCTTTAAAATTAAAGTGCTTATGTTGAATGGTACTGTACACCCACCTGGTCTTTTCTTCTGGTGTTGGTCTCACTCAATGTCTTTATCCTGATACAGAATACAATCAACAGTTAATACATTTGTGTGTTTAGTTTATTGTGAAACCTAATGATAACATTTATTATTATATCTTTACCTCATATAATAAAATACTGCAGAAATCACAAGCAAAGCCAAAAGTCCTCCTATACAGCCATAAATCACAGCTTTAAAGGATCCTAAAAAATAATAAAGTATTTAGAAATATCATAATACAGTACAAAGACAAAGATGCTGCATAAATGACAAAGAGTATAACTGTGATCATCTCCAAAACTATAACAGTAAACTTCTGTATGTTCGATGTTTTCTGATAAATATTACCTGGGATTAACAGTTGAATCTCTGATGATTGGTTGCCATGTTTTTTCAGTGCTGTGCAGAAATACCATCCTGCATTATTATGAGTTACATTACAATGAGAGTGTTCTGTATGTTGAATGTTTTCTGATAAATATTACCTGAGATTAACAGTTGAATCTCTTCTGATGATAGGTTGCCATGTTTATTCAGTGCTGTGCAGAAATACCATCCTGTATTATTATGAGTTACAATGAAGCTCATCTTCTTTTCCTGTGCTAAAGGTGTCTTCTGTCCACGTTTATACCAGGTGTACGTCATGTTATTTGATGGACTGCCTTTGCTTTTGCAGGTGAAAGTTACATTAGTGCCCACAGTGACTGAAGCAGATGGTTCAATTATGATATGAGTCTCTTTTGGAGGAACTTGGGAGAAAAGCAAATGACAGTCATTAAACATTGAGACACAATATTTACTTGCATGTTTTTAACGCAGATACATGCAAATATCTCACATGCAATGTTCAGCATTACTGTGCTGTTCACAGTTGTGTTATTCAAGATGTTTCTTGGATATGTTGCAGTGCAGGAGATGTTCATCTTGTGATCCATGTATGAAGTATTGAAGGTCATTGAGGAAAACACTGAATGAGTTTTATCAGGTTTCTCCTGTAACTGTGTTGTAATGTTGGCAGATTTGGGGATGTTAGTCCAGGATAATGTAGGAGGTTGTTTGGGGCAGGGAGCTTCAGCAGAGCAGATCAGATTCACTGCAGTGCCCTCCATCACATATTTTGAACTGTTTTTGAGTTCAGGAGGCTGTGGTGAATCTACAGAGAAAATTTATCAGCTCTCTAATAAAAATACATTGTTATTACATTGCCTGATATGACTTCACTGACACCTAGTGGTGTGGATGCAGCATCACATAAAGTGAAGGTTTACCAAAGCCATTGTACAAATTAAAATGCACTATTCACAGTCAGTCATTAATCAGTTTTCATGAAGTGTCTGATAATATGTTAGGTTACAGTGATTTTGCACAAACTTTATGCATCTTACACATTGAGTATTTTACAGAATTTACTGTATTGATTCTATAGCAATGATGTGTGCTGCTGTTATCAAATGTTTCAAGGGGGGGGGGTCAACGGCATTTCATGCATTCTGACTTATTAATACAGTTTAAGAGTTGGTTTCCTCATGCTAAACAAATGCAAAGTGTCAAAAAAGCAGTTAGTACTTCTATGCTGAATGCACTTCGCCAGGGTTCATACAAGTTTTTTTCAATTACAGGTTCAGCTGACATTTCAGGGGTAAGCCATACGTATCACTTGTTTTTATTGGCACTTCCCCCAGAAAACCACGCCCACGCGTCAATCAGCAGGAGAGGACGTTAAGTTCCAGGCATCACTTCATGCGACAGCTTTGTTTAATATCAAACTCAACAATGGCACAAAAGAAGAAGTGTGTTTTTGGATGTAAGGAAAAGAAAGCCAGCATTATGGAAACAATGGATATTGTCTGTTAACTAAGACTTCTGTGTTCTGTTGGAAAAATGCCTGTAAGTGCCTATTATACAAACGACACAAACATGTAGTGAATCCTAAGTTATCCAGTCAGTGTTGTATAAAGTGTTAACTCGTGACTCGCTACTTCCGCTGTTCGTATCTCCTCCTCCCAATTTTTTTCATACGTTATCGAAGACTCTAAAGCTAATCTGTCTTTTATAAATCTGATAAAACTAAAGACTCTCTGAGATATGAAGGATGTAATACTACTCTATAGCCCTACTCCAGATTAACATCAGATCAGAAACAGCATGTGTTATGGACGCTTTCATTTCTATTTGAGTAATAAACATTTGATGTCTTTATCTTTGACTTTTGTTTATTTCATCCAATTTATCTTCTTTTATACTTCTTAATTTAATTGATACCTCAGTTAAACTACACAATAAAAGTCTGCAAGAAGATGAAGTTCAGGCTTTTACCTGTGACATTGATCCTCACAGTCTTGCTTGATTCAGTTTGATTGACTTTAAATGTTGCTCCGAAAACATTTGGCTTCATTTCTATTCTGAAGTAATACGGGTCTGAATGATTCATCATGATGTTATAGAAGACAGTGCTGCAGTTTCTCTCAGTGAGGTTTCCAATCATCTCTATGTGTCTGAATCCTTGAATGATGTTTTGACTGCTGTTAAACACTACTGAACTCTTGTCATCATAAAGGTTGTGTGTCTCTTTCAGCCAAATCCCATGAATCTGTGTTGTGTTCTGCAGTTTTTCCTCAAATGTATTGATATTGAATGTGCAGGGTATCAGCACACAAGAGTCTGTCAGAGCTGTTACTGTGTGTGGAAGTACAGCTGAGTAAACATCATCATCAGCTGAAACATGAAACACACATTAATGACTGTATAAGAGAGATCAATACACATTATTATCATTTATACCACGGGTCTGTTGAATGCTGTATTCTGATTGGCTGAGAAATGTTCCATGGGTATGCATTAATTTCTGATTACCGCACACCTAACTTGTCAAATGTCTTAAAAATAGGCACCAGAGCAATGTTTGTGGTAACTGTGGTATAAGAGGGAATGATTGACCCCGGTCCTTTGAATTATTTAAAAAATAATGCACACCTGCGGTGTAACAGCACTCTGCTTCGCATCGTGCTGAATTGCACCTTGGGTGTGCATTATTTTCTTATAATTCAATGGCCCGTCGTCAATTATTCCTTACTTATAGCTGGATAGTTTTTCATTTCCTGTTGCAAAATCACACCAAATGTAAAGATTGACTGACCTGAGTGAGTTTGTAGTAACACAGAGCTGATGATGATAATGAATGAGATGATCTGCAGTCCAGACATCACTTCATATGAGACCTAACACACAGTTACATACATACAGTCACCTCCATAAATATTGGAACAGATGCACATTTTGTGTTATTTTAACGGTTTATAAAAATGTATCAATCACAGTAATGTAATGAATGTTGTCAAAAAGTGCACACTCTCAGGTTTATTTTGAGGGTATTCACAGCCAATTTGGCTGAAGGATTTAGAAATTACAGCTGTTTAATATGTAGCTCCTCCTTTTTAAAGAGGTCAAAAGTAATAGTACAGTTGACTTAAAAAACGTTTTATGTACATGAATTTTTACCATATTTAGTTTCAAAACACAACAAATCCATCAGAGAGATAGCAGGAACAATAAGAGTGGCCAGATAAACAATTTGGTACATTCTGACTAAAAAAACAACACACTTGAGAGCTCAGCAACACAAAATTCCTGGACAATACAAAATTCATGTACATACAACAGCTTTTAAGTCAACTATCCCATTACTTTTTGGCCTCTTTAAAAAGGGGGAGATACATTTTGAACAATTGTAATTCCTAAATCCTTCAGCCAAATTGGATGTGAATACCCTCAAAATAAAGCTGAGAGTGTGCACTATTTTTGCCAATATTCATTAAATTATATTACATTTCATGCAGTTATTTAAAGTATTCATGATACTCAGAGACATATTTAGATGATTCTCATTTATAGAAAATTTTTTTTTTGCATTCATATAAAGTAAAAATAGATATGGGCAATATTATTTTCTCCACTAAAGTTCGCTAATCAACATTGGCATAGCTTGATGAAAGAGCATGAAACGTAGGGCGTTATGAATTGATCTGACAGGACTCATAAATCATGTTCATGCATGACGTCATGAAATAAAGATTTATAACCTTTACATTATAATGTAAGCGCAAAGTGTGGCTTAAAGGTATTGCGGAGGATTTTCTTTTTCCGGGTGGATCATCAAGACTATTGGTCCTCCTAGTTGTCAATCAGGAGTGTTGCGCAATTGCATTTTTTTTTTTTTTAAAGTGGAGAAGGTGGTTATTTTCTAAAATTCGAGAAAATCCTCCGCTACACCTCTAATCAAAGCAACAGCAGAGTCGCTTGCTATGTTTTGGATATTGAAAACACAAATTTAATCTATTTTGTTATTTTTGTCATTATTTGTTATTGTGTTTTTCAGTATACAAATTCCATCTGTTTGTGGTAGATCAGCGTTTATTTTACACAACACTTATTTTGGTTAAAACTTAAAAGCAGCTATAAAGCTCTTATGTGTGGAGTTGTTAAACACTACAGTATCTGTTCCAGCCTGAAGGTGTCACTGTTAACAACACACAGTCAGTCATTAAACATCATCTTTCATCAGGTAATAATAAAACAACTCTTCCATCATATTAGCTATTTATTTCTCATTTCTTAATAATTAAAAATCTTTATGGGGTGGTTTCCCGGACAGGGATAAGACTGGTCCTAGACTGAAATAAATATAAGAGCTGTCCAACTCTGAAAACAACTTGAACTGACATATCTTAAAATACATCAGTGCCCTTTGTTTTGCCTCAAAATGCCCACCAGTAATTTTTATAGTAAGTCATGTTTCTTAAAACTAGGTGTACTTCCTTATTAAAGGTCACATTCTTTCTGATCTCATTTTTGAAACCCTAGTTAGTGTGTAATGTTGCTAATGCCAGCAGCCATATCACCCTGTAGCTCAAGACCGCTTACCCACTGAAGCTAAGCAGGGTTGAGCCTGGTCAGTACTTGGATGGGAGACCACCTGGGAAAACCAGGTTGCTGCTGGTAGTGGTGTTAGTGAGACAAGCAGGGGGTGCTCACCCTGTGGTCTGTGTGGGTCCTAACACCAGTGGTGGTACTAGAAATTTTTTAATGGGGTGGCCAAAGCTACCTTCCGGGGTCCATAAAAGAAAGCATAAATGAATATTTTGATCGCATTAGATGTAAACATAATAAGGGTGAATTTTAAATCTTTCTACTGAATTTCTTACATCTGATTTACTGTGTGTTAAAGGGATTTTTGAAAAGACATCACTGATGGAGAGATAACAGAACGCGCATTATGTTTATTTTCTTAATTTTGTGAAAAGCACAACATTCAAAAAATGACACTTTAATGTTTTAAATTATGTATAAATCAGTCCAAAATCAGCAGAGTAATCCAAGTCTCTTTGCGCAGTGATTGAAAAATAAAGAGTTTGCGCCACGACCGCAGGGAGGGTTAATATTCATAATGTTTGTTTTTAACAATGTGCTGCGCTGCCGCACGTCGAAAATAAACATAGCGATTAAGTGAAAGTAGCGCATTAAAATTGGGGTGGCACACTGCCACCCTGGACACCCATCTGGCTCCGCCACTGCCTAACACCCCAGTATAGTGACGGGGACACTATACTGTTAAAAAGCACCGTCTTTCGGATGAGACGTTAAACCGGGGTCCTGACTCTCTATGGTCATAAATAATCCCAGGATGTCATTCGAAAAAGAGTAGGGGTGTGCCCCGGCATCCTGGCCAAACTTGCCCATTGGCCTACTAATCATCCCCATATATATACAGTATATACTAATTGGCTACATTACTTGGTCTCCTCTCCACTAATAAGCTGGTGTGTGGTAAGCGTTCTGGCACAATATGGTTGCCGTCACATCATCCAGGTGGATGCTGCACATTGGTGTTGGTTGAGGAGATTCCCCCATTCATATGTAAAGTGCTTTGAGGTCTCCAGAAAAGCGCTATATAAATGTAACTAATTATTATTATTAATAGCATAAATAATACATTTAAAATGATAAAGCTCAAAGTTCACAGCCAGCCGATTTATTTTCTTTAACAGAATTCGCCTTTCAAAGCCTACAGCAAACGGCCGGTATGGACTACAGCCCTCTACTTCCTGCTTTAATGACGTCACTAGAACAGTTTTTTGACTAAACTCCGCCCACAGGAATGCGGCAGTCGCCAGCTAAGCTAACGGCAAGCTAAGCTGCTATCGAATCACAACACACTTAACAAACTACACAATCAGAACGTGATACGTATTTCTGAAGGAGGGACTTCATAGAACAAGGAAGACATCAGCCTGTTTTGAGGACAGTGAAAACAGCGCTATACAAATAAGTAAAGTGTGTGAAAAATACCACGTTTTTTTTTACACGTGAAACATGAACAGATGTTATATTGCGCACTGTAAACACAATCAAAGCTTCAAAAACACAGAAAGAGCATGACCTTTAAACTAAGGCCTAGTCCTGGTTTAAGCTAATCCTTGTCCGGGAAACCAGCCCTACAATTTAACACAGCTTACAATGTCAATGTGTATGTATGTAAAAATTAAATAACTTGAATAAACACAATAAAGACGTGTGAGAACAATAGCCAATCTAAATGCACTTATATTATTTAGAGTAATGCTTTTAAAAATAGTTTGAGCTAACATTGTTCTAAGTTTAAAAAGTCAGCAACAAAAAGCAGAGACAATGCAAAGAAATATCAGGATTAAACAAATAGGAATGCCAAAATAAGAACAGACATAGTGAGAGTTGACAAGGAAAATGACAGAAGAGAGGGGAATAAAAACATCAAACAATTAACAAGGAAGCCACCATGAGGACTGACAAACCAAAGATAAATACATACAATTAATGCACTGTATTATTTAACGATTTTTGTTTCAACTGTGTTTATATTATAATTAATATCATAATAATAAAAAATTCATAAAATATTTGCTGTGTTTGTGGGGTCATGTTTTCAGGGGGCTAAGCCCCCCACCTCTAGCAATGCCCCTGCTATACTTTCACATAAACAGATCGACTGGCATCAGATACATCAAAGTATCACAAGAGTGACACAAAAGTCCTTTTGAGTCTCACCCGGACATAAGCAATGACAAGAAACAGGGATGAGGTGCTTTTTTTTAAAAACCGCTAATTATCTAATTTCAAACATTGATAAAATATTTGGGATAATATAAGTATATGTGAACAAAATATATAACTCTGTGTTGCTGTTTTTGGATATTTGCATGCAAAAATCTTACATATCGTACCCAATCAATAAGTACACTATACAAATATAGGTTTACAAGTAGGAAGCGTATTGAAATGCATTGTACCTGCTCTGATTTCATAGTTTCCTCTGATGTTAGGCAAGGAATTCAGATTGATTTTGACATATAAGGTAATATATTGATATAAACTATAAATAAACAACTTAAATTAAAACTGAGTCTATTTTCTATAAGTTATTTGACAAAACCTTTTCACTTGCAATTACAAACTTTTCCTTAAAAACGTCTCAAGCTCAAATGTCCATGACTAGTTAGTTATAAAATAAACTCAAAACAAAATAAAAATATTTTTTCTGTGTAAATGTGAACAAAACGAAATGATTGTAGTTACAATTTAATTTATATTCATATTATTTATCTTTATGCATTTGGTAAGTAAAACAAAAGAGTCTTTTAATAAAAGATACTTACCACAGGGTAGTACGATCAGTTTTAACTTCAGCAGAAGTGTTTAAAATGTCCTTGTTATCAAATCCTCATCTTAAGATGAAATGAGCTATGATTACACTGCCTACAGGAAGACGCACCAGTGACGAAGGTCTGTTTCACACCTTTAACAGGAAATAGAAATGTATTTAGAAACGCAAAGACACAGCACACAGCACATACAGTATGACCATTAGGAAAAATCAAGAATACACAGGTCATTTTTTATACAGTAGGCTGCAGTGCATCTTTAAATGTGGAGGATCAAATAATCACAATCTGTTTTTTCTGAATCAGTGTTGTTAATGGTAACTGCTCGCAGCTAAAGTTCTCAAAAACTCTTAACATTTATATTACTTTACGATTTTTTTGCTTTAAATCAGTAGTTCAGAACGTGTTTCAAAAGAGGTGTAAAAAGTACTCAAAAATGTTACTCAAGTGAAAGTACAAGTACTGAGTGTAAATTTTACTCAATTAAAGTAAAAGTATCTGGCCAGAATCATACTTGAGTAAAAGTAAAAAGTACCACATTAAAATTGTACTTGAGTATTAAAAAAGTAAAAGTAACAGGAAAAATTTAAACTAGAGATTCTTGTTTAAGCTTTTAATCTCTAAAAACATGAAGTGAATGCACCACATACAAGGTTTTATTCTGCTTTACAACTGTTTGTATTTAATTGTATTTCAACTATAAAACGACCTAATTTCAGTATCCAACATGCTACTCAAAGTTTTGAAACCTCGAATTTAACTAAAGCAGAAGCTGATTTTCAAAATTGAGTATCAAGCATCTCACAGACAGCCAGTGCAGAAAGAGTTGTATTAGTTCTTGTTCACACTGTCAGTCCAAATCTGATTTTGGTTCATATTCGATTGGAACCCAATCACATTTAGAACGTGTGAACAGCTAAAAACCACATGAAATCTGTTTTTTTTTCTTTTCTGCTTCAAGCTATATCCAGAGGTGGTTTGAAATACTTTTCAAATCACATTTCCAGAAATACATTTAAGTCTGACCGCTCTGATCGTATTTTTGTAGCTTTTCGGTTACGTCATGCTGTTGCGTCACGTAAAATGTAAACACGATTGTTGTGCCAGTGTGACGTCATTGTCATAGAAACAGTGCAGATAATCCAGAAAATGGCAAAACCCAACAGGACGCACAGATCGGATCTAAACAGTTGTGATACACAATGTGGACAGTGAGTCTGTCCAGTCAGACATGCAACAAAATCAGATTTGGACGGACAGCGTGAACAAGGTCTTAGTCTTGATAGAGAGGCTGCAAATAGCAGTGAACGTGAGCAGAGACTTCCTGGTGTCTGAAACTCAGGCCAGATATCCATCCAACTTTTTGCTGGCTTAATGTGTTGTCGGTATCAAAGAAGCGAAAAAATCTTCATCCGACGAGCCCACTCGCGAGTCTCTAGCCCTTTCTCGGGCCGAGATATGGTCAACCCTTCCCAGATTTTTCCTTGGCCTTAGCTCAGGCACCTTAAGTCCAGGGCGTTCGCCCTTCGGGTCCCTTATACTACCAAAGAGGGCCTTTCCAACAAGCCATCCATTAGTCTCTAGCCCTTTCCCCGTCCAAGATACGGTGGACCTTTCCCCGATTTTTTCCACGGCTGTAGCTCGGGCACCTTAAGTCCCCTCGGGTATAAGCGACCCAAAGGCATCCAAGCTACGGTCGTGGGAAAATCAGGGGAATGACCACTGTATCTCAGCCGGGGAAAGGGTTAGAGCGTCAGGGTTGGCTCGTTGGAAAGGCCCTCTCAGGATAAGGGACACCAAGGGCGAATGCCTAGGACTTAAGGCGACCGAGCCACGAACGTTTGAAATTCAGGAGACCGTCGGCCACAGAAAGGGTTAGAGAGTCGGGGGTTGGCTCGTTGAAAAGGCCCTCTCAGGTAGGATAAGGGACCCAAAGGGCAAACACCCCGGACTTAAGGTGCCTGAGCTACGACCGTATTAATTTCAGGGAGTGGCACGCTGTATCTCGGCCAAGGAAAATAAATAACATTTAAATTAAACTGTCCGTCAGCACAATTCAATTGGTTTGGTAAGAGTAAGGGAAAATAGAATAAAGTGATCTCTAAAAAATAAGTACTTTTTGACTGTAAATAAAATTGTAAGGAGTAAAAAGTACTTTTTTTCTTAAAAAAATGTAATCAAGTAAAAGTAAAAGTACTGATTTTAAATTGTACTCAAGTAAAGTAAAAATCCCCAAAAATAATACTTAAGTACAGTAATCAAGTAAAATTACTCAAGTACTTTACACCTCTGGGTTTCAAACTGGCCAAGTCACGTGTTTTTTAACAAACTAGGCTTCATTGCGTCATAGGCCCTGTCCCAAATGGCGCACTTCATGTGGACTTACGGTCTCGTGGCCTTAAATTGCGCATGCTCCCTTGGTCTACGAGTCCGTAGGGTGTCCCATCTGTCATTTTTACGCTTTAAAGTGTGCCTTTTCAGCGCCCCCTTTGCCCCTTCATGCGGTCTTCGGCGAAGCCCGCACTGCAGCAGACTTCACGCACTTAACCAACCCAGAAGTCTTTGCGAAAGCGCATCAGACCAATCAGACTACGGAAGGGAGGAGTTCACACTGACGGGTAATTTCTCTAACTATTTCTGGCGTAACGCTCGAGTCTGTCCCAAAATACGACGTCTAATTACGTGTGTATGCGAAACAGGAAGTAAGTGCACAAGACTGTCCCATGTCTTAAAACTGGAAAAGTGTAGTGCCCTTAACCCACAATAAACCCACGCCATCTCGAATACCGCTTCGAAGCAGTATTCAAGGCTTAAGCGTATCCCATCATGCATCATGTTCTGAATGTTAATCGTGAGAGTTTTGCCCAGACCTTGCAAGATGTCGCAGAAACTTTTAGGCTAATTGTAAGTTAATAAATGGATATTACATATTATATTGGTAGTATAACACGAGTGTTGCACATTTCATTGGTGCCAGCATGTATTTTGTAAAATATCTTTAACTGCTTTTATCACATAATTGGGAACAACGTTAATTGTGTCGATTATTCAGGGACTACTGAATAAACAATAAACTTTAGTTGCATGCACAAAATGATACAGGTGCTAAGAATTCTGCTTCTGAAAAGTTCAGATAAGTGTAGATAATCTTTTAGTTCAGCATTATGTGTTCATTTTATTAAAGGAAAAACTTAAAAATATATATTTTAAGTAGCCTCAATAAAAAACGAATGCGTTTCGGTGCAAATTGCCACTACCTGGCTTCACATTTTTCACTTGCTATGTGTGTCCCATAGGGTGAATAATTCTACATGCACTCTTGGAATCTTCTCGCCGACTAGAACACTTGGGCAAAATACAGGAAATACGTCATGTAAGTGGTCAAGTGCAAAGACCGCAAATGTGGGTATTTGGACGCAGCCTATGTTTAGGCCTGGATCTCGTTGCCTTTACAAATTTTGACAAGCAGGTGTCGCCAGCATGTATGGTGTTTGAAATACTTCGAAATAGTGAATCATTTTGCCAAGTAATTGGTTGATTCAAAGCTTTGAAGAGCTTTGTTTCTCCAATCACTAGTTTAAAGAAAGGTCCAAAAACCCAAACCTAAAACTATCTAAAAGGCCAAGCGTGTTTAAAGTCCAAATGTGCAAAGTGTCCACCGTGTATATACAATCCAAGAAAGTGATATCCAAAGTCCATAAAACTTAACTGGAAGGGTAAGTCCACATATACAAATTCCACTGTGCAGCAAACATTTGAGCTAAGCTAACCATGTGCTACTGCTGCCTCCCTTTATACTAAAGGTGTGATCGAGTTCATGTAGCACTGCGCAGACTGATTGGCGAGGTTTGCCACTTGCAGTCAAGGAAAGAGATGAAGACGGACACCTGCTGCTTGCAGTAGTGATGTTTGTGCCGTGTTTCCTTTATTTTATCGAGAATGAAGAAAATTAGATGGTGAATTTGTTAAAAACAAAACTTTTAATAAAAACTTGCAACCAGAAACATTTATATCGAAAATTTTCATTTCTGCTTATACTGTATGCCTGAAAATAACGGGAAACAAGCCTACATTATTAAAATACCAATAACGTTTGGTATTTTCATTTTTACTTTATTACACGACACAATATAATATATTTATGCATATGTTAGTTGCGAAGTGGGACCTTCATGGATCTGACTTGTTTGTCCAGCACATCCCACAGATGCTTGATTGGATTGAGATCTGAATTTGGAGGCCAAGTCAACACCTTGAACTCGTTGTGTTCCTTAAACAATTCCTGAACCATTTTTGCTTTGCAGCAGGAAATTGATGCCCAAAAACTATGAATGTTGATGGACCCATTGTTTCTCCTGAGCTATGGGAATCCCTAGCTTTGCGAAATCCTTTTGCACCGTTAGGAGATGCGCTGCGGGGAGGGTTTTATGAGGTGAAATGATTAAGAAATCATCTAGCAAATGAAGTAGATGAGGGATTGTGTAATTCTTGGATTTAATCCAATATATGGCTTTGGATAGTGTGTAGATTTTTGGCCTGCTTATGAAACCGAAGCTTAAATGCACAGCGAAATAAAATGTATTGCACCAGCGAGTGCTGAATTAATGCCATGAATCCGTGTGAAGTCGGCAATTGGGCAGGAGGAAGATTAAGGCAAGGTGAAGAGGTGTGGACAGGAAAGGGGAAAAATGACATCAGCGCTTGTGCGCTAGCAGAAGCATCCTCACGCTAGATTAAGCATTGGCACTGGAAAATAATTATAGGGAAAATGGTAAGAGGTAGGAGGAAAAGGATGGATTTGAGAAGTGGTGAAGCTTGCATTGCAGGTGGTTGAGCCGTGCTCAAAAAATGTGGGATTAATCGGGGGAGCAAAAAATAAAAATCTTATTAAAAGTTGTGTATTTACAAAAAAGGGAAAATCCTGTTGTTGTTTGATTCACAATTAATATGTTAACTTGTAGAAAGAGTACTCATGATGACAAAATAACTCATGATCACATCTGATGTTGTTTTTGGCACACATGGGTGTAAATGACTCATCTAAAGCACTGATCTTATCTCTGTTGAGCAGATCTTTATCTACTAATAGTGGCAGATAAATTTGTCTCTCTTTATTAAGAGGCTTTTCTAAAACAGGATTTCCACTGTGGTTGGTGTATAAAAAAAACTAAATATATAATTTATTAGTCAGCAGTGGCAGCCTGTGACTTCTCTTTTTGACGGCGCTCAATGCGAAGTTCGTCACAAAATTTATGTAGCCCATCGTGTGTGGTTCCTTTTATCAAAATATGTGTTCTGCGCATTGAGAGATCCTGTGTGCATCACGTGTTTTGTCAAAATAGGTGCCAGTGTGATATGTTGAATATAAGTGCTGATTTTGAATGAGTTTATATTTGAAGGAGTTTACACGTATATGATGTTATTGAACAAGTTAACATAAGTGCTACTATTGAACAAGTTTACATTTTCTTTGTTTACATTTTCTTTAAATTTATCGCATATAAGTGCAATCTATTGAATTTAAGTGATTTATATTGAAAGAAGTTTACATTTTATTTGTTTACATTCCCTTTAAATGCATTATAAGAGTGTTACATTGTATTTTTCTTATATTCATAAATAGTGTTTATTTTCCAATTTGTACTTCACATAAAACAAAAGTGTTTAATTTAACGTATTTATGGGATTAATTATTTTCCTTTAACGTGCCTGCGTGATGACGTCATCGCACGCTTCAGTAGGGGATGCGCCCGCGATGCGCTTCATTCTGAGTAAATACATGAAGCCATCACTGCAGCGCTCTCGTTGTCATCTTTATATAATTAATTCTTAACGGTACTTCTCACAGGTACTACACCTGCTGCAGATGCGTCTAAATGGTTTATGATAAAAGAGACGCTCGCGTTTGACAGATACTCCCATAATCTCATGCGTAATCAGAGTTCACTGTAAAGAGAGTGTCTTGCGTGTATTTTGTGAACGTGAGCGTTTCTTTTATCATAAACGGTTTTGACACGTGTGCAGCAGGCACTTATTTTGACAAAACACGTGATGCACATGGTTCACATGACACAACAAAACCCGTTTTTAAAAACGCAAGCAACACACATGACACTCCGAACATTTATTTTGAATTAGCGCCCCTCGGATGAGCAGTCACAAGCCGCCACTGTTAGTCAGTTTGTGATGATGAAAACTGAGTTTACCTCATACATTAATTAAAAGAAAACAGAAGCACAGCCAGAGTTCCTCCCAAACAACAAGAAATTACAAGTCTGTTCCCATCAGGTCCTTAAAGACAAATAATATCATAAAAATCTCATATAAACGTTTATGGTTAGTATTAAATGTATTTTGATCATTAATCAAATGGTCCACAAGTAATATTTTTTTCGCAAAAATCATCTTTAATTATCAGGTGTTGAATCTCTTCTGATGTCTGCTTGCCAAATGTATTCATTGCTGTGCAGAAGTACAATCCTGTATAGTTACAATGAAGCTCATCTTCCTTGCAAGCTAAAGGTGTCTCCTGTACATCTTATGTTTGTACCAGGTGTACGTCATATGTTACTTGCTTTGCATTTGCAGGTCAAAGGTTACATTAGTGCCCACAATGATTGAAGCAGAAGGGAGCTTTAGCAGCAGATCAGGTTCATTCCAGTGCAATCTATCAGATATTTAGACACATCTGGACTGGATAAAAGCTGTGGTGAAAATCTGCAGGGTAAATTATTTTAGACAGTTAAATAAAAATACATTCAGTTGTTTTTATGTTGCACTTCCTGAGATGACTTCACTAACACCTAGTGGTGTGGATGCAGCATCACATTAAAGGGGAAGTTTACCAAAGCCATAGTATAATTCAATTTTATCAATAAGCAGATACTTATCCAAAGCAACTTACAAATAGAAAAACATTAAACATTTAAGATTAAGATCAAACAATAAGCATAGTATTGAAATGTATTGTATTGATCTGACTGAATAGTTTCTGTGGAACCCAAAGTATTCAGGTTGATTTTGACATATTGAATAATATATTTGAGTAAATGTAACCAACTCAGGTTAAAATCATTAAAGGTCATTGTAAGGATATTTGACAAAGCCTTTTCAGAAGACCCAGCGTGGTGGTTTCACACATTGATAAAAGATGAGAAATGCAATGCATTCAAAGTAGGCCTACAGCCTTAGAAAAATGTGTTGCAAAATCCAATAACACATCTGACATTTTATATACAGTAGTACAGTGTATTTTTAATGTGGAGGATTAAATATTTACAGTTTGTTTGATCTGAATCTGTGTTAATGTTTGCCATTGATCACTAAAATCGTCAAATTGTAAAATTGTTATACTGTGTTTTGGTAATCATCAGCAAACATTTAAAATCTTTAAAAAGGACTCACAGAGACATTTTGTATCAGTGTAAAATACATCTATACATGAATATCAGCTGACGTCACTCACTTGTCTTCCGCCATTTTGAGTGGTCGCAATAGAAGCTATATGCCTTCAAATATGTTGTGAGCATCAAAATCGCTATTTTTACAACACAAGGCTTGACACAACATGACTTTGGTTGATTTGCCCGCCGCCATCTTTCCAGTCAAGATGTATCGATCTCCGAATGCGACCTAAGGAGGGAGGAGAGTAAAGATGTATAACTCCTAAAGCATAGTTCCATAAAAATGCACAGATTATTTGTTGTTTTTTCGCAAGTGAAAAACAATATTGACCTTTTAGTTGAAAAAGGAGCCTCATATGACATTCATTCATTCGCATTCATAAATCGATTATTTACGTCTGGCAGAGATGAGGAGCGGACACCATAACAGCCAAAGTCAGTTGTACAAAACCTTTATTTTTAGTAAACTCTGTGTACACAAACAATGTTCTCAATGCTCGCGTTAATGTGTAGAGATCCAGGTGATACTTCGAGCAAAGTTTCATGTTGTGTCGCGCCTTCTTATGTTGTAAAATAGTGGTTGTTCAGTAGCAGCGAACAGCGGCTGGAAGAACGCATCAGGGATCATGTAGGCATCACACCCTAACCAAGATATATTTTTTTAAAGTAGCGTTTCTTTTTATGACAGTCGAGGTGCGACATGTTGTCTTTCGTAGCCATTTACTGTATCCTGAGAATTATGGACAGTAAAAGATAAGAAATCCGTAAATCGTAGCAAGCTAGCCAATTGTTGTCAGTAGCCTACTGGTACTCGGTAGGTACTCAAGATGGCGGCATGACGTAAAAGGTCACATGAGTGAATTCCATCTACTGTATAAACAGTCAGCTGCTACTAGTCTGTTACCTTTGAACTCTGTTGGTGGTCAAGATTTAACCAAGGTGTTTATGTTATATATGCATTAGAAGCAATTGGGGAAGATCAGGCAATAACAGAGATACTGTATACTCCCACTAGATTTTTTAGTCTCACTTAGCACTTAATGAACCAAAATTTAAGAACAATATGTCATTGTGGTATTTCCAAAGATAGTGCAGATTCATAACCAAACTTATACTTTGTTATTTAAGTTCACTTTATTTATAAAGCACATTTAAAACAGCCACACTAACCAAGTGCTGTACAATAAAAGAATGTAAGTAATAAAACACAGAGAAAATAATACTAAAACTAAAATACTAAAACTATATAAAATAATACAAACAATTTAAATGAAACAATATTAAAAAGAGAAGGAAAATTACTTATATGCCAATAAAAAAAGATATGTTTTTAAAATGGACATAAAATAGTGAGAGAGAGAGTGCTAATCTTAACTCTATGTGCAGATCCATTCACAGCCCTGACCCACTCATAGAAAAAAGGTTCAAAAATCTCCTATTCTGAGGACTCTTCACTGGTTGCCCATTGAATTCAGATTTCATTTTAAAATATTTCTATTTGTTTTTAAGTCCCTGCATAATCAGGCCTGCAACTGTTTATCTGGATTATTGCATCCATATACTTTATTACATCAGAATGTGAAATTTCTTATTAATCTGGGTAATTGTACAATGTTATTAGTTAATTCATTGACAAACGCATCAGAGTTCCTCTTGTTTCTGAACACTGTTGATTTGTCTCTTACTCTGAATCTCTGCATACTCTGTCTCTGGGTTTTTTCTGTTTATGTGATCGCTAGGTGGTTTGGAGAAGTAAATCTCTCCATAGTGAAGCTCATCAGTTTCTTTCTCAGACATTTCACTCTTCATGTTGATCTCAACAGCATTGTTAGAAGAGATATCCAGCATGTCTTCATGTTTATCTGCGGTCTGAGGAGACAAATCAGAGGAAAATATATCAATGTTTATATTAGATTTTTTACAATAAAACATTTTTAAGAAATATTGTCTTCATTTTTATGTATTTTAATTATTTATTAGATTTTTGGAACATAACTTAATTCCTTTAGAAATAATGATTTAAATGTTTTTATAATAAATATATGTTAAATGGTACTATACACACACCTGTTTGTTTCTTCTGGTATTGGTCTGACTTGGTCTTTGTTCTTTGGTCTTTGTCCTGATACAGAATACAATTAACAGTTAATATGTTTGTGTGTTTTGATTATTATAAAACCTAAGGATAACATTCATTATTTAAGCTGCAATCACAGATGGAAGGGCCCTCGCATGCATGTGCACCACCACCTGATGGCCTTAGGAAAAACAGTGAACAGTGGGGATATGAATTTTAGGTTATAAATATATGTGGATATTCTAATTAGACTGACCAAATATGATGTTGATATTGTAACTGTGAGTTTACACCAGAGTTCAGCGGCATTCGCGAGTAGAGTACATACAAAGTCGATGCAAAGACATGATCAGAAGCATCCTTGCGTAGGGCAAGGCGAATGCCGCAATATGTGCGGCATGTTTGCCACGAAAACAAACGTGTCTCCGCCCATGTTGAAAATATTAAACTCGAGAGAAAAATTCACATGCCACGAAGTTAAATCCCACGAGTAATCTTGAGCGAGTAATGCGATGCCCTGCATTTGGTGTGTACGTAGCATTAAATTTCTCATGCTGCGTTTACACCAGCCGCGGTAGAGGCATCACCCGCAAGTGATTTCAATATTAAGTCACTGTGAAGACACGTTGACGGGCGTCTGGAGGTCTCGTGGCGCGGATGAGGCGTTTGGCGTGACGCAATTCAGCCTCATTCGCGTCTGGGGCGGTACGCGTGAATTATGCATTTTGTGCATTTTGCGTTTAACGCGGATTTGCGACTGACGCCCGAGTTGAAAAATTGGAACTTTGGAGGATTTCGCACCGCGTTAACCAATCAGGAGCCTGCATGCTGCTGTGGGGCAGCCCCGCCCGGAGTCACTCATTCAGCATGAAGGCTTGATATTGTCCGTGAGCAGTCACCTGGAGCTATACGACACAAGTTCCTATTTCTATAGATACATAAATAAAAAGGAACTCGCTTGGAAGAGTGTCAGTGAGGACATTAGGCAACCTGGTAAGTTGTAAATACACATTTCACGTTTGAGTCATGTGACGTTTATCGACCCGTGCCGTTTATTTTCCCCCTATAGTAAGGTGACCAAAGTAAGAAACCGGTAACTCTCTTGATAAATGCACAATCAACATCATCTATCTTGCAAACAGACAAGCGCATAGCACTTGCCCCTCCCACAAGAAGCCTTTTTTGCCTCTGACGCATCAAATGCTTGTTTTTTCCGTGCGTCTACTTACTCTAGATGCGCAAATAAATTCAAATTGTTCAAGTGGCAAACTAGGCGCGGTAGACGTGATTTTGACGCCTCAAACGCGGTTTGTGTAAACGCAGTATTAGAGCAGTGAATCAGTGTTTCCTGCTGCCTCTAGGTGGCGCTATGCCTGTATCTGTATTTTGCTATGTTGATGCTATGTTGAAGGCCAGGACCCTTATCAAACATGTGAAGTCTAGGACAGGTAATACAATGCCTGAATTATAACAGCTTCCTGTTTCATAACATCACAATTTGCCAGGCCGCCACAGACACGCCCTTCAACAAAAACTCAAGATATTCGCAATTTATCATCGCAGAGGACTTAAGATCTGAATAAATCACAATGTGCAGTAAATCACAGTGTAAAACATGGCATTGTCTGCTGCCTCAAGGTGGCGCTATGATTGTAGTTGAATATTGCCATGGAAATGTGTTCAGGCCAAGACCCTTATCAAACATGTGAAGCGTGGGGCAGATTGGACAATGTATGCTTGAGTTAGAACAACATCCTGTTTCATGGCGAAGATGCCGAAATTTGCAAGGCCACCACGGACATCCTCCAACGAAAAGTCAAGATCTCCGCAATTTGAAATTCTGCAGGTGGCGCTATCGAGTAATTTCTACACGCCCACTTCTGACACCTATACCACATGTACATTTTAGTCACTTCTGACATGTGTGCAAAGTTTCATGAGTTTTCGAGCATGTTTAGGCCCTCACAAATGCGATTAATTTCAGAGAGGAAGAAGAAACTGAGCAAAAGCAATAGGGCTTTGCACCCACGGTGCAGGCCATTTTGGCCTGCTCCTTAGTGCTCGGGCCCTAATTATATCTTTACCTCATACAATAAAATACTGCAGAAATCACAAGCAGCGCCAAAAGTCCTCCTATACAGCCATAAATCACAGCTTTAAAGGATCCTAAAATAATAAAGTGCAACAATTATTCAGAAATAACATCATACAATACAAAGAGTATAACTGTGATCATCTCCAAAACTATAAGTAAAGTTCACTCTCCAAAAAAAAGAACAAATGCTGTCACTGGATGGTGTGACGCTTGACACGAGAAACAAGAGGACCCAAGCGCAAATGATGTTGGGGAGTGAACATAGAACATTTATTTACATAAAACATGAAAAACAAAAAACCACGAGGGGGCAACACAACATTAAAGCGTAACTAAACCCCTGGTCAGAGCCTGACTCCGCCCACTGGCAATATTTGAAAAATGCAAGAAAAGTGGGAAGATCCCAACGGAGATAGAGGGGACGAACTAAGCTTGTACCAACTGTGTGGTGAGATCGTAACAAGGGCATGGTGAGCTTGAACCTGCTTACGTCACGAGTCATTTTTTGGACCCAAATTCAACTGCAGTAGCCACCGTTCAACCTGAAGAGGGCAGCACTCAGACGTTTTACACCATATATTGCAGTATTGAAACACTTTATGTCCAAATGTCAAAAAACTTACTAAAATCAACGAACAGCACTAATAAAGCATCATTCTTACAGATCATTAACTAAAAAAAGTTGGTTTAGGGTTTAGTTACTCTTTAAACAAGATATTACGAACACTGACTAAACATGATGAACTAGACTAAGATGACACACTACAGAACAATAATGACTGCATTATACGACACGAATGATCACAATGAACCAGCACAAGACAAGAGACAAGAGGAGATTAAATAGGGGAAACTAAACAAGATAACGAGGGCAACACAGGTGAGAGTGATGAACTGATAATGAATAATTAACAGGGAGCACAAGGGGGGCGGGGACTAGAGACGAGACACCAGAGGCAAATGCCACAATAAACAAGGCATGAGCCTCCACACGAAACAAGAAACTGTCAGAACCCTGCCATTACTATAAAACATAAATATAAAACAAGACTCTCGTGGCAGAGTCCTGACAGATGGGACCTTTTAAAAAGTTCCTAATATCTACCATTTTGGTACAGATATATGGAGGACCACAAGAGTCATGCAAAATGTATTAAAGAACTTCAATATTTAATAACTACCCTGACAATAAAAATAGCAATTAATAGATTTGTTTAAAAATCCATTAATTAATCTATAAATAAATAGACAAAGTTACAAAAAAATCATTATGTAACATTTTATTAGGCAATAAAAAGTGAGATTATAAAAATAACGTAGAAATGAAATATTAATCCATGAATAAATAGTTCAAATTAATGTAACAATTTATAAAAACAACATAAAATACTCAATAAGTTCATCATTTTAAATTGCATTTAGTAATTCTTAATTAAATAATGGAATTTCAAAATGTATTTCAAAAAGCAATTTAAAAAGAGAAAAAAATAACTGGATTTATAAATTGAATTACAAATACAGGTTTAAATTAGGCATTTAAAAGGACATTTCCGTTTAACTTTTCTGTTTTCATTTTCCCGATGGTTCTCCTTATTCTTTTCGCTATTCGATTTGCTTTTCGTTTTAGCCTCTCTATTTAGCTTTTCCGTGACTCTTTGGGTCCTCATCCGGAGATCTATAAATCTGCGCATGACGTACAATCAGAGCCAATCAGCGAGCTTGTTACATCCATCTGGCCATAGCTATTTTGCATTTCTCATTTGACCATTTGCAAGGACCCAAAGAGTCACGGAAAAGCTAAATAGAGAGGCTAAAACGAAAAGCAAATCGAATAGCGAAAAGAATAAGGAGAACCATCGGAAAAATGAAAACAGAAAAGTTAAACGGAAATGCCCTTTTAAATGCCTAATTTAAACCTGTATTTGTAATTCAATTTATAAATCCAGTTATTTATTTCTCTTTTTAAATCGCTTTTTGAAATACATTTTGAAATTCCATTATTAAATTAAGAATTTATAAATGCAATTTAAAATGATGAACTTATTTAGTATTTTATGTTGTTTTTATAAATTGTTATATTAATTTTAACTATTTATTAATGGATTAATATTTCATTTCTACGTTATTTTTATAATCTCACATTTTATCGCCTAATAAAATGTTACCTAATGATTTTTTTTGTAACTTTGTCTATTTATTTATAGATTAATTAATTAATTTTTAAACAAATCTATTAATTGCTATTTTTATTGTCCAGGTAGTTATTAAATATTGAAGTTCTTTATTACATTTTGCATGACTCTTGTGGTCCTCCATACAGATATGTACCTTTCAGTTACTAAGTATATCTAAAGTACCAATGTATCTTTGTAACAATATGCAGCTTTTAGGTACAAAAGTGTTCTTTTTGAAAAAATACTGATCCAAGGGACAACTTTTGTACCTCATTCTACCATTTTCTGAGAGTGTTCAGTATGTTGAATGTTTTCTAAAAATATTACCTGGGATTAACAGTTGAATCTCTTCTGATGATTGGTTGCCATGTTTATTCATTGCTGTGCAGAAATACCATCCAGCATTATTATGAGTTACAATGAAGCTCATCTTCTTTTCCCGTGCTAAAGGTGTCTTTTGTCCACGTTTGTACCAGGTGTACGTCATGTTATTTGATGGACTTGCTTTGCTTTGGCAGGTGAAAGTTACATTAGTGCCCACAGTGACTGAAGCAGATGGTTTAATAATGATACGAGTCTCTTTTGGAGGAACTTGGGAGAAAAAGCACAGATGACAGCTATTAAACATTGAGACATAATATTTACTTGCATGTTTTTATCACTGATACATTAAATCTCTTACACATTACTCGCAGCATTACTGTGCTGTTCACAGTTGTGTTATTGGAGATGTTTCTTGGATATGTTGCAGTGCAGGAGATGTTCATCTTGTGATCCATGTATGAAGCATTGAAGGTCATTGAGGAAAACACTGAATGAGTTTTATCAGGTTTCTCCTGTAACTGTGTTATAATGTTGGCAGATTTTGGAATGTAAGTCCAGGATAATCTAGGAGGTTGTTTGGGGCAGGGAGCTTCAGCAGAGCAGATCAGATTCACTGCAGTGCCCTCCATCACAGATTTAGACACATCTGGACTGAATATAAGCTCAGGAGGCTGTGGTGAATCTGCAGAGAAAATGAGACTGCTCTTTAATAAAAATAGATTCAGTCATTTTTATGTTACACTTCCTGATATGACTTCACTGACACTTAGTGGTGTGGATGCAGCATCACATAAAGTGAAGGTTTATCAATGCCATTGTATAATTAAAATGCACTATTCACAGTCAGCCATTAATCCGTTTTCGTGAACGTGTTTGATAATATGTTAGGTTACAGTGATTTTGCACATACTGTATGCATCTTACACATTAAGTATTATACAGGATTTACTGTATTGATTCTGTGGCACAAGTGTGATGCTGTTATTATGTGTAATAAATGTATAATAATGTGAAACATTCAGCTCATCTTCTTTTCTTCCTCTTAATTGATGCTAGAGTTACACACTACTACACAATAAAGTACATAAGTAGATGTCCTGTTCAGTGTAGTTGGCATTTACCTGTGACATTGATCCTCACAGTCTTGCTTGAATCACTTGCATTATGTGGATTGGTGTTAAATGTTGCTCTGAACACATTTGGCTCCATTTCTATTCTGAAGTAATACGGGTCTGAATGATTCATCATGATGTTATAGAAGACAGTGCTGCAGTTTCTCTCAGTGAGGTTTCCAATCATCTCTATGTGTCTGAATCCTTGAATGATGTTTTTACTGCTGTTAAACACTACTGAACTCTCGTCTTTCCCAAAGAGTGGTGTCTTTTTCAGCCAAATCCCATAAATCTGTTTTGTTTTCTGCAGTTTTTCCTCAAATGTACTGATAATGAATGTGCAGGGTATCAGCACACAAGAGTCTGTTAGAGCTGTTACTGTGTGTGGAAGTACAGCTGAGTAAACAACACCATCAGCTGAAACATAAAACACACATTAATGACTGTATAAGAGAGATCAATACACATTATTATCATTTATAGCTGTATAGTTTTTCATTCCCCGTTGCTTATTAAAAATCACACCAAATGTAAAGATTGACTGACCTGAGTGAGTTTGTAGTAACACAGAGCTGAAGATGATAATGAATGAGACGATCTGCAGTCCAGACATCACTTCATATGCATGAAACCTAACAGACATTACATACATTAGATCAGAAACATTACATTTCTATATGCAGTTATATATTTATGATACTAACGTTAACTTAATACTATGTAACTATATGTTAACAATTTGCATGTATATAAAGTAAAGAAATAGACAGTTGTTAGCAACAGCATATCTTTTTTATATATATATATTTTCTTGCAACTACTGAAAAAATGGTTTCTTTAAAAATGTACAGACTGCAAAGTTTCAAACCAGTTGTAAATTGAAATAGCCCTGCAGCTTTGCATACAAATAATTACATCCTGTAACTTTGTGTTATTTTTATAGATAACCTAATAATTATCCTCTGCCTAAAAAAATACGAACAGCAGCTATGCAAATTTTTTCTATGTGCTTTTCTTTTCCTATGAGCATCCTGAGGTAACTAGCAATCACATCAGTCCCAGTCTGGACCCTGCCTCCATCAGATGACCACTTTTGTGAAAAGATGACACCGACCTTACAATGACTTTAGATAATGCCTGCTCCTGACTATAAATTGTCTATTTACAATTTTTAATTTTGTAATTTTGTACATTTTTAATTTTCTGATTTGTGTTTTATATGCATTTTTTACATTGTGTCCTCTTGTAAAGTTGTTAGCGACATTGTAACTGTGAAAGGTGCTTTACAAATAAATATGAATTGATTGAATAAAACTGTATATCTGAGTTAGCAGCTAAAATGAACAAACATAAACTTATAAAATGTCTTTTGTGTAAATGTTTGATCTCTATAAATGAATTATCATAGTTTAATATATATTTCATAACGAATAAATAATACTTACCTCTGTACAGTATGTTCAGTTTAAACCCAAGTGCATAAGTGTCTAAAAGTTTCCTCATTTCTGCAACTCCATCCATTCTGCAACACCCTACAGGGCCAAAAGCAAACATTTAACACTTTTTTAAAGAAACAGAAATGAATTCAAGAAGCAAGAGTACATGAAATAAATAATAAAAGTGTGTATGAGTCATAATCTACACTTATAACCATAATGATATTTTTACTATTGTTCTTCTTCAAACTGAACAAAAAGGATTGGTCAGTGTGAGTGAGTAGGCTAATACAGAGCTGATGATGATACAGAAATTGATCTGGATTCTTATTAAGGGCAAAAACTCTTAACAATACCAACAAATGACAGCATTACACTACACTACAAAACACAATTTACAGGTTTGCCATGGGCATAATTTTTAGGCTTCATTTAAGGTTCCTTTACATAATGATGGGATTACTGGAGGGCCATTGATAGACAGAAAGTTTTTCAGGATAATCGCACATGGATATGGTTCTGAAGTAAATGTGTAAAATATTATATTCAGTTTAATTATTTCTGTAATAATGCTAATCTTAGTAAATCTTAGCTTATATCAGTTGCCCCGCCCACTCATCACCGTTCTCTCACAGCGTCCATGTCCATTTAAGTACATTTTTCAAAAATGACGGTGAGGTAGACTGGAGCTGAAACATGGTTTCATGACGCTTTAAATTATGCTTCAAGAATCTTTCAGTATAACTATCATGGTCCTGCCTTCAGGTCACAGTTTTCTAAGTCATGATGACAGGTGGCAGTCCCATGTTTTGTTTGAAGGCTCGGCTTTGTTTATTTAGACCATGTGCTTTCTGTCCCGCTCCCTCATTAATTACCTGGTTGTTGTTTCATTCATGTCACTTGTTCCCCTGTTGATTTGCTCCCTTATTTGATGCCGTTGTGTTGGCTGTGTTGTGCAGATTTGTTTTCTCTATAACATGTGTCTTGTTAAGCTGTGCCAAGTCTTAGTCTTGCCACTGTTAAGTCTTCATCAAGTTTATCGCTTTGTTCTATTCTAGTCAGTTCTTTTTTTTATTGATCTGTTTCTTGATATTTGCCTCCTTGTGGTTTGTTATTTTCTGTTTTATTGTCATTAAAAGTCTTTGCTCATTCAGCCTGCATCTGGGTTTTGTCTCTCTCCTTTCTGGAGAATCATGACAATTAACATTGACACTTCATTGTAATATCATGCATTTGTGCTATATAACAAGAGACTGTCCTCAAACATTAAAACAAGCAGTGTAACTGAAAACTGGGTTACACTTTATTTTGATAGTCCACTTTAGACATTCTACTAACTATAAATAACTTTGCAACTACATGTTAACTAACTTTCAATAATTTGCAACTATACATCAACTAACTGTCATTAGTCTATTAGTAGACTGTAAGGGTTGGGGTTAGGGAAGAGGTTTGGGTTAGTGGAATAAGTTGACATGCACCTGCAAAGACACTAATAGACAGTTGAATGTCTGTTGAGATATCATCACAATAAAGTGTTAGTAGATATTAAGCAGACAGTCTACTAATTCACTAAAGATTTTTAGTTGATAAGTAGTTGCAAAGTTACTTATAATTAGTAAAATGTCTAAAGTGGACTATCGAAATAAAGTGTTACCGAAAACAGGAATAAAACCTCCCACAACAAAATGAAAGCATTAATTTTATTTCTTTGAAATTCTTCTTATAAACAAATGATTTATATGGGGAAGAGTTCAGTTCAGTGCTGACTGCATACAGCAACTATCACACAATCTTTACCAAGGCCTTCTTTGCAACTAAATATAACACAGGCTAAGATGATGACCCAGTGCTCACAAATATGTCCTCATAGCGGAAGAACCAAAAGCAGTGTTTCACACTTTTAAGAGAACAGTACATTAGGGTTAATCTTCATATATGAAACAGTGCTTTTTAAAATGTGGATGATCAAACACATATGGCCTGTTTTCTCTTAGTCTGTGTCTAATCCTTGTCTTGGTAACTATAAACATATATATATAACTATAAACATTCCAAATCTTTATCAAAGACTCACAGACATTATGTATTAGTATATTTATTAAAATATTTTATGGTGAAAGTGAAAAGTAATGTAATGACCAATGAATGACCCATACTTAGAATTTGACCTCTGGATTTAATCCATCCAGTGAGTAGTAAGCAAGCACACTAAGCATTGGGCAGCTATCACTGCAGTTATATAAGCCAACATATAAGAATGTCTGTGAAATATAATAGATGTTAAAGAGTTCATTCATTCACTTTCTCTTGACCTGAGCGTAGAGTTCCTCTTGTTTCTGAACACTGTTGATTTGTCTCTTTCTCTGAATCTCAGCATACTCTGTCTCTGGGTTTTTCTTGTTTATGTGATGGGTGTGTGGTGTGGAGAAGTCAATCACTCCATAGTGGACCTCATCAGTTTCTTTCTCAGACATTTCACTCTTCATGTTGATCTCAATAGCATTGTTAGAAGAGAAATCCAGCATGTCTTCATTTTTATCTGCAGTCTGAGGAGACAAACCAGAGGAAAATATATAAATATTTATATTAGGTTTTGTAACAAATGTGGAGTTGGAACAAAAAATTAATCTGGAGGGACTTTTTATTGTAATTTTTATGGTAACACCGTACAATACATTTTTATTTGTAAACATTAGTTTATCCATTAGCTAAAATGAACTAACAATTATCAAAACGTCTACAGCATTTATTAATCTCATGTTAATTTAGTCATTTACTAACACATTTTTAACATCAAAGGTTGTTAACATTAACTTAATATACCAACCTGGTCTCACAGTGAACTAACATAAACAATTGTATTGATATTAACAATTATTAATATTTAAAAAGATAAAAAAAATGCTTACAAACTATATTTCATTGTTAGTTCACAGCTAATGTTAACAAATAGAACATTCTTGTAAAGTGTTATGATTTTTATTTATGCTTATTTTATTAAGTCTTAATTTCTTCAGAAATAATGATTTAAATATTTTTGTCCTTAAAATTAAAGTGCTTATGTTGAATGGTAGCTACTGTACACCCACCTGATCTTTTCTTCTGGTATTGGTCTGACTCAATGTCTTTGTCCTGATAGAGAATACAATCAACAGTTAATACATTTGTGTGTTTTGTTTATTATAAAACATAAGGATAACATGTAAGGGATAATCCACGGCTAGCCATGCATTAAAGGGTTTTAATGCACGACGTAGAGGCGAAGAACCACCCGACGCATGGCCTTTAATGCTATGGCTAGCCGTGGATTATCCCGCTTATACCTTGGTTATTTGCCAAGTTAAAGCTGTAATTAATGTTTACAGTGTAATTTTTAACAAACGGGTAAAAATGACGGTCATCTTCTTAAGTTAAGGCTCGCACTCCATCCGCTTTAGATAAAGTAGTGCCATTGTATTGCTTTTATTTAAATGAATTATCATATTTATTTAAATTCATTATTAAAAGAGAGAGACAGAGAACTGAAAGAGAAGAACCCGAGGGAGGGAGGGAGGGAGGGAGCGAGAGAGAGAGAGAGAGAGAGAGAGAGAGAGAGAGAGAGAGAGAGAGAGAGAGAGAGAGAGAGAGAGAGAGAGAGAGAGAGAGAGAGAGAGAAATGCATGCGCGATTTACCTGTGGCTGTGTGCGTCTCTTCTTTAAAGTCTATCCTCTCGTTGCTTAAGCATATCGCTAACTTAGTGATTCTTTAATTGATTTATTTAAATAATTTATGAATGACAGTCAACACTTACAGTGACGAGGCAATCTTTATTTGAACTAATCATTTATTTAAATGAATTATGTAAAGTGTGAAATAAAACCGACGTCTCTAACCACGATTACTATTTAAGGACACATTATATTGATTAAAATGGAAAACAAAAATCAAACAGTTGGACATTTCGAAGCGATGTTTTAAAATAGATAGACAGAGAACTGAAAGAGAAGGACAAGAGGGAGACTCACTGTAAAGAGAGACGCTCTCTCTCTCTCTCTCGCCCCTCTCTCGCTCTCTCTGGAAGTGTAACTGTGTTACTATGGTTACCAATGTTTATAGTAGCGGATTCATTTCTAACTTTAATCAAACTGACTGGAACTACCTGTGCGTAAAACGGTTTTAATGCACACCTTCCAGCCAATCAGAATCGAGTATTTAAACAGACCATGGTATAATTATTATTATATCTTTACCTCACACAAAAAAATACTGCAGAAATCACAAGGAGAGCCAAAAGTCCTCCAATACAGCCATAAATCACAGCTTTAAAGGATCCTAAAATAATAAAGTGCAACACTTATTCAGAAATAACATCATACAGTACAAAGATGCTGCATAAATGACTAAGAGTATAACTGTGATCATCTCAAAAAACTATAAGAGTAAACTTCTGTATGTTGAATGTTTTCTGATAAATATTACCTGAGATTAACAGTTGAATCTCTGCTGATGATTGGTTGCCAAATTTATTCAGTGCTGTGCAGAAATACCATCCTGTATTATTATGAGTTACAATGAAGCTCATCTTCTTCTCCTGTGTTAAAGGTGTCTTCTGTCCACGTTTGTACCAGGTGTACGTCATGTTATTTGATGGATTTTCTTTGCTTTGGCAGGTGAAAGTTACATTAGTGCCCACAGTGACTGAAGCAGATGGTTCAATAATGATATGAGTCTCTTTTGGAGGAACTTAGGAGAAAAGCACAGATTAATATCCATTAATTACTGACACACAAGATACCCTACTGAAAAATCCAGCTAAGACCAGCATAAGCTGGTGAGGTGGTTTTGCTTGTGTAGCAAGCTGGTCTAGCTGCGTTTTGGTCACTTTTTAAGCTGGTCTAGCTGGACTTAGCTGGTCAGGCTGGAAGACCAGCTGGCCCAACAGCATGACCAGCTTTGTCAGGCTGGGAGGACCAGCGTAAACCACCTTAAACCAGCTAAAACCAGCTACCAGCTTATGCTGGTCTTAGCTGATTTTTTTCAGTAGGGTATTTGCATGTTTTAAACACCGATACTAATTAGAATTTATATACATAATTAACAACAAAGATTGAGAGAAACAACACACAAAACATCTGCAAATGTCTTACATGAAACTTGTAGCATTACTGTGCTGTTCACAGTTGTGTTATTGGAGATGTTTCTTGGATATGTTGCAGTGCAGGAGATGTTCATCCTGTGATCCATGTATGAAGCATTAAAGGTCATTGAGGAAAACACTGAATGAGTTTTATCAGGTTTCTCCTGTAACTGTGTTATAATGTTGGCAGATTTGGGGATGTAAGTCCAGGATAATGTAGGAGGTTGTTTGGGGCAGGGAGCTTCAGCAGAGCAGATCAGATTCACTGCAGTGCCCTCCATCACAGATTTAGACACATTTGGACTCAATATAAGCTCAGGGGGCTGTGGTGAATCTGCAGAGAAAATGAGACAACGCTTTAATAAAAATACATTCAGTTATTTTTATGTTGCACCTCCTGATATGACTTCACTGACACCTAGTGGTGTGGATGCAGCATCACATAAAGTGAAGATTTAGCAATGCCATTGTATAATTACAGTGAGCCATTAATCAGTTTTCATGAAAGAGTATGATAATATGTTAGGTTACAGTAATTTTACTGTTTGCATCTTACACATTGAGTAGGGCTGGGCAAAAAAAATCGATTTTTCGATTAATCGTTTTTTTTACGTGGTCGATTCAGAATCGATTCTCAAAGAGCAGAATTGATGTTTTTTCCTGCAAAAAATGAATGTAAGATTAACATTAATCAAATTACTAGTCTTCTTCACTAGATGTCACCCTCTTTTTTGCCTTGCGCGATGTTACCAAGGAGCCTGTCATTCTTTCATTCAGTGCTTAAATTGGCGGTTTTAGGTGCTTCATCAACTTTGATGCCACCTAAACTTAAAAAGTAAGAGGTATGGAAGCATCCCGAGAACCGGAATCGAAAATTGAATCGAGAATCGGAATCGAATCGATGTGATAGCTTGTGAATCGAAACTGAATCGATCTGGAACATCTGGATCGATACCCAGCCCTAACACTGAGTATTTTACAGGATGTACTGCATTGATTTTCTGGCAATTATGTGTGCTGCTTTTATCAAATTTCTATTTGAGTAATTAACACTTGATGTCTGTGTCTTTGACTTGTGGTTTTGTGAAGAATCCAATTTTATCTTCTTACTTCTTTATCAATGCTATATTTAAACTACATTATAAAGTCTTTAAGTAGATGATTGTTTTTTATTGTAGTTTGCATTTACCTGTGACATTGATCCTCACAGTCTTGCTTGAATCACTTGCATTATTTGGATTGGTGTTAAATGTTGCTCTGAACACATTTGGCTTCATTTCTATTCTGAAGTAATACGGGTCTGAATGATTCATCATGATGTTATAGAAGACAGTGCTGCAGTTTCTCTCAGTGAGGTTTCCAATCATCTCTATGTGTCTGAATCCTTGAATGATGTTTTGACTGCTGTTAAACACTACTGAACTCTCGTCTTCCCCAAAGTGTGATGTCTTTTTCAGCCAAATCCCATAAATCTGTGTTGTTTTCTGCAGTTTTTCCTCAAATGTACTGATATTGAATGTGCAGGGTATCAGCACACAAGAGTCTGTCAGAGCTGTTACTGTGTGTGGAAGTACAGCTGAGTACTTATCACCTGATGAAACATGAAACACACATTAATGACTGTATAAGAGAGATCAATACACATTATTATAATTTATAGCTGTATAGTTTTTAATTTCCTGTTGCTTATTTACAATCACACCAAATGTAAAGATTGACTGACCTGAGTGAGTTTGCAGTAACACAGAGCTGATGATGATAATGAATGAGATGATCTGCAGTCCAGACATCACTTATACATGAAACCAAACAGACATTATTAGATCAGAAACATTCAATTTTCATGCAGTTATATATTTATATTCAGAGACATATTTAGACGATTCTCATAAAAAAATATTTGCATTTATATAAAGTAAAAATTTATATGGGCAGTTGTTCATTTGTTTTTCATTTAGCAGAAACTTTTATCCAAAGTGAAAAAATGAAAGAGTTTTCCAGGTTTTACCTTACAGTCATATTCTCCGCTATAGAGGTCACTAAACAACATTGGTATCGCTTCATAAAAGAACATAAAATGATGGTAGTTGTAATCTTTACTCTCACTGTCCGATAGGACTCAAAAATCATGTTCATATATAACGGAATGAAATAAAGATTTATAACCGTAACATTGTAATGTAAGCACAAGCTGTGGCTTGATCGAAGCAACAGCAGAGTCACTTGCAGAGTACTTCCCAGTGGCGTTATTTTATCAACAGCCCTGGGGCCAACTGTATAAAGCTGCTCAGAGTAAAATTTCTGTCTTATGTGCGTCAAAATTCCAAAAATGACATTGATTTACTCTTATTCTTAGAATTAAGAATAAATGTAGTTAATAAAGCCCACTAAGTGTTACGACTATAGGGCCCAGCTCCTAAATTATTTAAGAGAGCTGGAAAGGTCTCCTAACTTAAGAGTAACAAGAGGGCAGCAGAGAGGCGGAGATCATGCACTTTCCAACAAAGAATGGATTAAAATTATTTTCATTCAAATGTATTTTAATAGCACTTTTGACAAATTATTGTTGCATTGTTGTTGTTGCAAATTTACAGTAAAAACATGTTAGTATATAGACAGTAGATAGGAATTAATATATCAAAATATAAAGAGTATAGGGTTTTTTATACAACGTATATTATATTACTCAATATAACATACAGTATAAAATGGATAAGATGTATATTAGCAAAACTTATTCAAGTGCTGAACAGTACCAAGATTTTTTTATGGGCAAACAATAAGACAGCCTACCTAAATGTAATATAAAATTATTATAATATATACTGTAAATGTTAAAGTTGGATCAACTTAAAAAAATATTGGTAATGCCTAAAAATGTAAGGTTTTTTTACTTACATTTTCTCAGTTTAAAGGAAATAATTAAAGTAAAAAAATTAGGTGTTACCAACTGAAGTAAGTTTTTTTTACAATACCATAACATGTAAAAAAAATGTACAATAGCATTATTAATAAAAAAGTCACACCATTACATGAAAAGTGATATTAATGGAGTATAAAACCCTGACACAAAACATTATGTTACAGTAGCAGTGAGCAAGCCAAAGGCAACATTGACAAAGATGGCAAAAATACAATGTTGTTTAAGTGGAGAAATCGAAATCCAGCTTTACTTGATCATCATTTTATTCGGGCTAATCTAAGTTGTTTTTTATCTAAGTGTTTGCAAACTTTAGTCTTTTCTTTATAAACAGCCTGTGAGTGCAATCAAAATGATGTGACTCGTAATTTTTTTTAAATAGCATTACGTTTGTCTATTTCAGTTGAAACTTAATCAAAATGGGGCAAAATCGTGTAAAATAAATACATGTATTTATTTGTAGTATTGTTAAAGAGAAACTTCACTCATTTGCATTAAGCTTTGTATCGTTAGAACCCCAGTCATGTTTTTAAATGGTCGTGCATCATTCCCTCAGTTTCTCCTGAGACTGATACTCATTTCAGTGAGGCACTTCCTTCTTTCAATGATGTAAAAATCGTCATTTTGCGTCTTTGAAAGAAGGAAATCCTGTATCTCTGTTGAGGGTGAAAGACTACAGACACTCATTCCTCATTTTTCCAAGGTGGGGGCTATGGGTGGGACCCACTCACGCTAAAGACCTATTACAGATCAGTGGGTGGGACTTACGAAAATATACAAACACAGACGAAAAAAAACGATCAGCCGCCATTTTTATGCTAAGCTAAGCTAAACAGACGTTGTGGAGCGAGCCAGACTTCGTGTTACAATAACAGCGGAAGTTAATCAATATGATATAGAAAAGGGTGATTTCGCAAGCGTGATGCTCTAATCCGCTGTTCATTGCACCTTTATGAGCCACAATACAGCAAAGACCTCAGGCAGATGAAGGAACAGAAGCCCGAGGAGTAGGCCGGAGCCTGGGCTTCGGCTGAGTAGAGGAGCCCGAGAAGGACGCCGCAACCATCGGCCTCTGCTGCGTAGAGAAGCCCGGACTGATAGTGCCTCTACTCTCGCTGTGTGCCTTCTTTATAACATTTCTACATCAGATAAGGATATGGACGTTTGTTTGGTGAATGTTTCCAGGCAAGAGAGCAACTTTGCGCGTGTTTAGACATGTTTATTTCACAGACGTGTTTCGGTTTACGAACACAGAGCTGAGGCAGCGCGTCTGTGGAGATATTGTGCAGGGGACGCGTTTGTGTGCAGGATGCAGGGATAAACGGACGTCTGACTGTAAAGTGAGTGTTTCTATTTTCTTTGTTATACTAAGGTGGCATTTACACAATAGCATATCTGAGCGGTGTTTTATATGTCTATGTGAAAGCAATGAGGCTGATATTACACAGATGTAATTACAGTAAACAAGAGACAAAAAGAAAATTGGTAAAACTAAATAAACATGAAAAATGCATACCCTTTTTTAAGTACTTGGAAAGACATTTGTACTGCGGATCTGAAAGTGCACGTTACTGTTTGAATAAGACTTTGCTACACACCAGGCCAGAGTGTTATTGTGTGTAACACAATGTAACATCACGTTTAAAAGTAAGTCATGATTGGTGTCTGTCAGACACAGTGGTGGCTATTTTCTTTGTTTTACTAACGTGGCATTTATGTACACAATAGCATATCTGAGCCTTGATCCGATTAATGGGAGTGGCTTGCAAAGCTGTGCCTTGTGGTGCATAGTGGGAGTTGTAGTTTTTCATACAAATGTGTTCTAAAGTCACGTTCTGTCTTTTCTCGGTCAAATAGGCACAAAATTCTAAATTTATGTTACATTTCGACTACAAATATGACCCACTTTCGACAAAGATTAATGTTCCTATCGATGAAATGGCCCTTTAAATATGGAGAGCCCAAAATGCCATATAAATAAATAAATACATTAATAAAGGAAATGTAAAAACAAAAATAAATGAGTATTAATACCTGTATTTCCTTATTTATGTATAATTGTATTTTTCCACATTAATTAATTAATTTATTTATTTCCACTTTTATTTATTTCCACATTTATTTATTTATACATTTATTTACAGTGGCAGTTCTACACGGAGGCCAAGGGAGGCCCGTGCCTCTGTAGACATGTCCCTGGCCACCCCTGTGGCCCCCCGTGCTAACCAAATAAAAACAGTATGAATTTATTATGATTAACACGCGAGTGCCAAAAGCGGAACTAATACGACGCAACGTTCTACACAGGAAAATCAGAGCGGTGCACCCAATCACTGTAGCCGCCTGCAGGTGCTGCTCGGTGGGCATCTCAAATTGTTCCCAAGCTCCTGAGGTTGTGATGTGTATGCAGGTTCCGGCACTGGTAAGGACTCTAGCTCACTTCACATTGGGACACTGTTCACTTATTCTCCTGTGAGGTGACTGCTTAAGCGCGTTGTGATCATTCACAGCTGTTACTCATCAACAACCGACAAAACCAACATCTCGCTGACTTTTTTAAACAGTACATTGTGAAAAGCGCCGTATTTCATAAAGTTTATTGAGTAGGCTCGCATGATTTTCGGTTGGAGGGCTTTGGAAAAGGTCACATGATTTCCAGTAAGGGAACATATGGACCATCAACGCTCACTGGTTTTTGCGTTGCATGGAATCTTTAGGTAACTAATGTTTCAGGGCACTTGAATGATTTTGGGATTAAGACAGCCCTTAAAATGGCAAACTCCCTAATCAGTGCCTTGACTACTGAACAAGGGAGCTGATGAGAGTTCACTCCTCTTTTGCACATGCACTCACTCTTGTATAAAATAAATGTTTATATGATTGTGAAGTAAAATAAAGTTTAAGGGGCAGTTTCCCGGACAGGGATGAGACTAGTCCTAGACTAAAATAAATGTAAGTGCTGTCCAAACTGAAAACAACGTGAACTGCCATATCTTAAATACATCAGTGCCCTTTGTTTTGCTTAAATATGCACACAAGTAATGTTTTTAGTAAATCATGTTTGTTAAAACTAGTTATATTTCCTAATTAAACTAAAGACTAGTCCTGTCTTAAACTACTGTAATCCCTGTAACCACCCCTATAATTTTTTAATATCATTTGTTGCCCTTTTTAATCTGCCCCTCTGGTTAAACACCGCCCCCAGTGAAATTTGTCTAGAACAGCCACTGTTTATTTATTTCTTCATTTCTTTGTCTGTAGGCTAATGAGGTGGGGCGTGGGGGGCATGGGAACAAAGTTGCAGAATGACTTATAGATGGGCAATTATATCTTGTATTTAACGTTTTAAGAAATTTTATTTCACCATAACAGTGTGTATATAGGGTCATTACAAACTGTACTCAGTATAATTTTATCAATATAAAATGCGCATCATCAACAGATCTGATAAAAGACCCTTGCAAGTGGACACTTGAACATGGAAGCGAGTTAAATTATCACATTTAATGTAATTGCACTGGATGGGGGCTGATCAGAGCTTGTGGCTCGACCACCAACAGAAAGTGGAGAGAAACCAGCACATTTTATTAAAGCAAAACACTTTACATTCGCGTTTCCTAATTTTGCAATTCATAACATGTGACAACTCGAATGCTTATGCTCCTCTTAATCACAAGCCATCAAGTGCAATCCTCTGTTAAATCTAACAAAAGGTGATCATACAAACGCGGCGAGACACGCTATGCAGGTGATCCAAATCATGGAGGAGTGACTGAGCTGCTTGGAGAGGCGCAGACGATACAATTAAAAGAAAAGAGTAAAATAAGGAGGTGTGCTGAAGCATCGTGTCCATTCAAACCCTCAGAGCACCTTGAGCTGATTTTTAAAAAAATGAAACATCCAAAAACAATGTTAACAGCAACAGATACAAACTTTTCTATTGAGATTATATTTCTCAGATTGGTTCTGAATCACTCTTCCTATAAGTTTTTAAAGGAATAGTCTACTCATTTTCAATATTAAAATATGTTATTACCTTAACTAAGAAGAGTTGATACATCCCTCTATCATCTGTGTGCGTGCACGTAAGCGCTGGAGCGCGCTGCGACACTTCGATAGCATTTAGCTTAGCCCCATTCATTCAATGTTACCAATCAGAGATAAAGTTGGAAGTGACCAAACACATCAACGTTTTTCCTATTCAAGACGAGTAGTTATACGAGCAAGTTTGGTGGTACAAAATAAAACGTAGCGCTTTTCTAAGCGGATTTAAAAGAGGAACTATATTTTATGGCGTAATAGCACTTTTGGGAGTACTTCGACTCGGCGCAGTAACACCCTCCCTCTCCCATTATGAGAGGGAGAAGGGGAGCGGACTTTTCAGGCGAGTCAAAGTACTTACTTTGTACCACCAAACTTGCTCGTATAACTACTCGTCTTAAATAGGAAAAACGTTGATGTGTTTGGTCACTTCTAACTTTATCTCTGATTGGTACCATTGAATGAATGGGGCTAAGCTAAAAGCGCTTACATGCACGCACACAGATGATAGAGGGATGTATCAACAATTCTTAGTTAACTCTTTCACCGCCATTGACGAGATATCTCGTCAATTAAGAGAAAACGCCTCCCCGCCAATGACGAGATTTTCTGTATTTCCGCAATACCGCTAATATCCAGCAGTTGGCGCCCTTACGCAACTTTTTAAACCCGGAAGTATTGCCCTATGGCAAGCGGCTGCATGTCCGTGTCTGTTTTAAAGATCGCTCTGAATGGGATCTTTATGAAAAGTCTGTCACAAAAATGGAATTATCTCTGCTTTTTGCTCAAAATGTGGTGTTTTTGCAGAAACCTACCCATATTCAAAAGCTGATTACAAAAGAACCATTGAAGGTAGGATGAAACCGTTTTTTTTGTTTGAAAGCAGAGGGTCTGTTCTTTCATTTGGTATATTGTATGTTTATATATTTAAAGAATAAAATTTTTCTGGAAGAACAATGCTGGCGGTGAAAGAGTTCAGGTAATAACATTTTAATATTGAAAATGAGTAGACTATTCCTAATTAAGATAAATTAGGAGCTTTCTGAGATGATTCTACACTGTAAAAAATAAAAAGCTGGATTTACTGTACTTAACCCTTTATGTGTTGTTGGGGATGTTTTCATCCACTGCAAGGTTTTTTTACTCTTAATTTGGCCATAACTTTTTTTCTCTGTTTTATCAAATTGAATGATTTTTGGTGACAAATTTTATATTTACATGTATTTTAAGAAAATGCTTGGAAATTTTTCAAAAACTCAACGATATACCGTGGGCAAATTTACTAACCTTTCGTGTTGTTAGTGGCTGAAAGCATCCACTAAATTCAACAGCTATAAAAATGTATCGGATGAATATTTTTTCCAATTTTTTTCATAAATCTGTTAATTAACCTCAGTACTGATCAAAACTACCAAATCTTCAGAAAAATTTCATAATTTTAACTCTTTAATTGCCAAGTTTATAAGTGGTGTCACTGATTTGGGGAAAAAAACCCACACAAAATGACCGATTTTCAATATAAAAAGTGATTGTAACCTGGATTTTTTTTTACCTTTTTCACAGTCTTGGGCATATCAAAGATCGGTAAAAACATTGGCTTTGAAGCATTTTTAGTTTTTGTGTAGCATCAGTTTTAATTTTTTTCTCCCTCTTTTATTGTTAGTGGCTGTTTTTGCCCCATTGACTTCCATTATAACCAAATTTTTTGATTGCAGAGCTATGACACCTTTTTATCATGCATTTTATCATGAATGTTGGTGTTTTTTTCCTTTTGCCAAGAGGTCAAATTTGTCATTTGGCAAAAACAGCCACTAACATTTTGTATTAAATTATGAGCAGGGCCATACGCAGGATTTTATAAATACCGACGTCCATATAAGTATTTTTCTATAGCATGCACCCCATAAAAAATCTTATTTCTCTGCTACATATATGAATTTTAATACATCAGAGAAAACCAAAGAATCAAATAATATAATTAATTAATAATATAGATTTCAAACCATGTCAGTATGCAGAAGACTTGTGTTGGTCATTAGGAATACATTGTAATAATTATTTTACCATCCTGGGCACACTGGGTAAAGTAAAGCAAACATAGGCTAACTGAATATAGGATCATTTTAGTGAATTAACTAAAGGCTATCAATCATTAATTTATTAAATTAATTCACAATATCACAGAGCCGGCGCCAGACCATAACTAACAGGGGGGCACTTGGCTTCCAACGGGGGGGCACGCAATAGCAACAATAACTTGCAAAAACAAGACACATGCACACACTCATACAACTGGTACAGACTGTCAGCTCATTTCCCTTATAAAGTGCAAAAGACCACAAACTATGTGCAAAACTATTGAACTTCGACCGCGGCGTGAGTGCAAGCTGAGCTCCGCTGCGCTCGCGCTTTGCTCAACGCACCAACAAACCACCCTCGCGCGGCGCAAGCCATTCAAATGAATTGGTTTCATAGCGCAGCGCACTCCGCGTCCTGCTTTAAAAAAGCCGCTTTACCGTAATCACGTCGTAATGCTGTTAACGGTCTATAGCCACACTTCACATTTAAGCTTACATAATTTAAAACACTGCTAACTTACCTTTAAAATAGCTGAAGATGGCGTGTACGAACATTAAACTTCCTTAAAACAGTGTCCTGTAGATTTGTAAATTCCACCTCGACCTCTAATCTCTTTGTTTGAGCCAGTCTGTGTTTGCATGAAGTCAGATGAAGCAGGCGGTGCTGCTTCGTTCTAAATGTTCTAATATCCATATTTACACGATCCATAAAATGCCGCGAAAAAACATGTTGCTAGTATCAAGTCACAAATATGCTAAAGACGTAAGACGGGTGAGACGCGGCAATACATCCAATCAGAGAAACTGGTCTATTTTAATTAAAGAAAACATAGATCAACTATATTTTCCTCATTTGATTACATTACAAGTCATGAAACATTCAATGTTTAATTTATTTTAATTATTCTTGATATATATTAAATTAATAAAAAACTTTAAAGGGGGGGCACAACAGCCTGTTTGGGGGGGCACTGCCCGCGAATGCCCCCCCTTGACGCTGGCCCTGCAATATCACACACTTATTACACACTTAATATGCTGAAATACAACATGCAGTGGTGGAACAAGAATTTTATAAATCCCATGACAGAAAACTGTAATTATTAAAACAGTATAAAATAATCTAAGATTACTTTACATTAACCCACATTAGATAAATATTCTTCTTGCCCTACATGCATTATTGGATGCATTATACTAACTGTAAGATGTCAACATAATGCACGGTTGAATTTTAAACTTCTCACATCTGATTTACTGTCTGTTAATGAAGGAAAAGGCTTCTTGTTAACTGCAGTAGCTCAATAGGAAGAAGTTACAGTCAGGACCAGTGAGTGATTTTCTCTTTTTTTGGTTATTTAATTAACTTTAATGACTTCAACAGGTACTGTTTATTAGGCTTTAAGACCAAATGCAATAAAATGTTTCAGCCAAAAGATGAACATTATTTAAACTCTGTGCATGCGCACTACCGTTGGATGAGCGTTGTACTGTGCATGTGATGCGTCACGTTTTGAAGTTCAAGGTTAGCAGCAGTCCAGTACAACACAGTGAATCTAATCATTATACAGTAAAAAGATCTCTTCAAGAATTGAATTTTGTTAATAAACACGCTGAATAACGGAAAGTGAATAACTGGAAGGACTGAAAGCAGCGCATTAAAGTTGGACACTAATGTGGCTGAGCTGCAGTAATGTTTCTTGTCTGGTCACCTTGGCAGTCACTGCGGTTTCATATTTCTCATAATTAGCCTAAATAGTCAGCGTTTGATTACTTACATTTTTCTTGCACTTCCACTAACTGCGCATCTGACCTCTGTGTTGCACCTCTGTGTGCCTGGTTTGATTTTATTGGTGATCTCGGAATAATTTTGACTTTATCTTACTTAATGGGGTGCAGCGCAGACCTGTTGGCCTGTGACATATACCCTGAGATCTATTTAAAAGCATACGGAGTCATTTACAGTTGAATCGGTCTCGCTGTGCTTTGAAAAGTGTATTGCGAGAACCAGAGGCGGCCTTAGCTATGTTTCAACCGTTTCAATTGAAACGGGCCCCGCCCTCCAAGGAGGGCCCCAGCCCGGCGCAAGAACGTTTGAACGGGGGGCTATGATTCCTGCACAGGGGAGCTTACAGTGTCAGTGCGAGTGGATGTTAAGCAATCACATATCTTTCATTTTAAATCAATTCATTTCTGCTCTTTATGCACTTTGGCCTACGATAGAAATCGGATTATTAATATGAAATGAATGCACTTTATTTAGTCTACAATAAAACTGTAGAACTGCATTAATATTTGTTATATGTCATTTAAATTATGTTTTTTAAAAGTAAATTCTTTCAATGTAGAATCGTTTACAGCAGCATCACAGTGCTTCATAAAAACTCTCAGAAAACGTGCACATGTGGATAATTTTGGAGGTTTAATTATTCTTTAGCATCGGGATCACTAGACGAGAGCTAAATAGCCTTATTTTTGTGAAAACCGACATTTCTTAATTGTGTTACCTGTCGTAGTTAGCCTGTGTGCATTCATTTCGACAAATTTACCGTCACAAATGGAGAGAATACCAATTGGTACTCATCCCTATGCCCTATTCCCTTCGAAGATCAGAGCTGTGCAGACACGTCTCTCATTGCGTGACTGTGACCGTTAAAATACACTTGGAGAATAGAGCAATGAAAACAACGTCATTTTCATTTAATCTGGAGTGAGTTTAAGCGGCGTTCCCTTCCCGAAGTTCCCTTCAAGGGCGCAAAAACGCAGTTTTTAATTCGACCATGCTCTCTCTTACCAGGCTTGGCTGTGCAAGTGCGATTCCAGGTTTTTAATAATAAACTTTTTAGGGGCCGATTTCAATGTTTTTTTTTATAATATGATTGGATTTCATACTAACCTTAATGCACTATTTCATTGTATTAAAAAATATGTGTTTAACTTCTGTGTGCATTTACTGACTGCCTTTAATATATTTTGTGCATGACTGCATTTTCCTCTAACGCAACATCCACACAATGTTCCATTAAATGAACATAATGACCAAGAACTTTAAACGAGGGGTGATTTTTTTACTGTGGCTTAGAAATCTTCTTTTTTTTTTGCTATGTAAACTGTTTTTATAATAGCATGTTGAACATAGATGCCGTCATCTCTCGTTCAGATTTTATTTGAGCACGAGGCGACAAAAATCGCTGGACAAAGATGACCTTATCAGGGCATTCTCAGCACTCAAACACAGAAGTGTGGATTTCTAAAAGGGCTCAGGTGAAATCTACGCCCGCCGCCAGGTGAGCTGTCTACGGTGCTGAAAAAAACCGCAGAGCCCATCGTTATTTATAAGTTCGGTTCAGTGTCAGTCAGACACTTTTTCTTCTTTGCTTTTTTAATTAATTACATTTAAGAGAATGTTTGAGAGGTTTTTTTTTAAGTTAGCCCAAACAGCTGAAAATATACTGCGCAAATCAATTAAGCGGAGAAGTTAGCGTCCATGAAAGGGCGAGGCTTATTTCAACTATAATTGTATAGTTTTAATTAAATAAGGTTGGATAATTTCTGTTGAGCTGCCTGTTCGTGAAGCTGAAAGTCAAGTGCACGTAATAAAATAATATACCATTGATGCAAACCAACAGGAATCCTTGCTTTTTGCTCTATTATGCTTATGTTTAATGTGGGTAGGGCCCCCTATTAGTTATTGAAACGGGCCACCAGATGCTTAAGGCCGGCTCTGGCGAGAACTCTCTGAACTGCACGCATGGCACACACACACACACACACACACACACACACACGTGCACACAAATGTCCAGCTACAATAATGTATCATATTAATTTGAAACAGAATATTTGTCACAAACATTATTTAAATCTAATGTGTTGTTTTTAACACATTCGTTCTAAGAGTGTACCTAAAAAGCTACAAACAGCAGCTACACAAATTTTTTCTCTATGTGCTTTTCTGTTCCTATGAGCATCCTCAGGTAACTAGCAATCACACCAGTCCCAGTCTGGACCCTGCCTCCATCAGATGAAAACACTGGAAAGATGACACCGGCCTTACTATGACTTCAGACTATGCCTGTTCAACGCTGTGAACTTTCTAAACTGTCTTTTCTTTTTTTTATTTAATTTTCTAATTTGTGTTTTATATGTATTCCACATTGTATCCTATTGTAAAGCTGTTTTGAGACAGTGTAACTGTGAAAAGTGCTTTACAAATAAATGTGAATGAATACAACTGTATATCTGGGTAAGCAGTTAAAACAAACAAAGATAAACTTAAAAATGTCTTTTGTGTATGTTTGTTCTCTATAAATAAATCATCATCGCTATAGTTTAAGATATATTTCATAACTGAAAATAAATAATGCTTACCTCTGTACAGTATGTTCAGTTTTAACCCAAGTGCATAAATGCCTAAAAGCTTCCTCATTTCTGCAACTCCATCTAAAGATGGCACAGACTCGCCAAACTGACACCGGAAGATACAGGGCCTAAAAGCTAAAGTTTCACACTTTTAAAAGAAACAGAAATGAATTCAAGAGTCCAAGAGTACATTACATAATAATAATAATAAAATAATAACACATTTTATTTATAATGTGCTTTTTTAAAACCCAAAGCACTACAAACCAACAAATACAAGACTACATTATAATCCAGTACAGTACAAGGAAAATAAATATACAAAAAAAGTATAATCCAACACAATAAATGTTAGTGACAGCCATATACGCAATTTTAAAAAGATGGGTTTTTAACAGCTTCTTAAAACTGGATAGAGAATATGCATTTCTGAGGGGAAGTGCATTCCATAACGTGGGTGCAGCAACAGAGAGAGCTCTTTCCTGCATAGATTTTAATCTACATGAAGGCTGTTGAAGAGTAAGAGAACTAGCAGACCTAAGGGAGCAAGGAGGCTTGTTACTGCTGATTAAGTAACAAATATAAGAGGGGGCAATTCCATGCATAGCTTTGTATGTTAAAGTGAGAGTTTTTAAAACAATACGCGACAGCACAGGAAGCCAATGCAGAATATAAAGCACGCCTGTGATATGCTGACGTGATGACGTATGTGTAAGAACACGAGCTGCTGAATATACTGCAGCCATTTGATGGATTTAGCAGGCAAGCCAACAAATAGTGCATTAGTTAATTCTGGAAATAACAAAAGCATGAATACGCCTTTTAGCATCAGGTAGAGTGAGAAAAGTTTTATTCCTTGCAATGTTTCTGAGATGATGGAAAGCAGACTTCGTAATTCTCTTATTGTTAGTGTCAGTTGAGTGACAAAAATCACTTCAAGGTTATGAACCTGCTACAGCATATTTACTCAAATGTCCGTCATACATAAGCTTGTGAACAGTTAAAACAGATTTCTCATATTGGCGTTCAAGCTGCTTACCTTCCATGGTAATAGCCATTAGCTCATAGTGTACCAAGGAGATGATTTACTAAATTAAATTCTCTCTTGGGGGCTAGTAGCCTACATCCAAAGCAGATGACAAAAATTTAATTATAATGATGAACCGCTTTAACTGCTGAATGCTCTGAAATCAGACAGGAGAGACTGTCAAAGTTAACATTCTTGATATTTCTAAAATGAATGACCCTTTCATGAGTACTTATTTAAAGTGTGACTTTTAAATTAAAAGTAAAAAGCTTATGATTACTAAGGGGTTGTGCACATCAAAACTTTAAAACGCGGCTGAAAACACCTGGAGGAGTGAGCGCCGAGTCCCTGTGATTGGACGGTTGTGTGAGAATTACTAACAATAGTGTTCAAAACTTCACAAACACAAAACTCATGTTCAAAATAACATATTCCAACAATTTCCAGTATTTGAACATGCTTATTTGCAAAAATATAGTTGTTCTTGCAACTTGCGTCTGCCATCTTGGTCGAAAAGTTTGACTAGCTCGCTGGGCTCTCAAGGTCTCCTGCGTAATTTTATCCCCCACTTCGTTTTAAGCCTGCATCGGTCCTGACTACATTTTGAGGGTTGATTCTAAGGGGAAATAGCACTCCGTCTTTCTCCCTAAAGTAATGGGTGTCCTACATCTGCACATGCAAAAGCGACGGTTAGGGCAAAAATGTAGGGGAAGGGGAGGTATTGGGACAGGCCCTTAAAGATGCTTCAAGAATCTTTCAGTATAATCATGGTCCTGTCTTGAGGTCACAGTTTTCTAAGTCATGATGATAGGATCATGGCAGTCCCATGTTTTGTGTGAAGGCCCTAGCTTTGTTTAATCAGGCCATGTGCTTTCTGTCCCACCTCCTCATTAATTATTACCTTGTTGTTGTTTTATTCATGTCATCTGTTCCCTCTTGATTTGCTCCCTTATTTGATGCCCTTGTGTTTGCTGTCTTGTGCAGATTTGGTTTGCCTATTACCTCTGGCTTGTTAAGTTGTGCCAAGTCTTAGTCTTGACATTGTTAAGTCTTTATCAAGTTTATTGCTTTGTTCTATTCTATTCAGTTCTTTGTTTTATTTATCTGTCCCTTGATATTTGTCTCCTCGTGGGTTGTTATTTCTGTTTTGTTTTCTTTGCTCATTCAGCCTGCATCTGGGTTTTGTCTCTCTCCTTTCTGGAGCATCATGACAATTAACATTGACACTTCATTGTAATATCATACATTTGTGCTATATAACAAGAGACTGTCCTCAGACATTAAAACAAGCAGTGTAACTTAAAACAGGAATAAAATCTCCCACAACAAAATGAAAGCATTCATTTTATTTCTCTGAAATTCTTCATATAATCAAATGATTTATATGGGGAAGAGTTCAGTTCAGTAACTATCACACAATCTTTACCAAGGCCTTCTTTGCAACATCTAAATATAACACAAGCTATGATGATGTTAACCCAATGCTTGCAAAAAATGCTCTCATAGAAGAAGAACCAAAAGCAGGGTAAGGGTTAGTCTTCATATATGAAACAGTGCTTTTTTAAATGTGGATGATCAAATAGCTATGGCCTGTTTTCTTTAAGTCTGTGTCTAATCCTTGTCTTGGTAATCAACTATAAACATTCCAAATCTTCAGACTCACAGACTTTATGTATTAATATATATATTAAAATATTTGATATGGTGAAAGTGAAAAGTGATGTAAGGACCAATGAATGGTAACCCATACTTGGAATGTGACCTCTGGATTTAATCCATCCAGTGAGTAGTAAGCAAGCACACTAAGCATTGGGCAGCTATCACTGCAGCTATATAAGCCAACATATAAGAATGTCTGAAATATAATAAATGTTAAAGAGTTCATTCATTCAGTTTATCTTGATCTGAGCGTAGAGTTCCTCTTGTTTCTGAACACTGTTGATTTGTCTCTTTCTCTGAATCTCAGCATACTCTGTCTCTGGGTTTATCTTGTTTATGTGATCGGTGTGTGGTTTGGAGAAGTCAATCTCTCCATAGTGGACCTCATCAGTTTCTTTCTCAGACATTTCACTCTTCATGTTGATCTCAGTAGCATTGTTAGAAGAGATATCCAGCATGTCTTCATTTTTATCTGCGCTCTGAGGAGACAAACCAGAGGAAAATATATCAATATTTATATTATGTTTTGTAACAAATGTGGAGTTGGAACAAAAAATTTATCTGGAGTGACTTTTTATTGTAATTTTTAACACCTTACAATACATTTTTATTTGTAAACATTAGTTTATCCATTAGCTAACATGAATTAACAATTATCAAAACGTCTACAGGATTTATTAATCTCATGTTAATTCAATAATTTACTAACACATTTTTAACATCAAAGGTTGTTAACATTAACTTAATATACCAACCTGGTCTCACAGTGAACTAACATAAACAATTGTATTGATTTTGACTATTTTTTAAATTTAATAAGATAAAAAAATGCTTAAACTATATTTCATTGTTAGTTCACAGCTAATGTTAACAAATAGAACATTCTTGTAAAGTTTTATGATTTTTATTTATGCCTATTTTATTTACAAGTATCAATTCCTTCAGAAATAATGATTTAACTATTTTTGTCTTTAAAATGAAAGTGCTAATGTTAAATGGTACTTTACACCCACCTGATCTTTTCTTCTGGTGTTGGTCTGACTCAATGTCTTTGTCCTGATACAGAATACAATCAACAGTTAATACATTTGTGTGTTTTGTTTATTATAAAACCTAAGGATAACATTTATTAATATATCTTTACCTCATACAATAAAACACTGCAGAAATCACAAGCAAAGCCAAAAATCCTCCTATACAGCCATAAATCACAGCTTTAAAGGATCCTAAAATAATAAAGTGCAACACTTATTCAGAAATAACATCATACAGTACAAAGACAAAGATGCTGAATAAATGACTAAGAGCACAACTGTGATCATCAGAAAAACTATAAGAGTAAACTTCTGTATGTTGAATGTTTTCTGATAAATATTACCTGGGATTAATAGTTGAATCTCTTCTGATGATTGGTTGCCATGTTTATTCAGTGCTGTGCAAAAATACCATCCTGTATTATTATGAGTTACAATGAAGCTCATCTTCTTTTCAAGTGCTAAAGGTGTCTTCTGTCCACGTTTGTACCAGGTGTACGTCATGTTATTTGAGTGACTTGCTTTGCTTTGGCAGGTGAAAGTTACATTAGTGCCCACAGTGACTGAAGCAGATGGTTTAATAATGATATGAGTCTCTTTTGGAGGAACTTGGGAAAAAAGCACAGATTAATAGCAATTAATTACTGAGACACAAGATATTTGCATGTTTTAAGCACCGATACTAATTAGCATTTCTATTCATAATTAACAACAAAGAATGTTATATGAGAAACGACACGCAAAACACCTCCAAATGTCTTACACAGAACTTGTAGCATTACTGTGCTGTCCACAGTTGTGTTATTGGAGATGTTTCTTGGATATGTTGCAGTGCAGGAGATGTTCATCTTGTGATCCATGTATGAAGCATTGAAGGTCATTGAGGAAAACACTGAATGAGTTTTATCAGGTTTCTTCTGTAACTGTGTTATAATGTTGGCAGATTTGGGGATGTTAGTCCAGGATAATGTAGGAGGTTGTTTGGGGCAGGGAGCTTCAGCAGAGCAGATCAGATTCACTGCAGTGCCCTCCATCACAGATTTAGACACATCTGGACTGGATATAAGCTTAGGAGGCTGTGGTGAATCTGCAGGGTAAATGAAACAGCTTTTTAATAAAACTACATTCAATTATTTTTATGTTGCACTGCCTGATATGACTTCACTGACTGACACCTAGTGGTGTGGATGCAGCATCACATAAAGTGAAGGTTTAGCAATGCCATTGTACAATTACAGTTAATCAGCCATTAATCAGTTTTTGTAAAAGAGTATGATAATATGTTAGGTTACAGTAATTTTACTGTATGCATCTTACACATTAAGTATTTTACAGGATGTACTGCATTGATTCTATGGCAATTATGTGTGCTGCTTTTATCACATTTCTGTTTGAGTAATTAACACTTGATGTCTTTGACTTGTGGTTAGTGAAGCATCCAATTCATCTTCCTACTTCTTTATTGAAGCTATATTTAAACTAAACAATAAAGTCTGTAAGTAGATGATTGTTTTGTTTAGATGGCATTACCTATGACATTGATCCTCACAGTCTTGCTTGAATCAATTGAACCATGTTGAGTGGTAAATGTTGCTTCGAACACATTTGGCTTCATTTCTATTCTGAAGTAATACGGGTCTGAATGATTCATCATGATGTTGTAGAAGACAGTGCTGCAGTTTCTCTCAGTGAGGTTTCCAATCATCTCTATGTGTCTGAATCCTTGAATGATGTTTTGACTGCTGTTAAACACTACTGAACTCTTCTCATTATTAAAGTATGGTGTCTTTTTCAGCCAAATCCCAAAAATCTGTGTTGTTTTCTGCAGCTTTTCCTCAAATGTACTGATATTGAATGTGCAGGGTATCAGCACACAAGAGTCTGTCAGAGCTGTTACTGTGTGTGGAAGTACAGCTGAGTAAACATCACCATCAGCTGAAACATAAAACACACATTAATGACTGTATAAGAGAAATCAATTCACATTATAATGATTCATAGCTGTATAGTTTTTCATTTCCTATTGCTTATTTCACACCAAATGTAAAGATTGACTGACCTGAGTGAGTTTGTAGTAACACAGAGCTGATGATGATAATGAATGAGATGATCTGCAGTCCAGACATTACTGCATATGCATGAGATCTAACAGACATTAACATAGATTAGATCAGAAACATTCAAATTTGATACATTAACATCAGAAACACATTTAGATTATAGTTGTTCATAGATTTTTTTTTTTTTGCATTGATATAAAATAAAAATGGATGTGGACAGTTGTTCATTTTGTTTTTTTATTTATTTCCCGATAACTACCGGCTGCCTCTACATTATCCCTTACATAAAAGTAGAAATTTGTCTCTTTAGGTGCTTTGTTGATATCTTTATATTCTTTTTGGTCATATTTTCCAACCTGTTCTGATTTTTTTATTATCTATTACGTTTTTTGAACAATTACTTCACAGTATTTGCAGCGGAACTGCTAAATAAGGACATCGACTCCCAGCCCAACACTTCGAGCAATCCGCCATTTTTTATTTCTCGCTGCGATATTGTAGTCCAAGCTCAAGGATGCAGAAGTTACGAGAGCGTAAGAAATGACAAAATCATTTTTGTGTGCCCGAAGCACTTCAAGGATAACTAATTCACCAATCTCAACCAGTATAAAGAAGGATTTGCCGATAGACTTCGTCTGATTGAGGGGTCAATTACTTCTATCTTTGGAGAAGACGAGCAGAGCACTTCGGTAAGCTGTTAATAACTTTAAAAAAGTAAAGTACACGGTGGTCATGGTTTAGCAGTGCCGTTTCTCAATCCGAAGGCTGCAGCTTGCAGAGATCACTTTTTGGTCATCAAGCCTGGTTTAATTACCTTAACTGAGCATTAAATTTGCAAGTCATGAGCACATTACAACAACTTACGATTAACTAAGAATAATAGTCAACTTTATAATTGTTAATATTCTGAAATAAGACCGTCTTGATGACGTATGCAGCCAAGAAATGCGACCTCCGGAGGCTGCAGCCTCACACCATTGCGATACCTCCATATGAAGACGTTGTTCTGCAGGTTCGTCGTCTTCATTTTCATCTCGCTCCGTTTCCGACTCTGACTCGAACATGTAAGGCAGGATGGACAGCTGGATCTTCCGTTGTTGACATTTTGTGAATAACGAGTGAATAAAAAGTTTCTGTGCCGCTAGATAATCGTATCTCTGCTATAAAACTACAAAAATGGCCGAACGGGGTGGAGTTTAACCGAGTGTCACCTCTGCAACCTGGAGAGGGGGCAGGGTATGACGTGCATTTAAAAAGACAGCACCAAAATGAGTTGCTCTCAGATGCACATCAGAAAATGGGTAAAAAGGGGGCCTGTGGGGCTATAATAATGAGGAATTCTGACCCAAGCATTGCAGTTCCGCTTTATATAGTCCTCAAATAGATGATTTATATATAAAAAGGACAGACTTAAAAGCATGATATGTCTGCTTTAAAAATCATGTTCATATAGGAATCTGTAAATACATTTTTTAAAGGCTTTTTATTCATGCCCCAGCAATAATAGGGACAAAATTAAAATGTAAAGTTCAGTTTTAATTTTATGTTCTGTTTTTCTTTTTCATTTTCGTTTTAATTTTCGTGTTCATTTTTATTTTTAACTTCTATGCAAATTCAATGTTAATCAGTGGGTGGGGCTTACTTGCTTAAAAAGGGGATTGGCTGAAGCAGTGTTGCCAACTCAGTGACTGTGTTGCTTGCCAACTTAGCGACCTTATTGCTACATCTAGCGACTTTTAGACCCATTTAGCCAAACTTAGCAACTGTTTGGATGAATCTTAGCTTCACATCTGTACAGTTTGGCTACTGTGTCGATTGTACTGGCCAACGAGTGCCGGGTGGCGCTGTCACGGTGAAATGTGCGTCTACCCTCTGTGTTTGGAGCTGGGCAGTGAGCAACATTTAGACTGTACGAGCTGACACGTGGATTGTTTACATTTCAAAGGAGGAACAAACATTAAAAGAAGCTGGTCTGCTGTTATGTATGTGCGTATTTTTACACATCTGATCCGGTGAGGCATCAGTCATTCTCATATGCATACACATACAGTGTCACGCAGTGTGATAATCTTGACCGCTTAGCTCCCGTCCGCCACCCAAACGACGGCCTTTCGTCCCCCTGACCGCCAGAGACGTGTCCGGCCGTAGCTTATTTTGACCGGGTGAATAAGTTATGAACGGGATGCCGTTTTGGACTTAGAGTTTTCGACAGATCTCGTCCGGTCGCAACTTATTCCGCCTCGTCAAAATAGGCTATGGCCGGGAGGTACAACAACAACCTTTGTCCGGTCGTAACTTATTCTAAGGGTCAAAATAGGTTGCGACCGGGATGTACAACGACAGCCTAGTTTAGTCGCGTCAAATAGGTTACGGTCGGGATCCATATTTCAATTTCTATCCCAAACGTAACTTATTTCACACGGTCGATTAGGTTGCCAGCGGACATCCCGACCACAACCTATTTGACGCAAAAACTCACAAGCTATTTAAGTTACGACCGGGATTTGTATCCCAAATGCAACTTATTTGACATGGTCGATTAGGTTGCCGTTGGACATCCCGGCCGTAACCTATTTGACGCTACCAAAATAGGCTGCCGTTGTACATCCCGAAACTTATTCGAAAGGGCCCAAATAGGCTGTTGCTGGACAGCGTTAAATAGAGGGTTAACTCGTCAAAATTCCTAAGTCCAACAGCGTTTTTTCGTTCCCACGCCTACGGGGGGGCGTGTCTGACGTCATAGGGTAATTTGCATATTTTAATTATGCATAATTAGGCCAAAAACGGCTTGTCCAGGAACAGCCTATTTGGGCCCTGTCAAATAAGTTACAGTCGGGATGTACAATGACAGCTTATGGAACTTAAGCTGAATAAGCTATGACTGGGATGCTGTTTTGGACTTAGAGTTTTTCACCCGATCTTGTCCGGTCGTAACTTATTTTACAGGTCAAAATAAGCTACATTCGGGATGTACAATAACAGCCTATTTCAGTCTTTCATGCCCCGTGTCCGTAGCACCTTCCCCGGCCGAGATACGACCCCTTTAACGTTGTCCAGTAACAGCTTATTTTCCCCATGTAATAAGTTATGAACGGGATGCTGTTTTGGACACCACCGTATCCGGCCATGGTGCTCCCTGGTCGGATGGGCTGGGTGGGTCGAGCGCCCTGGATCGTGGATGTGGCATTGGTCGAACCCAGTGACAGATGTTAGAGAGGTTTCTTGGTCAGCTTGTCCAGTTGTAACTTATTTGATGGACTCAGCATAAGCTGTTGTTGGACACGGTCTATCCGACCATGGTGCTCCCCGGTCGGAAGGGCTGGGTGGGTCGAGCACCCTGGATCATGGATGTGGCGTGGGTCGATCCCGGTGACAGCTTATTTTGATCGTGTAAAAAGTTACGAACGGGATGCTGTTTTGGACTTAGAGTTTTAAAGCCGATCTTGTCCGGTCGTAACTTATTCGACGCGACCAGACTAGGCTGTCGTTGGACACCACCGTATCCGGCCATGGGGCTCCCTGGTCGGAAGGGCTGGATGGGTCGAGCGCCCTGGATCGTGGATGTGGCATTGGTCAAACCCAGTGACAGATGTTAGAGGTTTCTTGGTCAGCTTGTCCAGTTGTAACTTATTTGATGGACTCAGCATAAGCTGTTGTTGGACACGGTCTATCCGACCATGGTGCTCCCTGGTCGGAAGGGCTGGGTGGGTCGAGCACCCTGGATCATGGATGTGGCGTTGGTCGATCCCGGTGACAGCTTATTTTGATCGTGTAAAAAGTTACGAACGGGATGCTGTTTTGGACTTTGAGTTTTTCACCCGATCTTGTCCGGTCGTAACTTATTCCACGGGTCAAAATAAGCTACGTGCGGGATGCTGTTTTGGACACCACCGTATCCGGCCATGGTGCTCCCTGGTCGGATGGGCTGGGTGGGTCGAGCGCCCTGGATCATGGATGTGGCATTGGTCAAACCCAGTGACAGATGTTAGAGGTTTCTTGGTCAGCTTGTCCAGTTGTAACTTATTTGATGGACTCAGCATAAGCTGTTGTTGGACACGGTCTTATCCGACCACGGTGCTCCCCGGTCGGAAGGGCTGGGCGGGTAGAGCCCCCCTGGATCATGGATGTGGCGTTGGTCGATCCCGGTGACAGCTTATTTTGATCGTGTAAAAAGTTACGAACGGGATGCTGTTTTGGACTTAGAGTTTTTAAGCCGATCTTGTCCGGCTGTAACTTATTCGACGCGACCAGATTAGGCTGTTGGTGGACACGATCCTGGAGCTCCCTGGTCGGAAGGGCTGGGCGGGTAGAGCCCCCCTGGATCATGGATGTGCATAAGCTGCCCGTGTCCAACTGTAACTTATTTGACGCGACCAGAATAGGCTGTCGGTGGACACGATCCTGGAGCTCCCTGGTCGGAAGGGCTGGGCGGGTAGAGCCCCCCTGGATCATGGATGTGCATGAGCTGCCCGTGTCCAACTGTAACTTATTTGACGCGACCAGAATAGGCTGTCGGTGGACACCACAGTCCCCGACCATGGGGTCCCTCGGACCCCGAGTCGGACACCCTGGGGCTCCATAGAGACCGTACCCGGCTCTCCGTTTGGGCCCTGGCATCCCACTCTTAAGCACCCCCCCTCCGGACAAAGCCCCATCCTCCCGGCCCTTACGGAAATTCCGACCGTTGGTCAACCCGAAAGATTTCCCACAGTTGGTCAACCCCCATCGACTTAGGTTTTGGAGCGTTGGTCGATCCCGGTATCAGCTTATTTTGACCATGTGAAAAAGCTACGAACGGGATGCTCTTTTGGACTTAGAGTTTTTTTGCTGATCTCGTCCGGTTGTAACCGTGGGGCTCCAAGGTCGGAAGGGCTGGGTGGGTCGAGCCCCCTGGATCATGGATGTGCATGAGCTGCCCGTGTCCACCTGCAACTTATTTGACGCGACCAGAATAGGCTGTCGGTGGACACTACAGTCCCCGACCATGGGGTCCCTCGGACCCCGAGTCGGACACCCTGGGGCTCCATAGAGACCGTACCCGGCTCTCCGTTTGGGCCCTGGCATCCCACTCTTAAGCACCCCCCCTCCGGACAAAGCCCCATCCTCCCGGCCCTTATGGAAATTCCGACCGTTGGTCAACCCGAAAAGATTTCCCACAGTTGGTCAACCCCCATCGACTTAGGTTTTGGAGCGTTGGTCGATCCCGGTATCAGCTTATTTTGACCATGTGAAAAAGCTACGAACGGGATGCTCTTTTGGACTTAGAGTTTTTTTGCTGATCTCGTCCTGTTGTAACCGTGGGGCTCCCCGGTCGGAAGGGCTGGGTGGGTCGAGTCCCTGGATCATGGATGTGGATGAGCCGCCCGTGTCCACCTGCAACTTATTTGACGAGACCCGAATAGGCTGTTGTTGGACACGATCGTGGAGCTCCCTGGTCGGATGGGCTGGCTGGGTCGAGCACCCCGAGGCATGGAAGTGGTGTCCAACTGCAACTTATTTGACGCGACCAGAATAGGCTGTGGTTGGGCACCATTGTATGGAAACCCGACCGTTGGTCAACCCGACACGATCCCCGACCGTTGGTCAACCCCCATCGACTTAGGTTTTGGAGCATAGGTTGATCCCAGTGTCAGCTTATTTCGACCATAAAAATAAGTTATGAACGGGATGCTGTTTTGGACTTAGAGTTTTTAAGCCGACCTTGTCCGGCTGTAACTTATTCGACGCGACCAGACTAGGCTGTTGTCGGACACCACCGTATCCGGCCATGGGGCTCCCTGGTCGGAAGGGTCGAGCACCCTGGATCACGAAGGTGGACCTCCTGCCAGAGTCCAATCGCAACTTATTCGACATGGTCGATTAGGTTGTCATTGGACATCCCGGCTGTAACTTATTCGAAAGGGCCCAAAAAGGCTGTTGCTGGACAGTGTTAAATAGAGTGTAAACTCGTCATAATTCATAATTCCAACGGTGTTTTTTTTGCTCACACGCGTACAGGGAGGCGTGTCTGATGTCATAGGGTAATTTGCATATTTTAATTATGCATAATTGGGCTAAAAACGGCTTGTCCAGTAACAGCCTATTTGGGCCCTGTCAAATAAGCTATGTTTGGGATGTACAACAACAGCCTATTTGGGCCCTTTTGATTAAGTTACAGTCGGGATGTACAGCAACAGCCTATTTAGGCCCTTTAGATTAAGTTACAGTCGGGATGTACAGCAACAGCCTATTTAGGCCCTTTAGATTAAGTTACAGTCGGGATGATTTTTTGAATTTTTATCCCAAATGCAACTTATTTGACATGGTCGATTAAGTTGCCATTGGACATCCCGACCGTAACTTATTTGACGCGACCGAAATAGGCTGTTGTTGTACATCCCAACTGTAACTCATTTGACACTACCACATTAGGTTGTTGGTGTACATCCCGGCTGTAACTTATTCGAAAGGGCCCAAATAGGCTGTTGCTGGACAGTGTTAAATAGAGTGTAAACTCGTCATAATTCATAATTCAAATGGCGTTTTTTCGTTCCCACGCCTACAGGGGGGCGTGTCTAACGTCATAGGGTAATTTGCATATTTTAATTTTGCATAATTAGGCTAAAAAAGGCTTGTCCAGCAACAGCCTATTTGGGCCCTGTCAAATAAGCTATGTTTGGGATGTACAACAACAGCCTATTTAGTCCCTTTTGATTAAGTTACAGTCGGGATGTACAACAACAGCCTATGTCGGTCGCGTCTAATAAGTTACAGTCGGGATGATTTTTTTAATTTTTATACCAAATGCAACTTATTTGACATGGTCGATTAGATTGTCGTTGGACATCCCGGCCGTAACCTATTTGAAGCGACCGAAATAGGCTGTTGTTGTACATCCCGACTGTAACTTAATCAAAAGGGCCTAAATAGGCTGTTGTTGTACATCCCAGCTGTAACTTATTCGAAAGGGCCCAAATAGGCTGTTGCTGGACAGTGTTAAATAGAGGGTTAACTCGCCAAAATTCATAATTCAAATGGCGTTTTTTCGTTCCCACGCCTACAGGGGGGCGTGTCTAACGTCATAGGGTAATTTGCATATTTTAATTATGCATAATTAGGCTAAAAACGGCTTGTCCAGCAACAGCCTATTTGGGTCCTGTCAAATAAGTTACAGTCGGGATGTACAATGACAGCCTATTTAGGCCCTTTTGATTAAGTTACAGTCGGGATGTACAATGACAGCTTATAGAACTTAAGCTGAAAAAGCTATGACTGGGATGTTAATTTCAAGTAAATTAAGTCACGACTGGGATGGCATTTAAGTTACGACTGGGATGCTGTTTTGGACTTAGAGTTTTTTTTGCACATCATGTACATTTGAAGCTTATTTAAGCAATGACTGGGATGTTTATTTCAAGTAAATTAAGCCACGACTGGGATGGCATTTAAGTTACGACTGGGATGCTGTTTTGGACTTAGAGTTTTTTAAGTAATCATCTCCAATTGTAAAATATTAGCCAATAACAAACAGGCTCGGGAAGGGCCAGGAGCCGTGGAACTCTGGGCCCCAAACCGGGGGCCCTCGCCGTTACGCCGTGCCGAGTTTCGGGCCCCTGCGACCTTTGACCCCTGAGATATAGGCCTGTCCGTCTGCCGTCTAATAAGTTACAGGTGGGACTTCCTGTCGCGCCTGGGGCCGTGGAACTCGGGGCCCCGACTATGGGGCCCCAGGCGGTGCGACGTGCCGAGTTCCGGGCCCCTGCGACCTTCCTGCCAAACAGGAAACTCCCACTGGCGGCTTGTTTGACGCCAAACGGACAAGGCTCCCGTACGGCACCCGAGGGCCCGAAGGGCCCCAAACTTTACAGAAAGTTGCGTCGCGTGGCCCTCGACCACGTACGGCGGAGTCGCGTCCCTGTGGTGCAATAAAGTATTTTTTATTATTCTTCATAAGTCTCTCTGCCTTACATAGGCCTCTATGAGACCATGTGCTCGTGAAGGCATTTTCTTCACGGTACAAAACAGGGTCGGGAGGGGCCTGGAGCCGCGGAACTCCGGGCCCCGACCCGTGGGCCCTCGCCGTTACACCGTGCCGAGTTTCGGGCCCCTGCGACCTTTGACCCCTGAGATATAGGCCTGTCCGTCTGCCGTCTAATAAGTTACAGGTGGGACTTCCCGTCGCGCCTGGGGCCGTGGAACTCGGGGCCCCGACTCTGGGGCCCCAGGCGGTGCGACGTGCCGAGTTCCGGGCCCCTGCGACCTTCCTGCCAAACAGGAAACTCCCAACGGCCACTTGTTTGACGCCAAACGGACAAGGCTCCCGTACGGCACCCGAGGGCCCGAAGGGCCCCAAACTTCGCACGTGTTTACGTCGCGCGGCCCTCGACGGACGGCAGGCGCGAGAAAGTGTTTTTCGTCATCCGTTCTTACACCTCCGCACCACATGGTCTCACTAGCACCATGTGCTCGCGGAGCGTTTTTTTTTTGCCACGAAACGCGCTTCGGAAGGGCCAGGAGACGCGGAACACCGGGCCCCGACAGGTGGTCCCGAGTCGATACGCCGAGTCGTGTTTCGGGCCCCCTGCGACCTTTGACCCCTGAGATATAGGCCTGTCCGTCTGCCGTCTAATAAGTTACAGGTGGGACTTCCTGGTTCGCAGGGAGGGCACCGGGAGCCGCGAAACTCGGGGCCCCGACAGAGGGGCCCCGGAGGACCCGACGTGTTGCTCCCTGGGAGCTAGGCGAAAAAATTTCGACCCTTGCAAAGAAATCTCTCGTGTGCTCTATCAGGCTAAACCCTCCAGACCCTTTTGAATGGCAAAAAATTTCTAAAATTTAATTTTTGCTCAAGAGGCCAAAAACCATACTTAGGAACGACGCAGAGGGCCGAAACTTCAGGGGCCAGTTCGGGGGCCCCTCAGGTGCCACCGACCCAAATCTGGAGGCTCCCGCGACCTTCGACCTTAGAGATACGCGGCGTCCTGTAACAGCCTAAGAAAATAGGCTGTTGCTGGCTTTTGGGGCCGATCGAGCGCTTAACGGGGCCCGGGGCACGCGGAACTTTATATGCGGGGCCGGTGGGTCGCGACGAGAAAAACGAGCCCCGTCTCGAGGCCCCACGACCTACGGTCGCCTAGATACGCCGCCTTACGTTCGCCGCTTATTCGACAGTAGACGGGAGTGTGGGGGATGGGTAGGCGGTCAGGGGGACGAAATAGGACGTCTGCGGACCGAGGAAGACTCCGGTGAGGCTAGGGGGTCAGGGGGAGGAATAGGCGCTGCCTGGACGAGATGAAGAAAAATAAGCGGTCAGGGGGACGAATAGGCTTTCCGCAGGATGAGGAAGACTCCGGTGAGGCTAGGGGGTCAGGGGGACGAATAGGCGCTCCCTGGACGAGATGAAGAAACTAAGCGGTCAGGGGGACGAATAGGCTTTCCGCGGGTGAGGAAGACTCCGGTGAGGCTAGGGGGTCAGGGGGAGGAATAGGCACTGCCTGGACGAGATGAAGAGGAATAAGCGGTCAGGGGGACGCGTAGGCTGTCGAATAGTCTTTCCGCGGGAGCGAGGAAGACTACGGTGAAGGGTCGACGGTCAGGGGGACGTGTAGGCGCTCGGTGGACGAGATGAAGAAAAAAGGAGGTCAGGGGGACGAATAGGCTTCCCGCGGGCCCCATATAACGTATGGTAGGCGATCAGGTGGACGAGAAGGCATTCCGCGGGATCACCCCGTGTGACGAGGGCTCCCCTAGAGGTGTCCGTACAGGGCCTATGCGGAAAAAAGCCGCCTTGCCCCGAGAAAGGGAAAAACGTCTGCTCGTAACTTATTTGAGTGGTCCGTGGATGTACACGAACTGAATACGAGCCCATGCACCACCTACGCAGCCTCTGGCAATCTATATGAATAGGCTTCGCTCCCACGAAAATGCTAGTTTCCCTTGCTGGTTTTTTCAGCAGGGTAGCTCGTCTTTCACGCTTCAGCTATGGTCAGAACTGCAGCCTATGTTGTGTCCAGGGCAGTGTACAGAGTAGACCCCGAAAGACTCACATAGGGGTGATACTTGTGGGGTGGTACAGACAGCACAGAAAATGTTCATTTAAAAGTAAGTGACTGTTTGTCTATGTCTGCAGTTCATTGAACTGATGCCTCACCGGATCAGATTTGTGAAAATACGCACTTACATAACAGCGGACCAGCTTCCTTTAATGTTTGTTGAAATGTAAACAATGTACTCGAATCTCATCCACGCTTCATAATGTTGCTCACTGCCCAGCTCCATGCACAGAGGGTAGACGCACATTTCACCGTGACAGCGCCCCACCCGGCAATCGTTGGCCAGTACAATCGACACAGTAGCCAAACTGTACAGATGTGAAGCTAAGATTCATCCAAACAGTCGATAAGTTTGGCTAAATGGGTCTAAAAGTCGGTAGGTGAAGCAGTTATCAACAGGAGTCCACAGAAACGTGTAAGTGTATTTGATTTTAGACTTGTGAAGTTTTAGCGCAGTGTCGTTGCTAAGAAACGCTCTCTTGTTTACCTTTGTCTCACGTGCTGCAATCCGCGTTTGTTCTCGCGTGTCCTCGCGTGCTTTAGTGTATTACAGTAAATACAGTAGTAGTTTCGGCCATTAACGTGTTGTTGATTGTTTTCGGGCGTGGCCAACGCCAGGAGAGTATTTAAACAGCAGTAAACAGTTCAGTCTTCAGGTGAAGCAGTTATCAACAGGAGTCCACAGAAACGTGTAAGTGTATTTGATTTTAGACTTGTGAAGTTTTAGCGCAGTGTCGTTGCTAAGAAACGCTCTCTTGTTTACCTTTGTCTCACGTGCTGCAATCCGCGTTTGTTCTCGCGTGTCCTCGCGTGCTTTAGTGTATTACAGTAAATACAGTAGTAGTTTCGGCCATTAACGTGTTGTTGATTGTTTTCGGGCGTGGCCTGCTGAGTTTCAGCCCACATTTGAAGCACTTATTAAAGCAGTCAGTCCACCGCGGCAGCGGTCGCGTGCAGCCCTCGTCGTGTGAAGACCGAAGAGTGTAAAGACCATCGACTCTACCTGCGCGACTCCACCGAGCAGGGACACCGACTGGGCACTTAAGTATTGCACTTTTTGAACTAACTTTTTATATTTTTCTATTTATCTATATAGCACTCTTTTTCCTCTCTTGTACATTTCCTATTCTTATAATTTCACTATGTGCTTTCAAATCTCTACTGTCATTACAACTCGTAAATCTGTTGTATCACGTCGCCGTGGGAGAAATATTAATAACCTCCGCACTCTCCCACCTTCCACTATTGCCTCACTCTCTCTTCCCATTGGCTTATGGAACTGCCAATCTGCTGTCAACAAAGCAGATTTCATTACTGCCATTGCCTCACATTCTGGCCTTTCTGTTTTAGCACTTACTGAGACATGGATTAAACCAGAGGACACGCCACTCCGGCTGCCCTCTCCAACAACTACACTTTCTCACACAGTCCTTGCACAACAGGAAGGGGTGGAGGAACCGGTCTGCTCATCCCAAAGGACTTGAAATTCCAACAGCAAACCCCCTCATGTGACAGCAACTCTTTCGAATCGCATATTGTTACTATCATCCACCCTACTAAAATGCATTTTTTAGTTATCTTTCGCCCCCCAGGTCAACTTGGACACTTCTTGGAGGAGTTAGATGTACTTCTGTCTTCATTCCCTGAGGATGGTACTCCTTTAGTAGTACTTGGTGACTTCAATATCCACCTGGAGAAACCACAGGCAGCTGACTTCAACACCCTGACTGCGTCGTTTGACCTCAAGCGAGTCCCTACTTCACCAACACACAGGTCTGGTAATCTTTTAGATCTTATCTACACACGCTGTTGTTCCACCTACCACACCCAGGTCACCCCACTTCACACATCTGATCACTTCCTAATTACTCTCGACCTCGACCTGACTCCCCCTGTCGCTACATACGATCCCCCATTGGTCACGTTCAGGCGCAACCTGCGCACGCTCTCTCCCTCCCGCTTATCCTCTGCGATTGTTTCCACGCTGCCCGCTCCCAGCCAACTCTCTCTGTTAGATACTGACAATGCCACAGACACACTTTGTTCCACTCTTACATCCTGCTTAGACACATTATGCCCTCTGACATCTGGACCGGCCCGGGTCACACCTTCTGCTCCTTGGCTAACTGAGGTTCTCCGTGAGCATCGCTCCACACTCAGGGCTACAGAGAGGAAGTGGCGCAGATCGAATGATCCTTCTGATCTCTGCCTCTATCAGTCTCTTCTTGCCTCCTTCTCCAAGGATGTCTCCTCTGCAAAGACCCTATACTACCATTCAAAGATTAACAACTCACCTGACTCTCACACTCTCTTCAAGACCTTCTCTACCCTTCTTTGTCCCCCTGCCCCTCCACCTTCATCCGACCTAACGGCTGATGATTTTGCTTCCTTCTTTGTGAATAAAACGAAAACTATTTGCAGTCAGTTCTCCGAGCCGCCGCTTCTTGCGCATTCTCAAATCCCTGAGACATGCTCCCTTCCCTCCTTCTCTCTCCTATCCGAAGCAGATGTTTCCAAGGTCTTGGCTTCTAATCATCCGACTACCTGCCCGCTAGATCCCATACCCACCCATCTCCTCCAGGCCATCTCTCCGTCTGTTATCCCTGCTCTCACTCACATTATCAATTCATCCCTTTCCACTGGCACCTTCCCTGTAGCATTTAAAGAGGCCCGGATAACCCCGTTGCTGAAGAAACCCACTCTCAATCCTGCTATGCTAGAGAACTACAGACCCGTTTCTCTTCTTCCCTTCATTTCCAAGACTCTTGAACGCATTGTGTTCAACCAGCTCTCCACTTTCTTCACACAAAATAACCTCCTGGATAGCAATCAGTCTGGATTCAAAAGTGGTCACTCCACTGAGACTGCGCTGCTATCAGTCATTGAGGCCCTAAGGCAGGCAAGGGCAGCCTCCAAATCATCTGTGCTGATCTTACTGGATCTATCTGCAGCTTTTGACACCGTCAATCACCGCATCCTCCTGTCGACTCTCATGTCTATGGGTGTCACTGACACAGCGCTTTTATGGTTCAAGTCGTACCTCTCAGATAGGTCATTTCGGGTATCCTGGAGAGGTGACGTCTCCGAACCCCAACGTCTAGATACCGGGGTCCCTCAAGGCTCTGTGCTTGGACCGCTGCTCTTTTCGATATACATGACATCCCTGGGCTCTGTCATTCGGAAACATGGCTTTTCCTACCACTGCTATGCAGACGACACTCAACTCCACTTGTCGTTCCACCCTGATGATCCTACGGTTTCTGCCCGCATCTCGGCATGCCTGAGGGACATCTCACTCTGGATGAAGGATCACCATCTCCAGCTTAACCTTGCGAAGACAGAACTGCTTGTCATATCATCCGAACCAAAGATTCAGCACAACTTTTCCATTCAGCTAGGTTCCTCGACCATCACGCCTTCCAAGACGGCCAAAAACCTGGGAGTGGTCATTGATGATCGGCTTAGCTTCACGGAGCATGTTGCCAGCACCGCTCGCTCTTGTAGATTCATCCTCTACAATATTAGGAAAATTAGACCTTTCCTAGATGAGCATGCTACGCAGGTCCTGGTCCAAGCTCTTGTCCTGTCCAGGCTGGACTACTGCAATGCGCTACTGGCAGGACTTCCAGCCTGCACGACCAAACCCTTACAGATGATTCAGAACGCAGCGGCAAGAGTGGTCTTCAATGAGCCAAAGAGGGCGCACGTCACTCCTCTCTTTGTCAAGTTACACTGGCTTCCTATAGCAGCCCGCATCAAATTTAAGGCTCTGCTCCTGGCCTTTAAAACCACCACTGGGTCAGCACCCCCTTACCTTCACTTGCTTATAGAGCCTTATGTACCCTCTCGATCACTGCGCTCTGCCACCGAGCGACGACTTGTGGTACCATCTCAAAAAGGGAAGAAAACACTAACGAGTACCTTCTCAGGAACTGTCCCACAACTGTGGAATGATCTGCCGGTCGTGACACGATCAGCTGACACTGTAGCTGTCTTTAAGACTCGGCTAAAAACCCATCTCTTCCACCATTACCTAACTTCCTAATTACAGATTTACTATCTTTATTTAGTTACCCTTCTCTTTATCTCTTTCTCTATCTACCTTCCTCTTTATCTAAAAAAAAAAAAAAATAAAAAAAAAATAAAAAAAAATACTAACTAGGCTGGACTACTGCAATGCGCTACTGGCAGGACTTCCAGCCTGCACGACCAAACCCTTACAGATGATTCAGAACGCAGCGGCAAGAGTGGTCTTCAATGAGCCAAAGAGGGCGCACGTCACTCCTCTCTTTGTCAAGTTACACTGGCTTCCTATAGCAGCCAGTGTACATACCTGTAACATACCCTTGGCTATGTATATTGTGTTGGACTTGATGAGACTATTTCCAGTGCACTTATGTATTGCTGTTCTTATGTTGCCATAATTGCTTCTATTGTTTACCTCACTTGTAAGTCGCTTTGGACAAAAGCGTCTGCTAAATGTAAATGTAAATGTAAATGTAGATGTAGCAATAAGGTCGCTAAGTTGGCATGCAACACAGTCACTGAGTTGGCAACACTGCTTCAGCCAATCCCCTTTTTTTTAAGCAAGTAAGCCCCAGCCACTGATTAACATTGAATTTGCATACGAGTTGAAAATAAAAATGAACACGAAAATTAAAACGAAAATGAAAAAGAAAAACTAAACAAAACTTTACATTTTAATTTTGTCCCTATTATTGCTTGGGCATGAATAAAAAGCCTTTTAAAAATGTATTTACAGATTCCTTTTCAAGCTTGCCTTTTTATTTTAATATTGTCAGTCTTGACTCAAGATTATATTGAAAATGAAATGTCAAATCATCAATTTAATTTAATTTTTAAATTTGGCCGGAATGATGCTTCATCACGTTAAAAATGAAATTATTTAATATAATGTTTTAATTTTTATTTTAGCATTTCATTTTCAAATTTGGGACATATTTTGCGATTTTATTTTTTATTTTATAATTTAATTAATTATTTTAAAAAAGTCCAAAAATACTTTCCATAAATGAGAGGGGCGTGTTTCACCTTGGATTTAGCAATCTATTGGCTGAATTGCTTAAGCTTTGATGCCACAGTGACACCTTGTGGTGTGACCAGGGGAACAAAGTTACACAGGGAGTGAATGACTTAGAGATGGGCAATTATATCCAAAATCTTATTTAACGTTTTAAGTCATTTGATCACCATAACTGTGAGGCTGTTTACACTTGGCATTAACATGCGTTTTCGTCAATCGGATCACAAGTGGACGACGTTAATGCCAAGTGTAAACGGTGTTCAAAACGTTTTGAGCTCGTCCACTTTCGACCACTTTCAACCACATCCAGAGGTAGTCCAAACCACTTTCGATCGGATCGCTTTGGAGTTGCGGAACGTCATGTAGTTGAATGTGTTCGAACAGCCACACGCGACCACCTTCTCTCCACCCATTTTTCTAATCTGAGGTATTAAACACAAGTTTTACGTCTTTTTTTTTACTTCTGGTGTGAACATACGGTGAACAGCACTATTTTTAGCCTTTCATTGATAAAACTAAAGCGGCTGATCTCTGTAGTTTCGTTTTGAAAGCGTGTGAAAGTTGTGCGATCCTATTTCATCAATTGCACTGAAAATTCAGAGAAAGCTCTTACATTCACATGTACAAAACTCTGTGCAGCATGTTTACTTGCTAAACAAGCAGTGGACTCTGACATAATATTAGTTTGCGTCCATATAAACTCATAATTTTGCGTTTGAATGACAGCAGAGAGACTCGCCCAACGTCTCACAGACCACCCCCTCACAGTATTCAGGACAGAAGCGGTCGAAAGTGGACAAAAGAGACAGATTTAAATACCAGGTGTAAACGTGTCTCTTTTGTCCACTTGTGATCCGATCGATGAAAACACATCTTAATACCAAGTGTAAACAGCCCCTGTGTGTATATAGGGTCATTACAAACTGTACTCAGGGCATGGCCCCAAACCAACATCCGGTCGTGATGTCTAAATGTCTTTGCACACATCCGTATAAAATGTGCATCATCAACAGATCTAATGACAGATCCTTATAAGTGGACACTTGAACATGAAAGCGTGTGAAAATACGCACTATTAATCACATTTAATTTAAATGCCCTGGATGAGAGCTGACCGGAAGTTGAGGCTCAACCACCAGCAGCCCAAAACGTGGAGAAAAAACAGCGCATTTTATTAAAGCAAAACATGTTACAGGCAGACGATAGACTTGAAGAAAAGAGTAAAATCAGGATACTGGTGCGCTGAAGCATCCTGTTCATTTAAACCCTCATATTTTAAGCTGATTTTTTTAAAAGAAACGTACAAAAACAATGTTAACAGCAACAGATACAAACCTTTATATTGAGTACGAGATGCATATGTCCATCATTATACAGACAAACACATTTTCAGTTATTTTAGAAAATGTCTTATATCTTTCAGCTGTTAAACAGTAAAGTTACGGGGTCCACGTCCTTCAAGTCCAAAGAATGTGCATATATCCTTCCCCAAAGAAATCCAAACAGCTCCAGGATGATAAACAAAGGTCTTTTGAGGGTAATCCGCGCGTTGTTGTAGAAATATCCATATTTAAAACTTTATGAACGAAAATAAATACCTTCTGGTAGCGCTGCCATCTTAGACTCCTCTGTATTCAGGAGAGAGTATCAGTGTAGTGTACGCACTTTTCTTAGTGACGTATGACAAATTCGGAGGGCGGGGGCACAGAGCAGCAGCAGAGAAACCTCCGTAAGCTCTCATTCTGAATGCGGACGCGACTAAGATGGCAGCATTACCGGAAGCGAGTTATTTTAGTTTATAAAGTTTTAAATTTGGATATTTCTACAACAACACGGCGCAGATTACCCTTAAAAGGCCTTTGTTTATCATTGCGGAGCCGTTTGGATTTATTTTGCGAAGGATAGATGCACATTTCTTGGACTTGAAGGTCGTGGACCCCATAACTCCACATTTGATTAACTGAAAGATCTAAAACATTTTCTAAAATAACTGAAAATGTGTTTGTCTGAAAAATGATGGACATACAGTATGCATCTCGGACGTCTTAAATCATGGGTTTAATATCATTTTTGGCTGAACTATCCCTTCAAAAGCAGCTGTAAAGCTCTTATGTTTGGAGTTGTTAAACAGTACAGTATCTGTTCCGGCCTGTAGGTGTCACTGTTAACAACACACAGTCAGTCATTGAATATCATCTTTCATCAGTTAATAAATAATAAAACAACTCTTTCTCCAAATTAGCAATTTATTTCTCAGTTCTTAAAAATTAATTTTTTTTATAACTTGGCACAGCGTACAATGTCAATGTGTATATATGTAAAAATGAAATAAATTAAATGAATACAATAAATGCGTGTGAGAAATATAGCCAAATGCACTTATTAGAGTAATGCTTTTGAAAATTGTTTGAGCTAACATTGTTCCAAGCTGAAATAGTCAGCAAAAAAAAAAACCACAGGAAAATGCAAAGAAATATTAGAATTAAAACAAGTAGAAATGCCAAAAAAAGAACAGACAACATGAGGGTTGAAAATGACAGGAAAAGACATAAGAAGAGAGGGGAATAAAAACATAAAAAAAGGCAACCACCTTATTTAGATATACACCTAATGCACTGTGAACAGTTCTTAACAATTTTTCAGTTTAATGCGGTCCTATTTTCATAAAATCATAATAATTAAAATCTTTTAAATATTCGCTGTGTTTGTGAGGTCGTTTTCAGGGGCCAAGCCTGAATCTTACATATTGTGCCTTTAAAAACAAACAATAAACACAGTATACAAATATAGGTTTACAAGAATATTATTGAAATGCATTGCACCTGATCTGATTTAATAGTTTGCTCTGATGTAACCAAATGGATTCAGGTTGATTTAGTCATAAACGGTAATATATTGATATAAATATAACCAACTCATATTAAAACAGTCCATTTTTAAAGTTATTTGACAAAACCTTTTTACTTGCAAATACAAACTTTTTTTAAATGTCTGAAGCACAAATGTCCAATGTTTGATATCTAAGTTAATAATAAACTCAAAACAAAATGAATTTTGTTTTCTGGGTAAATGTGAACTTCAAAAAGAAATTATCATTGTTAGAATTTCATTTCTATTTATAATATTTATCTTTATGTATTTAGGAAGCAAAATAAAAGAGTCTTTTAATAAAAGATACTTACCTCAGTGCGGTCTGATCAGTTTTACCTTCAAAGCAGAAGTGTTTAAAAATGTCCTCGTCATCAAAACATCATCTAAAGGTTAAATTAGCCATGACCTCACTGCCTGCAGGAAGACCAAGAGCAGTTTCAGACTTTTAACAGGAAGAGTAATGCATTTAGAAATGACGACGGGCCGATTAATTATTCAAAAATAATGCACACCTAAGGTCCGAGAAACTGTCCCGTTTTACTGTTATATTGGCAATCATGCACATTTAAACCTAGGACTTATAGGAATTATACATCAATGCACATGTGCTTCACAGTGGTGAACAGACTTTTAACACAATATTTTGGTTAAATTAACATTTATATTACCTTGACAAAATCCAACCACCACAAACTCTCTTCTTCTCTTAAACATGTACAGGTACAGTTTGTCAAAGCACTTTAACATTCTTGGCATTTTTTAAAGAGCCCCTCTTGTCCTCCAGTTTTTTGTATTATTAATACAGATACTAACCGTCTCTTTCAGGTTTTTATTTACTAGCTGCTTTCAAACAAAATAACTTAACATCACATAAGAACTTGACTTTTGTCCACATTACTCAGCAGCAGCACACAAAAAAAGTGTGAAAGGTGAAAAGGTGAAGAGTAAACAGGGCCTGAATTTGAGAGTTTCCCCTGTAGGGAGTTTATTATATTTGTGTGAGAAAGAATATAAATCTATGTTAAAGATAATGTCTAAATTAATGATAGTGAAAGACAATATACTGTATGAACATGTTTGTATATCTATCTGTCTTTCTGTCTATACATTAAGAAAGCATTCAGACCTTCTACACTTTCTTTAATTTTGTAAGTTTGCAGCCTGATACTACAACCATTTAAATAAATAATAAAAATAATATTTTTCCTCAATCCACACTTACTACCCCATAATAACAAAGTGAAAACAAAATTAAAAAAATGTCGGAAATTGACTCCTTATTTAGTTGAAGCATCTATGGCAGAGATTACAGCCTTAAGTGTTTTGAGGTATTTATATTTACAGTATATTAACAGAATGCTTTTTATATCATGTATGATGATCACAAAACAGACAATTACAATAAAATTCCTTTAGCTGGGTTTTCACAGGCAGGGTCATATATTTGGGGTACAAAGTAAGCAATATTTTTTTTTTAATGAAAACATGATACCTGACTGTACTGTATTTCTGTTCATCACATCTAAACAGCTATTACAGCAGAAATGTATTGCAAAACAAAAACGTGGGATAAATGGTGGCAGCAAAAAATAAAATCTTATTTAAAGAAAAAAGTGAAAATCCTGCTGTCGTTTGTCTAACAATTAATATATTAACTTGTAAAGCGGTACTCATGATGAAAAAAATAACTTATATAACTATAACTATAAGATATTGTTTTTGTCACATAGGTGTAAATGACTCATCTAAAGCATTGATCTTATCTCTGTTGAGCAGATCTTTATCTACTAGCTGTGGCAGATACATTTGCTCTCATTATCTATTTAAGAGGCTTATGTGAAACATTTCCACTGTGGTTTATGTGTTAAAAAAAAACATTAGATATAAATTATGAGTTCATGATGAAACTAAGTTTACCTCATACCTAAAACAACAGAAGTACAGCCAGAGTTCCTCCCAAACAACCAGCAGAGTACATGTGGGTACCCAACAGGTCCTTAAAGACAAATAATGTCATAAAAATCTCATATAAAAGTTTATGCTTGGTATTAAATGTAATTGGATCATTAATCAAATAATCCGCAAGTAATATTTTGCACAAAATCTACTTTAATTATCAGGAGTTGAATTTCTTCTGATGTCTGCTTGCCAAATGTATTCAGTGCTGTGTGTGCAGAAGTACCATCCTGTGTTATTATGAGTTACAATGAAGCTCATCTTCTTTTTCCATGCTAAAGGTGTCTTCTGTCCACGTTTGTACCAGATGTACATCATGTTATTTGAGGGACATGCTTTGCATTTGCAGGTCAAGGTTACATTAGTGCCCACAGTGACTGAGGAAGATGGCAGGGAGCTTCAGCAGGGCAGAGATTAACTGCTTTGCCCTTCATCACATATTTAGACACATTACTACTGGATATAAGCTCAGGAGGTTGTGTGGTGAATCTGGTAAATGATTTCAGACAGTTTATTATTAAAAATACATTGTTATTTTGCACTGCCTGATATGACTTCACTGACACCTAGTAGTGTGGATGCAGCATCACATAAAGCGAAGGTTTTCAAATGCATATAATTAAAATGCAATATTCTAGGGCTGACTTCTTAGTCGAGGATTTGACGATTCGACTCGGAAAGGTCTGACTCAACTATGAACCTCATAGTCGAATAGGAGGGAAGTGTTATGTAACCATAGGTGTCATTTACACTGGGGACGCTGGGGACATGTCCCCATCACTTTTTGAAATGGCTGATTTTGTCCCCACCACTTTTTGAAAGCATTTGGTTAAATGTTCTGAAAAATCAAACAATACCTGTGCGACTTACACTGCAAAAATTACTTTTTTATGTTTTCAGTAAAAATATCTAAAAATTCTAAAAATAAGATGCTTTTTCTAAGAAAATAAGTCTAGTTTTTAGACAAAAAATATACAATTTAAGTAAATTTGTGCTTAAAACAAGCAAAAATATCTGCCAATGGGGTGAGAAAAAAATCTAAAAATAAGATAAGAATACTTAATTTAAGCAAAATTTTCTCATCCCCATTAGCAGACATTTTTGCTTGTTTTAAGCACAAATTCACTTAAATTGTATAGTTTTTGTCTAAAAACTAGACTTATTTTCTTACGGCATTTTGCTCATCAAGAAAATACATCTTGATTTAAGAATTTTAGGTATTTCTACTGAAAACAAGACAAAAATTCTAAGACAAAAGTCAGATTTTCAAGAATTTATTTTGTATTTTTGTCTTTTCAGTAAAAATATCAAAAAATTCTTAAATTAAGATGCTTTTTATTGATGAGCAAAAATCTATTTTTTAGACCAAAACTATCAAATTTAAGTGATTTTGTGCATTAAATAAGCAAGCAAAGAAATCTGCCAATGGGGTATGCAATTTTTTCTTGAATTTTTCTTGAATTTAGTGTTTAAGAAAAATGTTCAAGATTTTTTTTGGCAGATTTTTGCTTGTTTTATGCACAAAACCACATTTGGTACACTGTAAAAAGATTCCGTAGAAATTACAGTATTACTGGCAGATGGATGCCAGTAACTTACTGTAAAATTAAATTTATGTTATTTACTGACAACAGTTTGTTCAAAGTTAAATGAACATTAAACATTAACAAGTCTTTGTCTTACAGAATAAAATATAAAATAACAGCCTCATGCAAAGCATTCTGGGAACCAAAAATCCTCATCAACCTTTTTCGGTGTTTTTCCTTCAGATTTTGTTTGCTTTGCATGAGGCTGTTATTTTAGTTTTATTCTGTAAAGATACAGACTTGCTAATGTTTAATTTTCATTTAACTTTGAACAAACTGTTGCAGGAAATTAACATTAATTTAAATCTACAGTAAGTTACTGGCATCCAGCTGCCAATAATACTGTAAATTCTACGGAATCTTTTTACAGTCAGTTTTGGTCTACAAACTAGACTTATTTTCTTAGGTCACTTTGCTCATTAAGAAAAAGCATCTAGACAAAAATACAAAGAAATTTTTCTCTTAAATCATTTTTTGCAGTGTTCGACTGGTTTTGTGGTCCAGGGTCACATGTTGCGTTGTGTGCTTATAGTGTGTTTTTTTTACATATATAATGAATTTCATTGTAATCATTGACTTAACGTGCTGCTGTTTTCTACGGTATGGTGCTTTGGCACTATTCGGTTGAGCTGGTGTTGTAGAGACTGTTACATATGCAATCGACATTGTTGAGCGTTTTTTGCTGAGTATTTTTGTGTTGTTGACCGGCCTTCACTATACCCATTTTTGATGCGCCGTTATTCAATATGTTTCCCATTATGCTGTAATGTTTTTTTTCCATTTGATCTTTTGTCCCCACCACTTTTCAACACAAACTGACGCCCCTGTATGTAACCAATGGGCAGCAGCACTGAGAAGCTTAACTGCATGGATGACAAGTAACCGCAACAACAACCGCGCTTTTCACGTTAAATTCATATATAGCTATGCCCTTCTTGTTTTTAACATCATATGTACAATAAAGGCAAAATAGAAAGAGTTAAGATAGTAACTTGTTTTTCGTACATTTTTATTCAAAATATAATACTATGCAAAAGTGAAACTAAGATGACAGAATAACTGTAGCGTAAATTAAATTACTTTAATTTAACTGATCAACACAAATACAAAGCGCCATAATATAACTGATTGCTTACCAGCATTAAAACCACTTAAAATAAAAACCTTTACAGGTTTTTTCTTTGTAAACAGCGCAGTGGCGAAGCCAGAAATGTTCAAGTGGGTGGGCCTATATAAAACAGGCTGGGCAAAGCATAGAATGTACATAAACTGGGGGCGTGCACAACAGAGTGTTTACGCCCGTGGTCGGCGTATGTTTTTTTCCCAATGGAAGCACAGCTTTTTTCAAAACAACCAGCAGCTGTCCGTTTTTTCCGTGCTGTGGTCAAAAAATATTCAACTTTGGGTGAAAAGCTCAGCTCGTCAATGTTAGTTCTCATACGGCCTTCCAATCACAGTGGCGTTTTCAGCCGTGTTTAAAAGCTTTGGTGTGCACGCCACCTAAGCCAAGTTACCCTGATGCTATGCAGGCAGAACAATGTTTCAAGGGGAAAATTATAAAACAACTTATAAACAACCAACAGTAGCTTGTCTATAGTATATGGGCAGGTGGAGCTGTGCCTGTTTTATACAGTCTATGGGCAGTGCCCCTCCAAATTATTAAAGGAGTCATATGGTCAGATTGCATGTTTTCCTTTGTTTTTAGAGTGTTAAATGATGTCTGTGCACACAAAAGATCTGTAAAATTGCAAAAATTTATGTTTAAAAGCCAAAGAGATATTTTAACACATCCGAAAGTCACAGAGGAGGACTCCTGGCGAAACAGAGAGAGAGATAAGGTGGAGAATACGCCATCAGCAGGTGGAGATGCTGGACAGCGCTCTGCGTGACCCTATAACCGGAGGAGCGTAAACCCGGCTGTTGCCACACCAGCCGAGTGAGCGAGAGAGAGAGCAAAATCCAGCAGGACTCGGGCGATGGCAGGAAACAAATCCTCAGGGAAGTGTACGGCAGAACAGGGGATCTGGGTGGACAAAGGCAGCAGAGAGCACAGACTATAATAAGAAAAATCCTAGAACAGCATGAACATACAAAGACGAACTTGCAAAGAACTGAGGATACGAGGGGAATTTAAATCAAACCGGATTGGGCAAAAATATGAAACAGGTGTGTGACGCCGGTGAGAAGAATCAGCGATAATGAGCAGAGGTGTAAAAAGTACTCAAAAATGTTACTCAAGTGAAAGTACAAGTACTGAGTGTAAATTTTACTCAATTAAAAGTAAAAGTATCTGGCCAGAATTATTCTTGAGTAAAAGTAAAAAAGTACCACATTAAAATTGTACTTGAGTATTAAAAAAGTAAAAGTAACCGGAAGAAGGAAAACGAGAGATTCATGTTTAAGCTTTCTCTAAAAACATGAAGTGAATGAACCACACAAGGTTTTATCCTTTACAACTGTTTGTATTTAATTGTATTTCATTATCAAACTATAAGACTACTACATAATTTCCAACATGATCTCACAAAGTTCAGTGGTATAGTCACAGAATTTTTTGCTCATTTATCCGTGTCATTGTCACGGATCTCCGCATTGTTCCTGTACCACGGACTTTCTTTTACGTGTCAGTTTTACGTATTGATTACTCAATTGTTTTTCCTATTTTTAAACCATTTTCGCGTGGGTCTGGGGTTAGATTTGGGCTTTTGGTTAGGATGTCACTTTAACTATTGGTTTATACTATTTTTCCATACTTTTAAACAATTGTTGCCTGACGTTAGGGTTAGGAGTTGGGTTTGGATGTCATTTTATGTTACAGAAAGTCGTTCTAACCCCAAACCCATGGGAAAATGGTAAGAAAATAGGAAAAACAATTGAGTAACCAATACATGAAACTGACACGGAAAAGAAAGTCTGTGGTACAGACAGAAAAATGCAGAGATCCGTGACAATGACAATGAATTTTAGTATGCAACATGCTACTCAAAATTGTAAAACCTCGAACTTAACTTAAAAGCTACATCCAGAGGTGGTTTGAAATCCATTTTAGTCTTACCGTCCTGATCGCATTTGTGTAGCTTTTCAGTTACGTCATGCTGTCACGTCACATAAAACACGTCAGACGTCGAGTCAGATTGTCATGCCAGCGCGACGTCATTGCCATAGAAACAGTGCAGATAATCCGGAAAACGGCTACAGGATGCACAGATCGGATCTGAACAGTTGTGAAACACAATGTGGACAGTGAGTCTGTCAAATTAGATATGCACCAAAATTTGGACTGACAGTGTGAACAAGGTATTAGCCTTGATAGAGAGGCTGCAAACAGCAGGAAACGTGTCACACTTCATGTGTTGTCGGTTTCAAAGAAGCAAAAAATCTTCATCATTAGATGAACTGTTGGCCAATTCCTAAGTGTGGTCCAAAGGCTCCAGAATAAATAACATTTCAATTAAACTGACCATCAGCGCAATTCAATTGGTTTGACAAAGCAAGCAAAAATAGATCTCTAAAATAGAAGTACTTTTTGACTGTAAATAAAATTGTAAGGAGTAAAAAGTTTTTTTCTTTAAAAAATGTAATTAAGTAAAAGTAAAAGTACCGATTTTTAATTGTACTCAAGTAAAGTAAAAATCCCCAAAAATAATACTTAAGTACAGTAATCAAGTAAAATTACTCAAGTACTTTACATCTCTGATAATGAGATCACCAGGTGGGAGGCGCGCACGTGTGGAGCTGTCAAAACAAAACACACATTAAGGAAACAAAGACAAGGTGGCCGGTAAGACCGAAATCATGACACATATGAAGATGATTATCATTCATCTGATAAACTTGAATTTATTAAAAAGTGCATCACTCTTTCTTTCTTTACATTTACATTTTATCAATAATCAGACACCTATATCCAATGCAACTAGAAAAGAATTTAACCATAAGCGCAAACATTAAGCATATAGTATATTGTATTGATCTGACTGAATAGTTTCTCTGGTGTAACCTAAAGTATTCAGGTTGATTTTGACATATTGAATAATATATTTGAGTAAATGTAACCAACTTATGTTAAAACCATTTATAAGTCTTTTCAGAAGACCCAGCATGGTGGTTTCACACATTGATAAAAGAAGAGAAATGCAGTGCATTCAAAGTAGGCCTACATATGGCCTTAAAAAAATGTGTTGCAAAATGCAATAACACATCTGAAATTTTATACACAGTACAGTGTATTTTTAATGTGGAGGATTAAATAGTTGCAGTTGGTTTGATCTGAATCTGTGTTTTTGGCCATTGCTCACTCGTACAATAGTCAAAAATGTTTTCCTGTTTTACTGCATCTTGATAATCATCAGTAAACATTTAAAAACTTTAGAAACGACTCAGACATTTTGTATCGATGTAAAATACATCTTTAAACAGAAAGCCACAACTAGTCTGTTGTTGTCAAGGATCAGCAGGACACTCAAGTGCAGGTGAATAATACAAAAGCTTTATTTGAACAAAATGTTTGATGCAAGCAAAAGAGCCCAAGCAAACTTCACAAGAGCGTTGGTAGTGCTCAGACAACGGTCAATGCCTCACGTCAGGTTTCGGGTGGGAAAAATCCCATGAACTCCATACGGCTTTGAGACCAACTAAAAATCCAGTGTATGGTTGCACTGATGAATGGAGATCTGAGAGGGTAATAGTCCAATATGCAGAGATGCTGGTAATCCATGCTGCTGCAAAGAAGTGAGACCAACCCATAAACTGACAGTAGAAGTAGCCAGGGGTATGGGATAAAGCAGAAAGACCATGTGTCCAAACAAACACAGGGAAAAATAAACAAAAACAAATGAACGAAACAAACAGGGAAAGGGTCAAAAACTGTAGACTGGACTAAAACAAAACAAAACTACTGGACTAAGAGAAAACACAACACAGGTAAACAAAAAAGATTAAACACCTGACACAACTCCTGACAGTTATCTCTGAACTCTGTTAGTGGTCAAGATTTAACAGAAGTGTTTATGTAATGCATTAATAACAATTGCTGTTTGTATAAAAATGTCCACGATTTTATCAAACGCCATACCAAAAAGACACAATAGCACAAAAAAACAGTAGCTGTGGTATTTCCAAAGATTTTGCAGATTCAGAACCAATTTAACTTTTTCTTTGTTATAACATCAGAATGGGAAATGTCTTATTCATCTGGTTAATTGTACAATGTTATTAAAAAGTTAATTCATTCACTTTATCTTGACCTGAGCGTAGAGTTCCTCTTGTTTCTGAACACTGTTGATTTGTCTCTTTCTCTGAATCTCAGCATACTCTGTCTCTGGGTTTATCTTGTTTATGTGAGCGGTGTGTGGTTTGGAGAAGTCAATCTCTCCATAGTGGACCTCATCAGTTTCTTTCTCAGACATTTCACTCTTCATGTTAATCTCAATAGCATTGTTAGAATAGATATCCAGCATGTCTTCATTTTTATCTGCGGTCTGAGGAGACAAATCACAGGAAAATATATCAATATTTATATTAGATTTTGTTTAACAAATATTGAGTTTGAACAAAAAAAACATCTGGAGTGATTTTTTATACCTCATTTTTATTTATTATAATTATGTATTATAGATTTTTTGGAACAGTGGCTAACAGTTTTATAAAGTCTTAATTCCTTTAGAAATAATGATTTAAATATTTTTATCTTTAAAATTAAAGTGCTTATGTTGAATGGTACTGTACACCCACCTGGTCTTTTCTTCTGGTATTGGTCTGACTCAATGTCTTTGTCCTGATACAGAATACAATCAACAGTTAATACATTTGTGTGTTTTGTTTATTATGAAACCTAAGGATAACATTTATTATTATATCTTTACCTCATATAATAAAATACTGCAGAAATCACAAGCAAAGCCAAAAGTCCTCCTATACAGCCATAAATCACAGCTTTAAAGGATCCTAAAATAATAAAGTGCAACACTTATTCAGAAATAACATCATACAATGCAAAGACAAAGATGCTGCATAAATTACTAAGAGCATAACTGTGATCATCTCCAAAACTATAAGAGTAACCCTCCTGCGCTCCTGTATAGCTCAGTGGTAGAGTATTGCAAAAGGTCATCGGTTTGAACACATACCGATTAAAATGCATACCATGTAAACCATTGTAAGTCGATAAAAGCGTCTGCCAAATGCATAAATGTAAATGTAAACGTCTTTATGTTAAATGTTTTCAGATAAATATTACCTGGGATTAACAGTTGAATATCTTCTGATGATTGGTTGCCATGTTTATTCATTGCTGTGCAGAAATACCATCCTGCATTATTATGAGTTACAGTGAAGCTCATCTTCTTTTCCTTTGCTAAAGGTGTCTTCTGTCCACGTTTGTTCCAGGTGTACGTCATGTTATTTGATGGACTGCCTTTGCTTTGGCAGGTGAAAGTTACATTAGTGCCCACAGTGACTGAAGCAGATGGTTCAATAATGATATGAGTCTCTTTTGGGGGAACTTAAAAGAAAAGCACAAATGACAGCCATTAAACATTGAGACACAATATGTTTAACCCTGAAAAACCCACAGGTCAAATTGGCCAATGTCAATTGATGCTAAGAGAAGGGTTTTGGGGTTCTCCAGGGTTAACTTTAGATATTCAACACTAATAATTGATACTAAATATACTAAATATTAACATAACCATATATATTTAATACCAACAAAGATTGTTAAGAAATGACATGCAGAACTTCTGTAGATTCTTACACAGAACTTGCAGCATTACTGTGCTGTTCACAGTTGTGTTATTGGAGATGTTTCTTGGATATGTTGCAGTGCAGGAGATGTTCATCCTGTGATCCATGTATGAAGCATTGAAGGTCATTGAGGAAAACACTGAATGAGTTTTATCAGGTTTCTCCTGTAACTGTGTTATAATGTTGGCAGATTTGGGGATGTTAGTCCAGGATAATGTAGGAGGTCGTTTGGGGCAGGGAGCTTCAGCAGAGCAGATCAGATTCACTGCAGTGCCCTCCATCACAGGATTAGACACATCTGGACTGAATATAAGCTCAGGAGGTTGTGGTGAATCTACAGGGTAAATGATTTCAGATTCATTATGAAAAATAATTTTTTATTTTGCTCTGCCTAATATGACTTCACTAACACCTAGGGCCCTATTTTAATGATCTGAAACGCAAGTGCGAAGCGCAATGCGCAAGTGACTTTGTGGGCGGATCTTGGGCGCTGTTGCTATTTTCCCGGCGGGAGAAATAACTCTTGCGCCAGGCGCAAATCAATAAGGGGTTGGTCTGAAGTAGGTTCATTATTCATAGGTGTGGTTTGGGCGTAACGTCAAATAAACCAATCAGAACCCTATCCAACATTCCCTTTAAATGCAAGGGCGCAAGTTCCATGGCGGGTTGCTATTATTATGACGGATTTACCAGGCGCACACCAGGAGCAGTTTACAGGAGAGGAGGAGACCGACGTTCTTGTAAGAGCAGTCAAAGACAGAGAAGTTGTTTTGTATAAGGATAGGAGAAACCTGCCCAAATCAGCGTAGGTTAAACAGGCATGAGAGGAAATAGCCACAATTGTCTCATCAGCTGGCATCCCAATCGTTGCGCCGCAAGCGCTACAATGATGTCAGGAGACGGGGGAATCCCAAGCTTGCCAGCATAAATCGGGCACGCCGTGTAACGGGAGGTGGATCTGCCTCTACACAGATCTGCATCCACCCTCACCGCTGAAAGGGTTTGGGGGCTTTGAAATCGGACCCAAGAAACGCAAGCAAGATCCAACCCCAAAGTAAACTTACAAATCAAGTTCATATACATTAAGGTTTCTTATGATATAAAGGTTATACAGCCACACAACAAACTTATGAAAATATTTTAATCGTTATTTGCATGAGAATTTTTTACACAGCCACACAATAAATAAAAACTATCACCACAATGCTCACCACAATGATTTCCCTTATCTCATGTGTTAATATTTTTTATTGTAACAATTTATGATTTGCAAAAATAACTGTTGCATCTGTGTAGATTAGATAAGCAAAGTGTATGCGCGTTGTGCACGCTATACATTATGGTCAAGCATGCGCCCTTAAAATAGCATAATGAACCACGCGCAACGCGCCACTGACTTTAGACTAGTTTTTTTTGGGTCAGTGGCGCAATTGTTTTTTGAAACTGCAAAATAGCATCAGGGATGGTTTGCGCCGGAACACGCCTCCTTTTTTGCGCTGAACCGCCCAGGGAGCGCAAGTTCATTCCCTAGTTTGCCGACGTGCGTCTGTGGAGGGAAAAACCCGCTGTGCGCCGGTGCAAAATACGAATGATACATGCGTCACTGACAAAGTCAATTGCGCTGGCTGCAAGATAGGGCCCTAGTGTCAATAGAGCATTAAAGGAAGCAAATGTATACAAATGCCACTGTGCAACTAGTCAACAGCGATTACTTTGTGTTACCCAAGTTAAATTACACAATAAAGTCTGTAAGAAGATGATTGTTTTGTTTAGATGGCATTACCTATGACATTGATCCTCACAGTCTTGCTTGAATCAATTGAACCATGTTGAGTGGTAAATGTTGCTGCGAACACATTTGGCTTCATTTCTAGTCTGAAGTAATACGGGTCTGAATGATTCATCATGATGTTATAGAAGACAGTGCTGCAGTTTCTCTCAGTGAGGTTTCCAATCATCTCTATGTGTCTGAATCCTTGAATGATGTTTTGACTGCTGTTAAACACTACTGAACTCTTGTCATTATTGAAGTCATGTCTCTTTTTCAGCCAAATCCCATAAATCCCAGAAAGTGTTTTGTTCTGCAGTTTTTTCTCAAATGTACTGATATTGAATGTGCAGGGTATCAGCACACAAGAGTCTGTCAGAGCTGTTACTGTGTGTGGAAGTACAGCTGAGTAAACATCACCATCAGCTGAAACAGAAAACACACATTAATGACTGTATAAGAGAGATCAATACACATTATTATCATTTATAGTTTTATAGTTTTTCATTTCCTATTTCTTATTTACAATCACACCAAATGTAAAGATTGACTGACCTGAGTGAGTTTGTAGTAACACAGAGCTGATGATGATAATGAATGAGATGATCTGCAGTCCAGACATCACTTCAAATGAAACCTAAAAGACATTACATACAGTATATACTGTACATTAGATCAGGATTACATTTCTATATGCAGTTATATATTCATGATACTTATAGTTATATGTTCATGATTTGCATTTATATAAATCAAAGAGCATTTTACATTTAGCCTTTGAGAGCAAACTATAAGCACAGTAAACAAAGATGAAGTATATTGTACCTGATCTGACTGAATGTAACCTGGTTTTCTGGTGTAACTCAAATTATTCAGGTTGATAAATTATATTATTCATTTAAAAAAAAGCCAAAACAAATTTAAATACAATGAAATAATGAAATGTAATAATGTTGTAAGGTTATTTGACAAAACCTTTATTTTCAGGGTTCCAACGGGTCCTTGAAATCCTTGAAAGTTTGTGAATCTGGGAAAAAAAATTTAGGCCCTGGGAAGTTTTTGAAAATATACATACATTGATACAGGTCATTGAAAGTGCTGGAATTTATTTTACGCAAGAAGTTTTCTGGAAAAAAAATCCATATTATTCCTTGTGAAGTGTAGGATAATATCATAAAAATCCTAGACTTTTTAAGCACACATGCTAAACTGTTCACTTTAAATGCTTATATCTTCTGTATGTCAATGTTGATTCATACCAAAATGCTTTTTTGCATAGTTGTGTTTGACACATGAAAATGTCTCAGGTTAAGTATGTAACTATTGTTCCTTGAGAAGGGAACGAGACGCTGCATCTCCCTTGCCATACTTCCTGCGTCCCTGTAATGCCATCTTTGGTAATATTTCAGATAGCGATATACTTTCTGGCTCCCGCGTCACCCTGTCTTTGTCGTTAAGCCTCACCATTGGTTGAATTTGATATACACATTTAGACGCACTTACCCTTGGAGGCGTCCCCATAGTGTCACCGCAGTGACACTGCGTAAGTTCCCTCAACAGGGAATTGTAACAATATATATTAAAAGGTAACATGATGTAACCTTGCTCACACTTGAAATGTGTCCCCACATTTAGTCCTTGAATTTGAGGGTATTGCACCTGGAAAGTCCTTAAATGGTCCTTAAATTTGAAATTAACTAAGGTGTGGGAACCCTGTTTTTTCTTGCAACTACTAAAGTTTTATTTGAAAAGTTAGCAGCTAAAATAAACAAACATAAACGTAAAAATGTCTTATGTGTAAATGTTTCATCTGTAAATCTGTAAATAAATCATCATCACTATAGTTTAAGATATGTCATAACTGAGAATAAATAATGCTTACCTCTGTACAGTATGTTCAGTTTAAACCCAAGTGCATAAATGTCTAAAGCTTCCTCATTTCTGCAACTTAATCTAAAGATGACACAGACTTTAATAAACCACAACTCGCCAAACTCACACAGGAAGATACAGTGCCCAAAAGCAAATGTTTCACACTTTTTAAAAGAAACAGAAATGAATTCAAGAGTACAAGCACGAGTACACAATATAAATAATCATTAGAAAATATAAGGGTGTGAGCCATACTGTATACTTATAACCATAATGATATATTTAATATTGATTTCTTTATAGTGAATAAAAAGATTGACCAATGTGAGTGAGTAACACGTCGTCTTAACAATACCCACAAATGACAGCATTACGCTACACTTTATCACAACACAACACAACACAGTCGTCTTTAATGGGAATTTGCATTGTGATATTTAGGCACTATTTAGGGTTCCTTTACATTATGATGGGGTTACCGGGAGGCCAATGACAAACAGAAAGTTTGTGATATAAATAATAGTTTACATTTTTTATATTTGAGACAAATAAAGGTGCCTATGTTCTTTAAATGACTCAGTGTAGCTAAAGCAACATTAAATGATGCTTTGAGAATCTTTCAATTTTAACATTGACACTTCATTATAATATCATATAGATTTGTGTTGTACAAGTATAATAATTAACTGTACTCAGACATCAAAAACAAACAATCTAACTGAAAACAGAAATAAAATCAACTGTTTCAAAATGAAAGCATTTTTTTGCAAAATCAAATGATTTATATGGGGAAGAGTTCAGTGGAGTGCTGACTACAGCAACTATTGCACAATCTTTACCAATGCCATGTTGTCTATATACAATAGGTCCTCTTATTTGCAACTCCATCTAGATAACACAGGCTCTGATCAATTATTTGCCAAAATAAGACCTCAAACCAGAAGACCCTACCGGGACCAAAAGCAGTGGTTTCACACTTTCAAAACAAATGCATTCAGAAATGCAAAAACTGTACATTAAGGTTAGTCTTCATATACAAAACAGTGTTTTTTAAAATGTGGATGATGAAATAGCCACGGCCTGTTTTCTCAAAGTCTGAATGTGACCACACACACCCACACACCAACCACCACACCCACTCACACACACACACACCCACACACACACACCACAACACACAAACACATTTTGGCATGGTTTATGGGGATTCCATAGACACGATGCATTTTATACTGTACAAACTGTATATTCTCCTTTACGAAAATTAACCATGGTTTTATTGTGGTAAAAGTGTAGTAACCAGGATTTTTTGGTGTACTGATACTATCAACAAAACTATGGTTTTATTACACTAACCATGGTTTAACTATGTTTTTTTTTAAGTTGTCAAAACCATGATTATTTTGTGGTTACCATGGTTTTACTACAGTAACCATGTTTTTTTATTTTAACTGTAGTAAAACCATGGTTAAATAACCCCAATGTCACACGAACCTGTTGGCATTCTTTAAAGGTGCTCTAAGCGAATTGAAGCGTTTTAGACCATAAAACATTTTTTGTTACATACCGGAAACATCTCCTCACTATCTGCTTGCTGCCTGTCTCCTGATCAAACTGTAAAAAAACGCGATCTCTGTAGACAGCCCAGGCTTCACAAACGGCAATATCAACAAATGGCCAAACCTAGCCAGCACAAAACAAAACAAAGTATTCCAGCCAATAAACGACAAGAAGGATTTGGGGGTGGGGGTTGGGCGCGTTCATGAAAGCACGGAAGGGAGGGGGAGGGGGAGGAGTTAGCTACGCTCTGTCTGTTTGAAAACAGTTCAAACATCAACAGGAAGTGACGTCGCACATTATTCGCTTAGAGCGCCTTTAATCTATGAAGAAGTACCATTTACAGTTTTTTCCGATTGCTATGACACTTTTTTCAATACTTTTAACAAATTTTCTAAACTCTTAACGCACCAACACACCTACAACACACAACTGGCAAAACAGTTAATTTTATCCTCAAAATCACACATTGTAAACTAAACTCTCACACTCTTTACAAAAACACTGTAAACATGTCTCAGAATCAACATGTTATATCAGATCACCAACATGCTCTCTTCCAACAGAAACATTTAGTCAATCATAACACAATGTCATGAAAAACACAAACATAAGATGGAAAAACAAAAACTGCATACGTTTATGTGTAAGTCTGTCCTTATACAATAGACAGTAGTAGATTATAGACTGAGTTTTGCACTGCAGTTTCTTTTGAAAACTTGTTTATATTTTTGTTTAGTTGGGTTTAGTAAATGCATGCCTTATGTTTGTTTTGCTGCAGAAATTCAAGACAAAAAATGAATCATCTATCTTAGAGTACGGTTTATGAAAAAAAGTAGACAGAATTGCTGCAGTAAAGACTTTACAGTGTTTACAACAGGACATTACTGCAAGATAACAAACATATTCAATATTACTTCCATTTACAGTAAAAAAGTAAAAAAAAAACATACAAACAGAAAAAGCCACTGAAAAATAAAGTAAAAGAAAAATCTCATAATCTAATCTATTGCGTTTCTATTTGGCCACATGTTCTCACACTGTTAACGATTTCCCTGTATTTTTACAGTACGGTACTGGCAGCACGGTTGCCAGTAAGTTACTGTATTTTGGTTTTACAGTACTGTACTCTAATACCATTTTACAGTACACAAACTAGTACTGTATAGTTACAAAGCAGTACTGTACTGTAATTTTACAATATTTTATTACAGTAGTCTATTTTTACAGTAATTTACTGTAATGTCTATATTGACCCATAAATACTATTTATTACTTATTACAGTTAATACAACAATAATATTATATATAATAACTAGATATTTAGGTTTAAATCTATAGTTATTAATATGGTAAAAATGCTAAATTAAAACAATGAATTAAAAGCCAATCCAAGCAATGTATGTATCAAAATTTTATTTAAAAAAACATTTAATTGAAACAAAACATATTTAAAACAAGATTTTAAACAATAATAAACATATAAACAAGTTAAATAAAATAAAATCAATAAGTATAAACAAGTTTGGAGACCCCTGCTGTAACATATTTAACTCAGGCAAATAGGACACTGGTCCATAGTTTGAAGTTTTCAGTTTAAAGTCCATCATCGACTAAAAGGTAACATTTCACTGTGGTAAAAAGAACACTGGCCCATAGTTTTAAATATTCTACTTGAATTTCATTGAACACTAAAAATAAATTAAAAATTAAACTGTGGCAGACAGACCACAGTGGCCTTTACTTTGAAGTCGTCCATTCGAACTCAATCAGGGACTGCATGAAGCTGTTCACATGGGGGTTAATGGCCACAGCTTTTCTCTGCACCAAGTTCCTTGTCTTTTTGCTTGCTCCTTGTCTGGATGTGCACTTTTTCCCATCTTTGGACTTAATTCTATCCAGAAACCTGTTAGAAATATCATAAACATTAAGTCAACAAATATAAGATAGAAAAAGATTTTTAAAATACTAAACTCAGCCTTGAACTTACTCCTATTTCGAAACCTTTTGCTCTTATTCTACTGTTCCACACCTAATTCCACTAAAATACAGAATATTCACTTACCGCTGAACAAACTCTTTTCTCAATGGACAGCATCCACCTGGATCCTGTCATGATTGAATGTCCTGAACAGAAAGTAAAATTGTTACTGATTTGGACACAACTTTTTATTCTGAAAACAAAATCTTTTGTCAATAAAGTCCAGGGACACCTCTGCTCAATAAATACAATTATAAAATTTCTTATAACCAATGTCTGTATATTTCTGTTTGTATATTTCTACATGGCAAACTAAGACAATTGTGTACATGTTGTGTATGGTCGTGTTACAGTGTTGTGTGTGGGAATTGTGAATGAGTGTATACATGGGTATTTAAAGAAGCTGTAGTGGTAAAGTACAAACTTACCGAACATAATGTGCTTGGGTGTGTCTGGTGTCACCCGTTGTGCCTCCACATCTGTCTTAACTCCTGATAAAGTGCAAGGACACTCATGTAAACTACAAATAAAAAGTGATTAGCCACATTCCTGTGTACTTTTACATGTGACGTGAAAGCATTTAATATTGCAGTCAAAAAAATACATGACTTGTAACTGTACATCATGTACTTGCCTGGTTCCTTTAAAGATGATCCATCTTACCCAATCCAGCTTACAAGCAATGGTAAGACTGTAAAAAATACAAATGTTACAAAATCTGTTAGCCATAGAAATAAGTAGACATTGTGAATGAAATGGTAAAAGAAAATTTAGTAATGGTAAATGGTAAATGGACTGCATTTATATAGCGCTTTTAACAGAACTATGGCCATCCAAAGCGCTGTACATGTTGCCTCACATTCACCCATTCACTCACACATTTATACACCGACGGCAGTGTCAGCCATGCAAGGCGCCATCCAGCTCGTCGGGAGCAGCTGGGGTTAGGTGCCTTGATCAAGGACACCTCGACACTTGGTCCAGTGGAGCCGGGGATCGAACCACCAACCTTCCGGTTTGTAGACAACCTACATGAACCACTGAGCCACTGCCGCTTTATTATTCATTAATAAAGGTGTAAAGCGAGTTAAAGCAGCGGTAGACATCTGTGTGTAACGTTAGCTTACTTTCTGAGGGAGATTGAAAATTGTGGTGACCGTTTTTCTCTCTCATTGCACGTTTAAAACAATATTGTGACAAACTATTGACAACATTCTTAAACAAAAAATTAAGTTTTCATGAAACAGAAATATTTCAAACTTACCGAACTGCCTGAAATCAATCGTCCTCCTTCAGGTGCAGCCAGGAGTTGTGCTCTGTCTGTGTGATTTGACTCTGGCGCACTTTCTCTGATTATTGCAAGTACACCTGGCACATTACAGCAATGGCTACAGCAAGGTTACATCAAGACCAAAATATACTGTAAAATTTTCCCGCTCAAACAAATTTACCCAGAATGCATTATGAACTGCAGTACTGTACTGTAATGTACACATACAGTATAGTACTGTGGATTTTTACAGCGACATCTAACAGTGCATTCAAATCACACCTATCATCTTCTCTGGCAAGGCATCTTGGAAATAATTTTTTGCCATGTCTTATCCACCCCTGACAGTGTTCAGGTGTGATGTCTGTGAATGCACCATCTATTGCATCCAGGTGGGACTGGAGGAAAACCTTCCCCTTGTCCTGGTGATCTTCCATTGACTTGTGCAGCCATATATCTTATTTTTTGTGTTGCTCATATTGTTCCTTTTCCACACAAGATCAACCTATAGAGGCCCTCCTTTACTGTATACCATACAGTCATGCAATTGAAAGAACCTGAGTGTGTTTCCTAGGTGGGAATCAGCTGTGATTTATATATTTGCATTGGTATAATAAGTTGTTTTTCAATCCCAATGGAATAAAATACAGGGTATATATTTATGTTTCAATTCATCATATAAACAGCTTTTTATTTTGACTAGTCAGGATTAGGACATAATGTTATCTGTTTTGACATGCTGTGTGAAAGCATATTTGACATTAAAGAACTATTGTTTTGGTCTTGTTTGAGCTTGTCTGTATAAGAAGTTAAAGCATTTTAAATTTGTGTTCATTATATGCATTTTGTGTTAAAGCAACAAGAAATATGTAAATAGTATAGCTTGTACAGGCGGATGTAGTGCTAACTGTGTTAAGAGTTTTGAAAACTTGTTAAAAGTATTGAAAAATCTGTCATAGCAATCGTAAAAAACTGTAGTATGTTTTTTAGCTGTTCAGTTTATGGGGACACTTCCTGTGAAATAACATAAACAATTGTATTGATATTACAGTTTTTCTGATTTGCTAAAACACATTTTTCACTCATTTTCTCAAAACCTTCAACACAAATGCAAATTTTTAAACAAAAATCACAGAACCCCTGACCATTTTTACCAAAATCAAACAATTTCTTCAAAACCATTTCCCCTGCACTCAAAATCAAACTAAACTTTCAAATCATAAACACATAAGTCTATAATAATAAAACACTAGAGAGCATCCATTAGACCAGGGGTTGGTAATCTTGGTCCTGGAGGGCCACTGTCCTGCAGAGTTTAGTTCCAACCCTAATTAAACACACCCAAAATGAAATGCAGGTGTGTTTGATTAGGTTTGGAACGAAACTTTGCAGGACAGTGGCCTTCCAGGACCCAGGGTTCCCCACTCCTGCATTAGACACTATAAAATGGAAAACACAACATACAGAACATCTGCTTACAGAAAAATGCATGTTTATTGTACATAAAAACACATTTTGTCACTGCCCGATGAAACTCACGTATGTCCAAAACGGTTACTTTTCAGGAAGTGAAAAAAACACCGTATCTCAAAAGCAGTTGAATTTAGCGTTGTCATACTTGGTACGGTATCTTTACATGTAACCATATTCTTGCCAGTGTAATGATATTATCCACATTTGACCAAAATTGTAAACCAAAAGTACATTCTTTACAGTAGGATATAGTAAATTGTGTGTGGTTTGACAAAACAGGTAATCTGACCTTTGACCTACTATACTACTTTAAAGTAAATCAGTGATACTGCAAGTAATAATTTTCAATATTACTGTAAGCACCACTTGTATTGTAAAAAGTCAGCAATCCAACTGCAAATTTTGCCAAGTGCATCGTCTCTGGTGTCCTGTTCTTCCAGACTGTTTCCAATCCACACAATTGGTAAAAAAATACCATTAGAAAAAAGTGTGTACAATTTTGAGTTGTTGTGTTTGCTTTTTGACAACTGTGTTGCAGTTGTGTTTATCTTTTTATATCTCATTTATAAAACAAGTGCATTGCAGTGTAAAATGTGTATTTTAGTGAGAAGTTTTGCAAAAAGAGTGCATGATTTGACAAATGTGTTTAGGCCACAATGAATTTGGTTCAGAGGTTGGGATGTTTAGTGTTTTAGCAATTCAGAAAACTGTAATAAAAGATAGTTTGGAACTGAATTTGTTGGTAAATCAAAGAAGAGCGATTAAGAGAAGGTCTTTCCAAGATGCATTGCCAGAGACAACATCAGATGTGATGTTGAGAACTTGTGGTCAAATGCAAAAAAGAGAGCAGACTATAAGTCACTGTAATTACAGTAATAAACCCCACTCCGGTACTCTGTTCTGATTGGTCAACTGACACAATCTCTGCACAGTCAAACAATAGTGCAACATGCATTGACCTAGTGCTAACGTGACTTACTGACAAGACATTAGCCACAACAATACACATTACAGACAACAGACGGGAGATATGAAAATATTTTAACTCGTTTCAGCAATTCAAGGTTGACTCCAAACTTTAGAAGCCAATAACTTTATTAATCGTGTACTTTTTGGTTTAAGTATTTTGCACATCATTACATTAATTGGCAGCTACATGACCCACTGCAATACAGGTTATTTTCGATATTGGATCTGAAGAGAATGAGACACCTCTTTAATAAAAATACATTGTTATTTTTATGTTGCACTGCCTGATATGACTTCACTGACACCTAGTGGTGTGGATGCAGAATCACATAAAGTGAAGGTTAATAAATGCCATGTACAAAGCCAACATAAAGTTTGTCTACAAACTTTTCTATCTAGTTATTATTATCATTCATAGAAAAAAATGCATTTATAAAGGAAAAATAGATATGAGCAGTTGTTTATTTCATTTTTCATTTAACAGAAACTCTCCAGCAGTTTTAACATAAAGTGGCATGGCATCTTACGCACAGAAGCCACTGGCACGTGCCACTATGTTTAGTGGCAATTCCAGTTTCCATTGCCTCGTACCAGTGGCTCGTCGAGTGGCACTTCCGGTGTCGCTCATGCCACTTTTTAGTGGCTCGTCGAGTGGCACTTCCGATGTCCAGTGGCTCATACCACTCCGTTTGGTTGCTCGTACACTGACACTCAGGGACGGATTGGTAATCTGTGCGTTCTGGAAAAGTCCAGAACGGCCGTTGAACGGAGGGCCGTCGCCCGGCCGTCGGCAAAAAAGTCTAATAACACAATATGAACAGCCAACAGCAGGGACACTAATACGATCACTTATTTGATGGTACGTGAAAAAAAACGAGGAAGAAGTGTCGGCCTACTAGCTACTAGCCGTGATTGGTCCAAGGATTCTTGGAATTCGCGAGCCTGAGCATTCACAGCCTGGTCATGATGAGGGACTGACAGAGTTAACTTCACATCCGCAAGATGTCCTGTAAGTGCCAGTAGTAGCAGGACACGTGACATTATAATATAATATACACGATATAAAAATAAATAAAACTCGCGTAAACGTTAACGTAATGCACAACTACTGTTAGAGAGAGACGTGATGTGAGTGTGTGTGTGTGTGCGTGCGTGTGTGTGCGCGCGCGCGTGTGTATGTGTGTGAGAGAGAGAGAGGCGCGGGCGCGATTGAACAGTGGAAACGTAAAAACAATACATACTCCGTCATTTTGTTCATATGGGACATCATTAATTTGTATGCAGTCGCAATAAAACAAAACATTGTGCTTTTGTCATAGTGTACACTCTTGTCAAACTGTATTATCTACAACTGTCATCTAACCAAAATCACACACGCACGCACGCACACACACACACACACGCACACACACACACACACAAACACACACCAAAGCAAAAAATATTTATCCAACCCCATTTAAAACAGTCTGTGGGTGGACATTCATCGTACTGCATTGGTTTTCATTTCTTTCATTGACTTTATTGTATAGACCCTTTTACAGCTCACGTGATCAAATAGCCTGCGCGCGCATTTGGGCAACGGAAGTGGTGTTATTCCCCATTGGTTCTAACGTGGTAACTCAGAAAGTTTATTAAAATGGTTTCCCAGCATCAAATTGTCTGGTTGTTGCGTTTGGTTGCACAAATATAATATACTAATATACGTATATATGTATCTGGCAACTTTATTTTTGGCCATCTGCTAACGTCTTCTATCCACTCCCCTATAGTACACGGATCTGGTAGCTGTGTTGAAAATGTTCATAAAGTCAACTTTTTTAAAATAACTTACTGTTTGTGTTGATTCATTGTTGATTCTTACGATACTTCCGTTGCCTAAATGCGCGCGCATACGCTGCCACGTCATCATTGTGTACAAACAGTAAAAGGGTCGATATGAGAGGTTGTAGTGAGCTCACATTTTCTGCTACAATGAAGACTAAGGTATTGAATCAAACAGGAAAATATCAGGCATGCATTGCTACCACTCTAAACGTGCTAATATACAAGAAAGGGGGCTAAATAATTAACCAAATATTAGTTTTACCAAAAAATCATAGCTTGCACTTTCTGTCTGTCTTCCATCAGAGTGCAGTTTTTCCTTGTCTTTCATATTTGTGTTTAGTATTGTGGAATTGGCAAAGACCTGGTGGTTGTTTGTGAAAGCTTTTATATAGGGCCTCACCATTTTCATTATTTCAGAGACTTATTATACATCAAAGTTTAATATGACATTACAGTTTTTTTCGATTGCTAAACGTCAGTGGGCACAACTGGAGCTACATGTGCAAAACTCTAACTACAACCTGCAATACCAAAAGTCACCTGAGCACAACTCTTAACACATGACTCAAAACAGCTCAGTGCAGCCAAACACTAAACACAACCCTCACTGAGATAACACACACTGTCACTCACAACACACTGAGAGGAAAAACACTAACATCAAACACCAATACAGAAATTACTAACTTTTTATCTTTACAGTTTGAACAATTTCAGTGACTTCATACAAAGTAATATTTTCTTCAAATAATGATGTATTTATTGATTGATTTATCACATGATTTATTGAAATTTTTTGACCAGAACAATTCTTTAAGGTAAATGAAAATTTGCAGTTTGCTTCAATAGTCTGTAGTAGTTTATGGAATTATAGTAATGAGGAAAAAAGGTAGAAACTAAAAGTACATACTGTATTTCAAACAAATAATTGAGGAGCTAATCCTGCCTTTCACTAGCATCAGGCCACTACCTGTAGGGGTGCAACGGATCACAAAACTCACGGTTCGGATCACATTACGGATTTTGAGGCACGGATCGGATCATTTTTCGGATCAGCAAAAAAAAAGTATGGGAAAATTCTAATAACAAATCAAGAAATTACAAACATTTATAAAAAGAACAAGGTTGCACATTAAGTAAGGTCTAAAATCATTAGTTACAGAAATCAAATGAATAATAACACTGCATTTATTGTATTAATTAAATGTAATTATTATTTTTTTAAAGCTTCAGCAGTGATTTTCTCTTTGTCTTGGGTTCTTTGATTAACATTAATGACACAGACTTAAGTAGGTCAATTGAGCTTACTGTCTCTTTAAGACCAAATATGCACAGACTGCATCTCTCCGTTTGTGCACTACCGAGTCCCCTTAAACGAGCGCACAGACACAGACAGAGGGCGAATTACAGACGGCGCAGCATTACAGTCGTCCCACATAAAAACGTTACGTTGTTTTTCATTGCTCTATTAGCCAAATGTATTTTAATACACTACAGTATGAGAGAGAGTAGCGCAACTCTCTGAAATAACATCAAGAGTTCTGATCTTTGAAGGATGATGTCTGACTCGAGCTGGACCGGACGCATTCAACCGCACGCGTGCGTTTGTGCGTAAAGTAAACTGATCACTTTAGCGCCGTTTTGCAGTTAAACTGTTTAAAATCACTTGAATGTTAACATTTGCAAACCTTTATAATACTTACAAATGATAAACTTTCCCTATTTAAATTTGCGTATTAATCCGCGAATCACATGCGAGCCGAACCGTGGGTCGTGATCCGTACGGATCACGGATCAACTGCGATCCGTTGCACCACTAACTACCTGCCACCCTTCTCCCTCCACGAACCCGTCTTCCTTGTTCCATTTCCAAAATTTGTCTTTTATAAGCTCTACCTATCATATTTATATAAAAAGTAATATTATATATAAATGAAATATATAAATGAAATTGGAATTTATATTTATGAAATTGCAATCAGCAGTGTTTGAAAGGCACAAGGCTGAAATCAATTCTGTTTTGAATGTGTGGTTCACAGTTTTGACAGCAGTGTGTTAGCATTTGAACAAAGTGCTGTAAATCCACGAGGCTGAATCCAGCTCCCGATTCGCCAGCTCCTTATTCGCCTAACTATCCGTTCCACCTTAAAAAATATCAGAGCGCTTCAAGCTCCTCCCTTGCAATGTCATTGGCTGTGTATTTAAAGGAACAGTTACCACAAAAATTTGAGACTTGTCAGCCTTCGGTTTGAACAGAAAATAGTCAGAAACCTGTAAAATATTTATTACTTTTATTTGTACATGTTTATTTCAAATGAAATGTGTGTCTACATCATATTGACTTTAATCACTTTAAATGTAAACTGCACATAACCGACTAGATCAACTTCCACTTTAGCCAGTCTACCGTTTCATATCATTTTCATGTAATTTATATTCAATATCATCTGCAGAAAACCACCCGCTATATTAACCATTTAGTGCACACATACAGGAACGTATTATGACTTTGATGGAGAGAGAGACAGAGACAGAGACAGAGAGAGAGAGTGTGTTCGATAGAAACCGAGTTAGGTTTGCACCGCACATGATGCTGCACTCATATATGGTGTAAATAATTTCCTGACTTACAGAATTCACGTGAATATGAAAGTCGGAAAGCTTTGATAATACATAGGATTCAAGTCTCATTTCTTCGCTTAACTTAGGGATGTTTGTTTTATATCGTTGTGGTTTTATATTGATGAAAAAGCAAACCTGTCCTTTGTTTTGAAAAATCTAAAGATCTTTAGATTTATTTATGTTATAAGGCTGGTAAAAATGTTTTCCGTCTATTCCTTTTTGTTAAACGTTCTGATTAATATAAGTGAGTCATTTTACTAATGTATGTTGTTCTGTTTTAATAAAAAAAAATTTTTTTGGTGTTATTCTATGTTATTGGTGTTTAGTTTTTCGTTAAGAATAATAATGATCAAACATTAAAAAAAATTTTTATCTAAGAAATGGAAACATTAGTTTTCTAAAGTTTTACCAGCAACCCCTGCATAGAGGTAAGACTTATTCTGCATTGGAAAACCATTATTTAGGCAGAGATTATTGAAATTTGATCATTAAATCTAAAAAATGATGAAGTGATGCATGTTTTTGCAGAAAAACGCAGTATTTATTTATTTATAATTAAAATATAATGCCACATATTTAAAGGAGAAATGCCTTACCTCATCAAAATTTTCAAAAATAAAAAAACTCAATGTAGGGTGCTAGAAAAAATCCTTCTGTAACGAATTCCATGTGTTTTAATTTAATCTGATATTTCCTCTTTCATAAATCATCCCTAGAATATCGCCTCCCTTATTAGGCTAATTTTTTTCCAAAAAGCACACTGCCCCTGTCAGAACATCAACAAATAAACAGTTCTCCACAAAAACTCAATGCAGGGTTCTAGATAAAGTCCCTCTGTAACGAAATCCAGCATTTTATCCTAATCTGAAATTTTCTCTTTCATATATCTTCCACAAAAGATCGCCTCCCTAATTAAGCTATTTATGCCCTAATATCAAACTCTACAAAATAGTATAAACAAATACTTAAAGTGATATACAAATGCAAGCACCAAATCTAACCCTAAACCGAAGCGACAATGGTTTGAAAATAGGACAAAAAAGTTGAGTAACCAATACGTGCAGTGACACAAACCGCAAAGGGTGACATGCTCACGCTCAAACGCTGCAAAGCGTGACATTGACACGCTGGTCCATACGTGCCTATAGGTACATAAATTTCGTGATATAGGGTTGCATCATAACTTCAACAAATTAACACGTCTCAAAAACACCTCAACGTAGGGTGCTAGATAAAGTCTCTCTGTAACAAATTCTAGTGTTTCATATTATTCTGATATTGCCTCTTTCATATATCAACCTAAAAAGACCGCCTCCTTTTCCTGTAATAACTTTAAAAAAATAACGGTTCTACAAAAAAATATACAAAATAAAAAATATCCACCATATCGGACTCCACCCGTCATAACTTCAACAAATTAAAACGTCTCAAAAACACTGATACCCTTTCCTGTAATTACTTAAAAAAATTAACGGTTCTCAAAAAAATGTCAACGTAGGGTACTACATAAAGTCCCTCTATAACGAATTCCAGCATTTTATTCTGTTCTGATATTTTCTTTTTCATTTATCATCCACAGAAGAACGCCTCCATTATTATGCTATATTAGTCAATATAGCACACTGCACATGTCATAACTTCAAAAAATTAAAGGTTCTCAAAAAAATCTCAGCGTAGGGTGCTAGATAAAGTCCCTCTCTAACGAATTCCAGCGTTTCATCCATTTCTGATATTTTCTCTTTTATATATCATCCACAGAAGAACGCCTCCATTACTATGCTATATTAGTCAATATAGCACATTGCACATGTCATAACTTCAAAAAATTAATGGTTCTCAAAAAAATTCTCAACATAGGGTGCCAGATAAAGTCTCTCTCTAACGAATTCCAGCGTTTCATCCATTTCTGATATTTTCTCTTTTATATATCATCCACAGAAGAACGCCTCCATTATTATGCTATATTAGTCAATATAGCACACTGCACATGTCATAACTTCAAAAAATTAATGGTTCTCAAAAAAATCTCAACATAGGGTGCCAGATAAAGTCTCTCTCTAATGAATTCCAGCGTTTCATTCTGTTCTGATTTTTCCTCTTTTATATATCATCCACAGAAAATGCCTCCATTATTATGCTATATTAGTCAATATAACACACTGCACCTGTCATAACTTCAAAAAATAAATGGTTCTCAAAAAAATCTCAATGTAGGGTGCCAGATAAAGTCTCTCTCTAACGAATTCCAGCGTTTCATCCTGTTCTGATATTTTCTCTTTTATATATCATCCACAGAAAATGCCTCCATTATTATGCTATATTAGTCAATATAGCACACTGCACATGTCATAACTTCAAAAAATTAATGGTTCTCAAAAAAATCTCAACATAGGGTGCCAGATAAAGTCTCTCTCTAATGAATTCCAGCGTTTCATTCTGTTCTGATTTTTCCTCTTTTATATATCATCCACAGAAAATGCCTCCATTATTATGCTATATTAGTCAATATAACACACTGCACCTGTCATAACTTCAAAAAATAAATGGTTCTCAAAAAAATCTCAATGTAGGGTGCCAGATAAAGTCTCTCTCTAACGAATTCCAGCGTTTCATCCTGTTCTGATATTTTCTCTTTTATATATCATCCACAGAAAATGCCTCCATTATTATGCTATATTAGTCAATATAACACACTGCACCTGTCATAACTTCAAAAAATAAATGGTTCTCAAAAAAATCTCAACGTAGGGTGCTAGATAAAGTCCCTCTCTAACGAATTCCAGCGTTTCATCCATTTCTGATATTTTCTCTTTTATATATCATCCACAGAAGAACGCCTCCATTACTATGCTATATTAGTCAATATAGCACATTGCACATGTCATAACTTCAAAAAATTAATGGTTCTCAAAAAATCTCAACATAGGGTGCCAGATAAAGTCTCTCTCTAACGAATTCCAGCGTTTCATCCATTTCTGATATTTTCTCTTTTATATATCATCCACAGAAGAACGCCTCCATTATTATGCTATATTAGTCAATATAGCACACTGCACATGTCATAACTTCAAAAAATTAATGGTTCTCAAAAAAATCTCAATGTAGGGTGCCAGATAAAGTCTCTCTCTAACGAATTCCAGCGTTTCATCCTGTTCTGATATTTTCTCTTTTATATATCATCCACAGAAAATGCCTCCATTATTATGCTATATTAGTCAATATAACACACTGCACCTGTCATAACTTCAAAAAATAAATGGTTCTCAAAAAAATCTCAATGTAGGGTGCCAGATAAAGTCTCTCTCTAACGAATTCCAGCGTTTCATCCTGTTCTGATATTTTCTCTTTTATATATCATCCACAGAAAATGCCTCCATTATTATGCTATATTAGTCAATATAACACACTGCACCTGTCATAACTTCAAAAAATAAATGGTTCTCAAAAAAATCTCAACGTAGGGTGCTAGATAAAGTCCCTCTCTAACGAATTCCAGCGTTTCATCCTTTTCTGATATTTTCTCTTTTATATATCATCCACAGAAGAACGCCTCCATTACTATGCTATATTAGTCAATATAGCACATTGCACATGTCATAACTTCAAAAAATTAAAGGTTCTCAAAAAAATCTCAGCGTAGGGTGCTAGATAAAGTCCCTCTCTAACGAATTCCAGCGTTTCATCCATTTCTGATATTTTCTCTTTTATATATCATCCACAGAAGAACGCCTCCATTACTATGCTATATTAGTCAATATAGCACATTGCACATGTCATAACTTCAAAAAATTAATGGTTCTCAAAAAATCTCAACATAGGGTGCCAGATAAAGTCTCTCTCTAATGAATTCCAGCGTTTCATCCATTTCTGATATTTTCTCTTTTATATATCATCCACAGAAGAACGCCTCCATTATTATGCTATATTAGTCAATATAACACACTGCACCTGTCATAACTTCAAAAAATAAATGGTTCTCAAAAAAATCTCAACATAGGGTGCCAGATAAAGTCTCTCTCTAATGAATTCCAGCGTTTCATCCATTTCTGATATTTTCTCTTTTATATATCATCCACAGAAGAACGCCTCCATTATTATGCTATATTAGTCAATATAGCACACTGCACATGTCATAACTTCAAAAAATTAATGGTTCTCAAAAAAATCTCAACATAGGGTGCCAGATAAAGTCTCTCTCTAATGAATTCCAGCGTTTCATTCTGTTCTGATTTTTCCTCTTTTATATATCATCCACAGAAAATGCCTCCATTATTATGCTATATTAGTCAATATAACACACTGCACCTGTCATAACTTCAAAAAATAAATGGTTCTCAAAAAAATCTCAATGTAGGGTGCCAGATAAAGTCTCTCTCTAACGAATTCCAGCGTTTCATCCTGTTCTGATATTTTCTCTTTTATATATCATCCACAGAAAATGCCTCCATTATTATGCTATATTAGTCAATATAGCACACTGCACATGTCATAACTTCAAAAAATAATGGTTCTCAAAAAAATCTCAACATAGGGTGCCAGATAAAGTCTCTCTCTAATGAATTCCAGCGTTTCATTCTGTTCTGATTTTTCCTCTTTTATATATCATCCACAGAAAATGCCTCCATTATTATGCTATATTAGTCAATATAACACACTGCACCTGTCATAACTTCAAAAAATAAATGGTTCTCAAAAAAATCTCAATGTAGGGTGCCAGATAAAGTCTCTCTCTAACGAATTCCAGCGTTTCATCCTGTTCTGATATTTTCTCTTTTATATATTGTAACATCTGGCTGGACGTCAACTAGAGGTCCTTTCAGTCTGGGTCGTTAACGGTTTCATGCTGTGATCCTAGATTGAGTTTTGTCACCAGGTCTGCTCGGACACTTTCATCAGAAGATCCTAATCTCCTGATAACACACATTTCCAGACCTATTGACTGTCTCTGGCTGTTTTATTGTGCCAATCTAAGCAAATTAACACCTCAAAGCAAACTTCAAACCGTGAGCAGAGACGAAGCAGCCATGACACAAAAATGTGTCTGTCTAAGATCACAGCTAAGACCAAAATAAATTGGTTTAAATTGTATATATTATATATCCTTGTATTGCATGTTTGTATCTGTAATGAACCACTTTCTTGTAACACTATAGGGATGCTTTGTTCATTTTAGCATGTCTCATAATTCACATTCATGAGATTACTATTTGATGTGTGTTTCAAACCATACCTTGTTTACACTCTTTATAATCCCCTTTTCCTTTCCTGATCAACGATGTGCATCATCTGACCATGACTGATATCAAACTTGTTAAATATTAATCAAAATTATTATTTAACAAAATCTTTAGCATAGTCCATCTATGCAAATGAGTCTGGTAAAACAAAGACAAAGTTTTCCTACTCTATCAACACCCTTTTGAATTGGTCATCTGAACTTCAAGGGGTTGGTCTAAACTCAGGTTAAGAGGCCTGCACCCCAATTCATCAGCACACAGTTGGCCTACAGTTCTCGACGACACGCCGTTCACGGCGTGGAGCTGAGCTCCCAGCTGAGCTCCCAGCTCAGCTTCCTGCTGTGGGACCCCTATCCTTCTATTTTCGGGCACCCTGACACTTGGACAAACTTTAACAAATTGGACAAATTAATCGCCACAGATTAACCATACCGACGGATTAACCCAAAGAGGAACAACTCCTACGGACACCTCCAAGGACTCCGTCACGTGACCACAAACTCAGGAACTCTCTTCCTCGCATACGCGCCCATACAGCTGGACGTACACACGTGCCTCACAAAAGCCAAACGCAAGTATCGCTTGTTCATTCGCTGTAAAAAGTTAGTGCCCCTTTTAATTAAGGTGATTCTTAGAGTTCTGATGATTTGTGCAGAAGTTAAGTCTATAGTGATATTGCCCTTCTTTTACACTCTCTCTCTCTCTCTCTCTCTCTCTCTCTCTCTCTCTCTCTCTCTCTCTCTCTCTCTCTTTTAATTTTCCATTCTTTCTCTTTCATATATGTTTCTTGTTTGTTGTTTGTATGTATAGTTAGTCTTGTGTGTTTTTGTAGTGTAACGTAGTTTAATAAACCGGTTTTGCATTTCACAATTGAATTGTTTCTGTGTTCAATGCTCATGAAATAAATGTCACTTAATCTGCCGTTAAGATCTTAAAGCTACATGCTTAAAAATACTTTATAGCAGTAAGAATGTTATTTTCTAAAGGCCACAGAATTAACTTCTTAAATGAACAATTATGAGTATTTGCTGGACAAATACATTAATTAATTGTTATTATTATTCTGCTAAATCAGTTTAAAATCTTAATAATTTGTATAATTAATTAGTTAATTGTACTTATTATTCCATTTGAGCTAAATATGGGAATTTCCCCAAATTCCCTTAAATTCCCGTAGTGTTTCGGTTGGAGGTTTATGGTGTTTTAAATAACGCCGTTCTCCTCCTCCCGCTGATTCGCTACATATTAATGGTGGAGAATGCGGGCAGATTTAAACATTATTTCTGAGCAAAAACAGTTAACAAGTCAAATGTGTTTTGCATTGTGTGAATGAAAAGAACTATCAGCTATAACTGTGTCCGTTCTTATATTGGTATGAATGAAAATGTAATTTCCTGTATCATTTTCAGGACATAACAGACTCGCGCCCCTGTTATGTATAGTTAACTGCAGTCTTTAAGGTAACCGTATTAAAAACCCTTTGATACGCTGCATTACCGTCTAATTCCGCCTAATAAAGATGATAATTCCTTTATTTAGAATTGCGAAGCGGTGGTCGAGTGAGTACTCCCATCTGATAAGGCCTTTTTGTTAAATCTCCAGGAAATGATTTACAATTAGAGAAGCTGTCTATTTGTATGTTTCCATTTTTATTCACGTACGTGGATTTTTAAAATTGTAAGCCCCGAGGGTAAGACTTTTCAATTTTAAAGGAGATAAACCTTGATCAAGTTACTTATGTCAACGGAGAAGAAAGCCCGTTAGACTTTTATTTATTGTGTGTCCCGGTAACGTAAGCCAAAACTGGCATCGGACGAACACAGCTCAAATTACATCCGTCGTCTTAGCAATGCAGCGGTCGCCGATGTAATTATTGTATGGAAGCGAATCTTTGTCAGTTTAAAGCGTACTACCTAGTTCTAACACTAGATGTCAGTCTTGAGTGTCTAACACTTCTCCTTCTCTCTCACTTTACGCCTGACTTCCGCTTTCTTTGTTTGTTGGGCGAAATATCGCCATCTGGTGGGGAAAGCTCGTTTGGTCCTCTCATAAACTCTTTTGGGAGTGTATGACAGGAGTCAAATTGGGATTTTTGACCTTACTTTGATAACTAGGTTATTCTACTACTTTGTAGTTTTATTTCCTACATATTGAATGTTATGGTCTTAAATTATAAATAATAATTAATATTGCTATGCCTTTATTAAGTTATTATTTCTTTATTTAATTTTTATTTTATTTTGATTTATTTTATTTCATTTTTGCTGTTCTCTCCCGCTCCTTACTTTCCTATTTTCTTTTCTATTGTAGAGATTGTATTTTAATTAAGTTTAAATTTAAAATTTAATGCAGTTTGATTTATTTTAAATTTTAATTGAATTAATTCTTTACTGTGAATAGAATCTAGCCCCATAAGTCCCATTCTCAGTGAATTCATTTATGTTTTAACTGGTGCAATAGGATAAGCCCCCTGTCCCTCGCAAGTTGGGCCTAGCCCAGCCACTCTAGCTAAGCCACTCCCCTAGCTCGCATGACTTCATAGTGCCCTCTCCCTGTAAGGCCCTGTCATTAAATCTAGGGTAGAGAACCTGCTAAGCTAAAACAGGGATCCCCTTCTCATCCCTATTTTCCTCTCACATCCTTTTCATTTCTCAGCCTTCTGACTTTGTCTGTTTGGCTGTCTTATTTTCTTTTCAGTTTATTTTTATTTGAATCTCTTTTATTTTTATCCATTTTATTTTATTTGTTTTATTTTCAGCAATTTATCTTTCTCACCTTCTATTTGCTTTTTATTTTATTTTATCATTATAATTAATTAACTTTAATTATTTTGATCATATTTTTATTTTTGGGCTGAAAGACCATATCTGCACAAACCATGAGAAAATGTATTAGTAATGCGACCGATTAACCAAATGTCTGAAGCGACCAATAGGTTAAAACACATCGTCCATTCACTAAACTTTTTCCCTTTTTACCCACACTAATTATCTGCGCCACCGAAGCAAGGCCCCGATAATAGTTTTTATTTGTGCCACTAGCTGATCACATCAGTTAGACCCACATAGCCCGTATTTTTATTTATTTATTTTAGCTCGTTAAAATTCTGCGGACTTGTATTGGCTCTTTGTGTTTTGTCACCCACCAGTGCGCCAACGTGTCCAGATCACCCAGCCCTGCCAACCACTGTGACCAGCTGGAGGCATGGCTCAACGATCCGACATCTGACCTCCTGCCCAATGTCGCCAACGATCTGCAGCGCCGAGACCGAGAGCAACATGATGGCAACCTGGACGAGATCATAGCCCGTGATTCAACGCAGAGCTACAGCCACAAGGAGATGGCAAGGATCACAGGTGCCATCGCTCACAACCTCATCATCCAGCTAAAGTGGGACGAAAGGAACGTCACCCACCTGGAACAGGATGCAGCAACGCTAAAGCTCCAAGCAAAGGAAGCCTGGAGGAATCAGGAGGACGCGCAGACTCGTCTAGATCGGCTGACACAGGAATCTAAGGATCAGCAGCAGCTGATTGAGGAGGAACACAAGAGGAAAAAGAATGAGGCGAGACAACTTCACAAGGCCATCTCACAACTCCACACAGACACAGAGCACAGAGAGCAGCAGGAAAAGACCGCCAAAGAGGAGCTGGGAAAGCTCCTGCAGGCCAAAAGTCTTCTGGTAAGAGCCAAGGCAGAACAGAAAGAACGTGATGCCAAGTCCAAGGCCTACGAAAACCACCTGCAAGCTGCTCAAGCTGAAATTCAAGTTCTTGTTCAGCAACATCACCAACCTAAGGACGAACGTGATTCCGTCCAAAAAGAACTTTTATATGGTTTCAGAATGCAAGCTGAACCATTGAGAGAGAAAGCATCATTCTCCTCTCATCCAACCAGTGTCTCTGCACTCCCCCACCAAAGTTTCCTGCTGAAAAAGAGGGGGGTGAGAGCCCACTGTTAAGAACTTTGCCAGCCAGCGTCCACAACCCTCTCACAAGAACACAAGGGGGGTGGGGCCAACACCTTTCCCAATGATGTCTACAGACACATGGCGTGGCCCAAAGACCTTGACAAGCTGGCTAGAAACAGTCCAACATTTAGTCCAAACACTGCAGGTGTCCATGACATCCACGCTTACCTGTAAAACATTGACTTTTATGTGCACACGCTGCCGAATGTAACCACGAGAGACCAGCTGTATCTGCTATGGATTACTTCCAGCCATTAGGTGAGGAGCTTCCTGGACCGGCAGTCAGAAAGTGTCAAGTTGGATTATAAGGAGCTGCAAATGGCCTTGATAGAAGAGTTTTCAGATCCAGAATCACGATGAGGACTAATCGCTGCAATGGACTTAAAACAAAGCAGAAATGAAACTCCACAGGCCTACTACTACAACTGACTTTCAGTCTACTCCAGCTCACAAAACGAGCCAAGAATGGAGGAAACATCAAGATCCTCCACCTGCAAAGCTTTATTTTACCGTAATGCAACACTTAGGATTTATGGCCTACCCTCACCTGACGACAACCAGACAGCTGCAGGACTTCGTCCATAAAGCCTACGGTAAACAAAAGCCACCTCTGAAAAGACTGTCATCCTTTCTTTCTCTGAAAATTACCCAAAACGGCCACTGGAGGGCGAACAACAGCGCCACAGTGAAGGACATTTCAGCAGAGAGCCAAGAGGATCGAAGGACTTCACAGCCAAGATCATCAGACAGCCAGAGGACAGCGTCCATGGAAACCATCCTGCACCTGTCAGAATGAGAAGTCCAAACAGTCAACAGATGGACCAGGTTCGACACACAGTGAACAAAGCTAAGTCTGAACTGTCACAAAAGCAAAGCGACACATACACATCTGAGTCAGCAGAGATTTTGAAAATAGTGAAGAAGTCAAATCCAAAAGGAGGCCTCACAAGGAGAACCGCGAGGATGAACCGAACTATTTATCACTAGCAGCAGCACTGGAATACAGCAAGAACTTTCCAGAAAACCCTCCTGCAAGCAACACTTAAATCTCTGCCACTCATCACGTTACCATCGATCCAGTCATCGCAAAAATCAGAGACTTTGGCACACAAACTGTATTTCAAACATCAACCAGTCAGATTCAGCAGGTACCAGAAAAGTGCTGTGTTAGACATCTGTTTCCCTACAGAATCACTGAAGACCAGCCTTAACTGCCTTCCAGTTACCACACAAAACCTGGTACTAAGGCCCTGGGAAACCTGAATTAGAGAGGAGTAGCTAAAAGACTCTATTTAGCAACCACCACGAAAAACACAAGGTCAGATTGGAAACCCTCGCCAACACTGGAGCTGATCTAATGCTGATGTCATTCCAGCTTTTCACAAGACTCCAGAACAAAGATGAAGCACAAAATCTGACCCTCAACCCACAAAGGTGTATGCTGAATATGCAGTCTCACAGCCAAACTGCAACAGGTGCTTTCCATCCACCTGACCATCGGTCCTATGAGACTTCTACACCCTGTGTAAATCTCACCAGTGGACACATATCCTCTTTTCATTGGCAAAGACTTGTTAGATAGTTTTGAGCTTTTAACAGACTTTAAAAAGTAAAAATTTGGTCTCAGGTGAGAGAACTTCTACATTTTCACTCAGAAAATCACCTGAAGTACATTGCCAAGTCACAAAGTTATGGATTACCCAGCAGCCAGTCGCGAAACATCGTCTCAGACCAAAAGTTCAAGTTCACTGTTGTGCACATTACAAACAACCCACCCACCCGCCCAACTGTGATTGCACTGACCTGCGGCCAACACACGCCCACCACCACAGTGCCCATCACATAGCCACTTACACTGGCTCCACATATCTCAAACAGTGACATAGCTGCATTACATGCCTCCGACACCACCATACAAGCTATGTCAACCACCTCTCAGACCCCTCCACCTGCCCTATCATGAACTCTGACCTCATTGCTACACCAGCCCTTAAATGTCTTAACGACATGTAACACCTGCTGCATATACAACATCACATCCTCGTATATGTCCCTGACGACCGCACTACACCAAAGCATGTGGTTCTTCATTGACATAGGGGGGTCCTACAGATGTATGCGCATGACACAGCATGTGCCAGACACCAAGTCGCAAGAGCCACGTACAAACCACTGAAACAGGTGGCATACTGGCCCTGGATGCAGCAGGACTTAGCAGAATGCATCAAAGGATGCCTGGTTTGCTGCTAACTACAATCGGCTAACCCAAACCACAGAGCACCACTGCAAAGAACAGGTGCTAATTTTGGTCAGACTTTAAGACTTTAAGGCTGGGTAAACTGCTACCCAGGTCGACGAGGGGCAACAAACATTTTCTCATGGTCATTTGCCAATTCACACAGTGGGTCGAGCCTCCCAGCACCCAACGACACTGCTCAAAACACAGCACCTCTACACATGATCCACATCTTCGCCAGGTTCGAACTGCCACTGAGAGTCAACTCAGATAGAGGTACCCATTTCACCGCTGAAATTATTAAAGATGTGTGGAAACCCCTAGGCGCGCACGCCCAACTCCACATCAGCATCATCCCTCCTCATCGGACCAAGTGAAAGAACCAAGCAGACTGTGGCTAGCATGTTAAAGAAATGTGTCTCAGCAAATCAGAAAGACTGGGATCGGAAACTCCCCTTTAGTGTTATGGCTATCAGATCGACCCCAAATTAATTTACTGGTATGTCTCCCTTCAAACCATTGACGGGACGGCAGATGACACTGCCAGTACACCTGTTGTACCAACCTTGAGATTCCAATCTCATCACAGCCAACACCACTCACCAGAATCCCAATGAACTTCACAAGCATCTGGAACCCTTCGCTTCCGCCCGGGAACAGCTACAGAAGATGGCTGAGGGCTAGAAGGCATACTACGACTGGAAGTCATCATGAGAGGAACTGGACGTGGATGACGATGTTTGGTACAACAGCTTTGCACAGCCACTTCACACAACTCACCAGTGACTGTCAAAGGAAGTTCTGCCACGCTGGACAGGACCCCATCAGATTGTGGACAAAATCTCTGCGGTTGCATACCAGACCAGGATGGACAGGGAGGAGAAAGAAACAATCTTCAGATGGGTCCATCATAACACAACCAACACACTAAACATTGAGGCATAACAGAAAAGGGGGGACTAGTTCCAACTAGACCAAACCGCCTCCTTACTGCCTCCCCACCAAACAAGCAGCTGCATCTTGCATCAAACTTGCGCAGGTGCAGCCGCACAAAAGACATTCACCATCTCTGCCCAAGCATTCCTTTTTATTTTTAAGGACAACACTGATGACATCTATGGGCTGCAGCCCATGAAGATCGACTCCCAGTGTTCCGCTTCGGTTAAACCACTAGCCGATGCCACTAACACTCGTAGGTGACTGATGGCTGTTCAACACCCCAGGCTACACAAACACGTTAACCTACAAACCACCCACATCAGTCTGCACAACCAGACAAAGTGGATTCAAACTCCAAAGGATGTGATTCTCCACATTGATGACATGGCACTTGATCACCTTCCCAGTGAGTAGTACCACATCAAACTGGAAATCTCAACTTTCTTCAGGGACCACCACTTCATCGTAAACCCTGAACTGGAAATGAGGATTGCGTAAGGGAGGACCCAAACTAATTGATGTCACAGACTTCAACACTGTCCTCCAGAGACTCGCTCAGATGCCCACTACAGACAGCCTTTGTGTTGTCTGATCTTGGACTGCCACTGACACGGTACTGTGCCTCTCCGCAGGAATAGGATACATCCTTACTCTCAGCCTAACCTTCATCCCATAATGAAGAGTCAACGGGATGCAAGAGTTCAGCGAACAGGTGCACAACTGTCCTCCTGTTGGACATTCAAATGGAACCGTGGAAGGCAGCACACCCAGGCAGAGCCAGAGCCCAATCTCATTCAAATCACCCTTTGCCTGTTTGACAGAACGCTGCAGACAATTAAGAAACACCTGCCATCCAGACTTCATGACCTGCCTGATCATCGCCCGCCAAAGTCTCCCTGGACTTTAACGGGCGTGAAGGGGGGAATATGTAACATCTGGCTGGACGTCAACTAGAGGTCCTTTCAGTCTGGGTCGTTAACGGTTTCATGCTGTGATCCTAGATTGAGTTTTGTCACCAGGTCTGCTCGGACACTTTCATCAGAAGATCCTAATCTCCTGATAACACACATTTCCAGACCTATTGACTGTCTCTGGCTGTTTTATTGTGCCAATCTAAGCAAATTAACACCTCAAAGCAAACTTCAAACCGTGAGCAGAGACGAAGCAGCCATGACACAAAAATGTGTCTGTCTAAGATCACAGCTAAGACCAAAATAAATTGGTTTAAATTGTATATATTATATATCCTTGTATTGCATGTTTGTATCTGTAATGAACCACTTTCTTGTAACACTATAGGGATGCTTTGTTCATTTTAGCATGTCTCATAATTCACATTCATGAGATTACTATTTGATGTGTGTTTCAAACCATACCTTGTTTACACTCTTTATAATCCCCTTTTCCTTTCCTGATCAACGATGTGCATCATCTGACCATGACTGATATCAAACTTGTTAAATATTAATCAAAATTATTATTTAACAAAATCTTTAGCATAGTCCATCTATGCAAATGAGTCTGGTAAAACAAAGACAAAGTTTTCCTACTCTATCAACACCCTTTTGAATTGGTCATCTGAACTTCAAGGGGTTGGTCTAAACTCAGGTTAAGAGGCCTGCACCCCAATTCATCAGCACACAGTTGGCCTACAGTTCTCGACGACACGCCGTTCACGGCGTGGAGCTGAGCTCCCAGCTGAGCTCCCAGCTCAGCTTCCTGCTGTGGGACCCCTATCCTTCTATTTTCGGGCACCCTGACACTTGGACAAACTTTAACAAATTGGACAAATTAATCGCCACAGATTAACCATACCGACGGATTAACCCAAAGAGGAACAACTCCTACGGACACATCCAAGGACTCCGTCACGTGACCACAAACTCAGGAACTCTCTTCCTCGCATACGCGCCCATACAGCTGGACGTACACACGTGCCTCACAAAAGCCAAACGCAAGTATCGCTTGTTCATTCGCTGTAAAAAGTTAGTGCCCCTTTTAATTAAGGTGATTCTTAGAGTTCTGATGATTTGTGCAGAAGTTAAGTCTATAGTGATATTGCCCTTCTTTTACACTCTCTCTCTCTCTCTCTCTCTCTCTCTCTCTCTCTCTCTCTCTTTTAATTTTCCATTCTTTCTCTTTCATATATGTTTCTTGTTTGTTGTTTGTATGTATAGTTAGTCTTGTGTGTTTTTGTAGTGTAACGTAGTTTAATAAACCGGTTTTGCATTTCACAATTGAATTGTTTCTGTGTTCAATGCTCATGAAATAAATGTCACTTAATCTGCCGTTAAGATCTTAAAGCTACATGCTTAAAAATACTTTATAGCAGTAAGAATGTTATTTTCTAAAGGCCACAGAATTAACTTCTTAAATGAACAATTATGAGTATTTGCTGGACAAATACATTAATTAATTGTTATTATTATTCTGCTAAATCAGTTTAAAATCTTAATAATTTGTATAATTAATTAGTTAATTGTACTTATTATTCCATTTGAGCTAAATATGGGAATTTCCCCAAATTCCCTTAAATTCCCGTAGTGTTTCGGTTGGAGGTTTATGGTGTTTTAAATAACGCCGTTCTCCTCCTCCCGCTGATTCGCTACAATATCATCCACAGAAAATGCCTCCATTATTATGCTATATTAGTCAATATAACACACTGCATCTGTCATAACTTCAAAAAATAAATGGTTCTCAAAAAAATCTCAGCGTAGGGTGCTAGATAAAGTCTCTCTCTAACGAATTCCAGCGTTTCATCCTTTTCTGATATTTTCTCTTTTATATATCATCCACAGAAGAACGCCTCCATTACTATGCTATATTAGTCAATATAGCACATTGCACATGTCATAACTTCAAAAAATTAAAGGTTCTCAAAAAAATCTCAGCGTAGGGTGCTAGATAAAGTCCCTCTCTAACGAATTCCAGCGTTTCATCCATTTCTGATATTTTCTCTTTTATATATCATCCACAGAAGAACGCCTCCATTACTATGCTATATTGGTCAATATAGCACATTGCACATGTCATAACTTCAAAAAATTAAAGGTTCTCAAAAAAATCTCAGCGTAGGGTGCTAGATAAAGTCCCTCTCTAACGAATTCCAGCGTTTCATCCATTTCTGATATTTTCTCTTTTATATATCATCCACAGAAGAACGCCTCCATTACTATGCTATATTAGTCAATATAGCACACTGCACATGTCATAACTTCAAAAAATTAATGGTTCTCAAAAAAATCTCAACATAGGGTGCCAGATAAAGGTCTCTCTCTAACGAATTCCAGCGTTTCATCCATTTCTGATATTTTCTCTTTTATATATCATCCACAGAAGAACGCCTCCATTATTATGCTATATTAGTCAATATAGCACACTGCACATGTCATAACTTCAAAAAATTAATGGTTCTCAAAAAAATCTCAATGTAGGGTGCCAGATAAAGTCTCTCTCTAACGAATTCCAGCGTTTCATCCTGTTCTGATATTTTCTCTTTTATATATCATCCACAGAAAATGCCTCCATTATTATGCTATATTAGTCAATATAACACACTGCACCTGTCATAACTTCAAAAAATAAATGGTTCTCAAAAAAATCTCAATGTAGGGTGCTAGATAAAGTCCCTCTCTAACGAATTCCAGCGTTTCATCCCTTTCTGATATTTTCTCTTTTATATATCATCCACAGAAGAACGCCTCCATTACTATGCTATATTAGTCAATATAGCACATTGCACATGTCATAACTTCAAAAAATTAATGGTTCTCAAAAAAATCTCAACGTAGGGTGCTAGATAAAGTCCCTCTCTAACGAATTCCAGCGTTTCATTCTGTTCTGATATTTCCTCTTTCATATTTCATCCACAGAAGAATGCCCCCATTATTATGCTATTTTAGTCAATATAACACACTGCACCTGTCATAACTTCAAAAAATCAACAGTTCTCAAAAAAAGCTCAACGTAGGGTGCTAGATAAAGTCAATCTCTAATTAATTCCAGCAATTCATCTATTTCTGATATTTCCTCTTTCATATTTCATCCACAGAAGAATGCTCCCATTATTATGCTATTTTAGTCAATATAACACACTGCACCTGTCATAACTTCAAAAAATCAACAGTTCTCAAAAAATCTCAACGTAGGGTGCTAGATAAAGTCCATCTCTAATGAATTCCAGCGTTTCATCCATTTCTGATATTTCCTCTGTCATATATCATCCACAAAAGACTGACACCCTTTCCTGTAATAATTTCAAAAAATTAAGGGTTCTCAAAAAAATCTCAACGTAGGGTGCTAGATAAAGTCCATCTCTAATGAATTCCAGCGTTTCATTCTGTTCTGATATTTTCTCTTTCATATTTCATCCACAGAAGAATGCCCCCATTATTATGCTATTTTAGTCAATAAAACACACTGCACCTGTCATAACTTCAAAAAATAAACAGTTCTCAAAAAAAGCTCAACGTAGGGTGCTAGATAAAGTCCATCTCTAATTAATTCCAGCGTTTCATCCATTTCTGATATTTCCTATTTTATATATCATCCACAGAAGACTGACAACCTTTCCTGTAATAACTTCAAAAAATTAAGGGTTCTCAAAAAAATCTCAATGTAGGGTGCTAGATAAAGTCCATCTCTAATAAATTACAGCGTTTCATCCATTTCTGATATTTCCTCTTTCAGATTTCATCCACAGAACAATGCTCCCATTATTATGCTATTTTAGTCAATATAACACACTGCACCTGTCATAACTTCAAAAAATAAACAGTTCTCAAAATAATCTCAACGTAGGGTGCTAGATAAAGTCCATCTCTAATGAATTCCAGCGTTTGATCCATTTCTGATATTTCCTCTTTCATATTTCATCCACAGAAGAATGCCCCCATTATTATGTTATTTTAGTCAATATAACACACTGCACCTGTCATAACTTCCAAAAATAAACAGTTCTCAAAAAATCTCATTGTAGGGTGCTAGATAAAGTCCCGTTCTAAAGAATTCTAGCGTTTTATTCATTTCTGATATTTCCTCTTTCCTATAACATCCACAGAAGGCTGAGAACCTTACCTGTAATAACTTCAAAAAAATTTACCGTTCTCAAAAAAATCTCAACGTAGGGCTCTAGATACAGTCACTCTCTAACGAATTCCAACGTTTTATCTTCTTCTGATATTTCCTCTTTCATATATCATCCACAGAAGAACGCCTCAATTATTATGCTGTTTTAGTCAATATAGCACACTGCACATGTCATAACTGCAGTGTGTTATATTGACTAATATAGCATAATAATGGAGGCATTTTCTGTGGATGATATATAAAAGAGAAAATATCAGAACAGGATGAAACGCTGGAATTCGTTAGAGAGGGACTTTATCTAGCACCCTACGTTGAGATTTTTTTGAGAACCATTAATTTTTTGAAGTTATGACATGTGCAATGTGCTATATTGACTAATATAGCATAGTAATGGAGGCGTTCTTCTGTGGATGATATATAAAAGAGAAAATATCAGAAATGGATGATACGCTGGAATTCGTTAGAGAGGGACTTTATCTAGCACCCTACGTTGAGATTTTTTTGAGAACCATTTATTTTTTGAAGTTATGACAGGTGCAGTGTGTTATATTGACTAATATAGCATAATAATGGAGGCATTTTCTGTGGATGATATATAAAAGAGGAAAAATCAGAACAGAATGAAACGCTGGAATTCATTAGAGAGAGACTTTATCTGGCACCCTATGTTGAGATTTTTTTGAGAACCATTAATTTTTTGAAGTTATGACATGTGCAGTGTGCTATATTGACTAATATAGCATAATAATGGAGGCGTTCTTCTGTGGATGATATATAAAAGAGAAAATATCAGAAATGGATGAAACGCTGGAATTCGTTAGAGAGAGACTTTATCTGGCACCCTATGTTGAGATTTTTTTGAGAACCATTAATTTTTTGAAGTTATGACATGTGCAATGTGCTATATTGACTAATATAGCATAGTAATGGAGGCGTTCTTCTGTGGATGATATATAAAAGAGAAAATATCAGAAATGGATGAAACGCTGGAATTCGTTAGAGAGGGACTTTATCTAGCACCCTACGCTGAGATTTTTTTGAGAACCTTTAATTTTTTGAAGTTATGACATGTGCAATGTGCTATATTGACTAATATAGCATAGTAATGGAGGCGTTCTTCTGTGGATGATATATAAAAGAGAAAATATCAGAAAAGGATGAAACGCTGGAATTCGTTAGAGAGGGACTTTATCTAGCACCCTACGTTGAGATTTTTTTGAGAACCATTTATTTTTTGAAGTTATGACAGGTGCAGTGTGTTATATTGACTAATATAGCATAATAATGGAGGCATTTTCTGTGGATGATATATAAAAGAGAAAATATCAGAACAGGATGAAACGCTGGAATTCGTTAGAGAGAGACTTTATCTGGCACCCTACATTGAGATTTTTTTGAGAACCATTTATTTTTTGAAGTTATGACAGGTGCAGTGTGTTATATTGACTAATATAGCATAATAATGGAGGCATTTTCTGTGGATGATATATAAAAGAGGAAAAATCAGAACAGAATGAAACGCTGGAATTCATTAGAGAGAGACTTTATCTGGCACCCTATGTTGAGATTTTTTTGAGAACCATTAATTTTTTGAAGTTATGACATGTGCAGTGTGCTATATTGACTAATATAGCATAATAATGGAGGCATTTTCTGTGGATGATATATAAAAGAGAAAATATCAGAACAGGATGAAACGCTGGAATTCGTTAGAGAGAGACTTTATCTGGCACCCTACATTGAGATTTTTTTGAGAACCATTTATTTTTTGAAGTTATGACATGTGCAGTGTGTTATATTGACGAATATAGCATAATAATGGAGGCATTTTCTGTGGATGATATATAAAAGAGGAAAAATCAGAACAGAATGAAACGCTGGAATTCATTAGAGAGAGACTTTATCTGGCACCCTATGTTGAGATTTTTTTGAGAACCATTAATTTTTTGAAGTTATGACATGTGCAGTGTGCTATATTGACTAATATAGCATAATAATGGAGGCGTTCTTCTGTGGATGATATATAAAAGAGAAAATATCAGAAATGGATGAAACGCTGGAATTCGTTAGAGAGGGACTTTATCTAGCACCCTACGTTGAGATTTTTTTGAGAACCATTTATTTTTTGAAGTTATGACAGGTGCAGTGTGTTATATTGACTAATATAGCATAATAATGGAGACATTTTCTGTGGATGATATATAAAAGAGAAAATATCAGAACAGGATGAAACGCTGGAATTCGTTAGAGAGAGACTTTATCTGGCACCCTACATTGAGATTTTTTTGAGAACCATTTATTTTTTGAAGTTATGACAGGTGCAGTGTGTTATATTGACTAATATAGCATAATAATGGAGGCATTTTCTGTGGATGATATATAAAAGAGGAAAAATCAGAACAGAATGAAACGCTGGAATTCATTAGAGAGAGACTTTATCTGGCACCCTATGTTGAGATTTTTTTGAGAACCATTAATTTTTTGAAGTTATGACATGTGCAGTGTGCTATATTGACTAATATAGCATAATAATGGAGGCGTTCTTCTGTGGATGATATATAAAAGAGAAAATATCAGAAATGGATGAAACGCTGGAATTCATTAGAGAGAGACTTTATCTGGCACCCTATGTTGAGCTTTTTTTGAGAACCATTAATTTTTTGAAGTTATTACAGGAAAGGTTGTCAGTCTTCTGTTCTGTGGATGATATATAAAATAGGAAATATCAGAAATGGATGAAACGCTGGAATTAATTAGAGATGGACTTTATCTAGCACCCTACGTTGAGCTTTTTTTGAGAACTGTTTATTTTTTGAAGTTATGACAGGTGCAGTGTGTTTTATTGACTAAAATAGCATAATAATGGGGGCATTCTTCTGTGGATGAAATATGAAAGAGAAAATATCAGAACAGAATGAAACGCTGGAATTGATTAGAGATGGACTTTATCTAGCACCCTACGTTGAGATTTTTTTGAGAACCCTTAATTTTTTGAAGTTATTACAGGAAAGGGTGTCAGTCTTTTGTGGATGATATATGAAAGAGGAAATATCAGAAACGGATGAAACGCTGGAATTCATTAGAGATGGACTTTATCTAGCACCCTAAGTTGAGATTTTTTTGAGAACTGTTGATTTTTTGAAGTTATGACAGGTGCAGTGTGTTATATTGACTAAAATAGCATAATAATGGGAGCATTCTTCTGTGGATGAAATATGAAAGAGGAAATATCAGAAATAGATGAAACGCTGGAATTAATTAGAGATTGACTTTATCTAGCACCCTACGTTGAGCTTTTTTTGAGAACTGTAGATTTTTTGAAGTTATGACAGGTGCAGTGTGTTATATTGACTAAAATAGCATAATAATGGGGGCATTCTTCTGTGGATGAAATATGAAAGAGGAAATATCAGAACAGAATGAAACGCTGGAATTCGTTAGAGAGGGACTTTATCTAGCACCCTACGTTGAGATTTTTTTGAGAACCATTAATTTTTTGAAGTTATGACATGTGCAATGTGCTATATTGACTAATATAGCATAGTAATGGAGGCGTTCTTCTGTGGATGATATATAAAAGAGAAAATATCAGAAATGGATGAAACGCTGGAATTCGTTAGAGAGGGACTTTATCTAGCACCCTACGTTGAGATTTTTTTGAGAACCATTTATTTTTTGAAGTTATGACATGTGCAGTGTGTTATATTGACTAATATAGCATAATAATGGAGGCATTTTCTGTGGATGATATATAAAAGAGAAAATATCAGAACAGGATGAAACGCTGGAATTCGTTAGAGATTGACTTTATCTAGCACCCTACGTTGAGATTTTTTTGAGAACTGTTGATTTTTTGAAGTTATGACAGGTGCAGTGTGTTATATTGACTAAAATAGCATAATAATGGGGGCATTCTTCTGTGGATGAAATATGAAAGAGGAAATATCAGAACAGAATGAAACGCTGGAATTAATTAGAGATGGACTTTATCTAGCACCCTACGTTGAGATTTTTTTGAGAACCCTTAATTTTTGAAAGTTTTGACATGTGCAGTGTGCTATATTGACTAAAATAGCATAATAATGGAGGCATTCTTCTGTTGATTATATATGAAAAAAAAAATATCAGAACAGAATAAAACGCTGGAATTCATTAGAGAGGGACTTTATGTAGCACCCGACATTGAATTTTTTTTTAGAACAGTTAATTTTTTGAAGTTATTACAGGAAAGGGTGTCAGTGTTTTTGAGACGTTTTAATTTGTTGAAGTTATGACGGGTGGAGTTTGATATTTTTTATTTTGTATATTTTTTTGTAGAACCGTTAATTTTTTTAAGTTATTACAGGAAAGGGAGGCGGTCTTTTTAGGTTGATATATGAAAGAGGAAATATCAGAATAGGATGAAACACTGGAATTTGTAACGGAGAGACTTTATCTAGCACCCTACATTGAAATGTTTTTGAGACGTGTTAGTTTGTTGGAGTTATGATGGGTGGAGTTTGATATTAGGGCATAAATAGCTTAATTAGGGAGGCGATCTTTTGTGGAAGTTGTATGAAAGAGAAAATTTCAGATTAGGATAAAATGCTGGATTTCGTTACAGAGGGACTTTATCTACATTGAGTTTTTGTGGAGAACTGTTTATTTGTTGATGTTCTGACAGGGGCAGTGTGCTTTATTAAATAAAATAGCTTAATAAGGGAGGCGAAATTCTGAGGATGATTTATGAAAGAGGAAATATCAGATTAAAATGAAACACTGGAATTCGTTAGAGAAGGATTTTATCTAGCACCCTACATTGAGTTTTTTTGGAATTTTGGAAAATTTTGATGAGGTAAGGCATTTCTCATTTAAATATGTGGCATTATATGTTAATTAAATAAATAAATACTGCGTATCTCTGCAAAAACATGCATCACTTCATCATTTTTTTTTAGACTTAATGATCAAATTCCAATCATCTCTGCCTAAATAATTGTTGTCCGATGCAGAATAAGGCTTACCTCTATGCAGGGGTTGCTGGTAAAACTTTGGAAAACTAAGATTAAAAATAAAATCCATATAATAGCATGTAAATTTGAAAAAATGCATCATAAAAATAATGAAAACATAACTTCCCAGTATTATCTAAGATAGTTTGAATTCATGGAATCTGAATATTTTTTGCGGAGTAATTTAGTTGGCTAATGATGACTAGACATTGCAGTGAATAAAAAATGGTGATCGAAAATCAGAACTCTTGATGTATAAACTCTAGATACATTTGCACAATTGTCTCATAGTGTGGACAATTAAAATACACTTGGCAATAGAGCAATGAAATACAGCATCATTTTCTCTTTATTTGAATCCAGTGTTTATGCGATATCCCCTTCCCGAAGTGCCCTTCAAGGGCGCAAAAATGCCATTTGGAATTAACCCCGTTTTCCGCATGAATTTTACTGCGTGTCCCATCTTAAAGACCGAAAATAGCTGCAATACTAAAAAAAACATAAGATACAGTAAAGTAATACGTTTCAGCTATTCTTCTGAAGAAATCTCTTCTCTGGTAAAAAAAAAAACCTCCCTTCAAGAGTTATTGCGGCATTGTTGCGCTCCTCTGATGATCTAATTTTGCAAATTGTTCTTTTAAGCCAGAATGTAAAAATAACATGGACACTCACGTTCTTACAAATATGTGTTGGATTTGTTTTATCAGGGATATGCAGTTAAGTGTTTTTTTCACCTTCTGAACTTATTAAACACACCGCATATTTTAAACGAAAATATATTTGGCAAAGACGTTCAAAATCTGTAGTAGATTACCTTTTATTTTTAAAGTTAAATAAATGAATGTTTCCATTTCTTAAAATGTTTTTTATGTTTGATCATTATTATTCTTAACGAAAAACTAAACACCAATAAAATAGTACAATGACAAACTTTATATTAAACAGCTTGTTTTATTAAAACGAATTTGACGGATGGTATCTGCGTTATAACATAAATTAATGAAAGACATAATTTTTTAGTTCTACGAATTCTTACTATTTGTTCATTATTATTTTTTTATTAAAACAGAACAAGAGACATTATTAAAATGACTCGCTTATATTAAGCAGAACGTTTAGCAAAACGAATAGACAGAAAACAATTTACCAGCCTTATAACATAAATAAATATAAAGATCCTTAGATTTTCAAAACAAATGGGTTTGCGGGTTTTTATCAATATTAAACCACAACGATATTAAACATGGACAAACATCCCTAGGTTAAGCGAAGAAATTAAACTTGAATACTATGTATTATCAAAGCTTTCCGAGTTTCACATTCACGTGAATTCTGTAAGTCGGGAAATTATTTACACCATGTGAGTGCAGCATCATGTGCGGTGGAAACCTAACTCGGTTTCTATCGAACACACGTCGCTCTCTCTCTCCATCAAAGTCATAATACGTCCCTGTATATGTGCACTACATGGTTAATATAGCGGGTGGTTTTCTGCAGATGATATTGAATATAAATTACATGAAAATGATATGAAACGGTAGACTGGCTAAAGTGGAAGTTGATCTAAAGTGGAAGTTGATCTAGTCGGTTATGTGCAGTTTACATTTAAAGTGATTAAAGTCAATATGCTGTAGACACACATTTCATTTGAAATAAACACAAATAAAAGTAATAAATATTTTACAGGTTTCTGACTATTTTCAGTTCAAACCGATGGCTGACAAGTCTCAAATTTTTGTGGTAACTGTTCCTTTAAATACACAGCCAATGACATTGCAAGGGAGGAGCTTGAAGCGCTCTGATATTTTTTAAGGTGGAACGGATAGTTAGGCGAATAAGGAGCTGGCGGATCGGGAGCTGGATTCAGCCTCGTTGTAAATCCACAGTGTTGTGCAGGTTGTGGTTAAAGTCATGGGATAAGTGTATAAAGTTTTGAAAACTGTGTTTAACCAATGAAAAACGAACTAGAGTTTGGTCCACATGAACTGCTGCTGTGCAGACTGTAGTTAGAGTTTTGCACATGTGACTCCAGTTGTGCCCACTGTCGTTTAGCAATCGAAAAAAACTGTAACAAAATATTAAATAGCCTTGTCTGATAGTCTGAAAGTATTGTGTCATGTATCAGGACATCCTTGTGTCTGTTGCGCACGGCTAGTGGCGAACGGCCGGATGATGGGCCTATTTGGGAGAAAGTCCAGGGCTGTTTTTTAGCCCCAGTCCGTCCCTGTTGACACTTGTCAGTAAAACTTAGGTCTGTTTGATTGAGGCATGTGGCACTGATAGTCACTGATCGATCATTACAGATTCGTGCGTAACTTATGCGTGCTGCTGCTATGTTTATTTAATTGTGACACAATGATTTTGTGTGTCCTTTCTGACTCTGATGTTTCAGGTAACCGAATGCGTAAATTGAGTCGAGAGCTAAATATATCATCTTGACGCTCGTTCATAAAGGAATTGTATGATCACAATATTTAAAATGGAAATGCATAATTTTTTGAGTGTTTTCATTTAATAAAGCACAGTATTTGTCTGAGCCATGGTCGTGTGAACATTGTGCCTTTTCTTAATATTTAATCAGTTTTTGTAAATCTTTTTTTTAAAGTAGTATGCCTAATTTAAGTGAGTCTACTAGATACCCTTTAAATGAAAGACGAGATCGAAGAAAAAAACTGACTCCTTCTTAAAGCATACTGTAGGCAACATTTAGATCCAATGAAATGCATAAAATAAAGGAAAAAACTGTGTTTGATTTAATCATTTGTAAAGTGTTTTGCTAAGTGTTTTGTAAATCTGTTTTGCTTTGAAATAATCCAACAATTTATTTAAAATAATTACTATCTCATAAATGTTGTGAAATAATAATTTGTTCAAACCCTTATTTCTTATAGACAACAATCTATATAGACTATATAAAATGTAATTTTGAAGAGTACGTGACGTATCTGCACTGTCAACACCGTGTAAATATCAAGTTGTAAAAAAATAAAATAAATATCAAGTTGTAAAATATGTAATAGGACATTGTTTTTAAACATGAACATGGTTAGACTGACACCTACTGTTTTGGCGTGCATGTGTGTAAATGCGGTACTTTGCAGAAAAAAAATATTATAATATTCTGCGAGATTCTTATAAATTACACTTTTTATTAAATACAACACATTGGCACTGGTTACAAATACATTGGCACTGGTCTGCCACTCACAGACTACATTTTCACAAATAATACAATTAGAAAATTGTCAAAACAGAAAACACAACACAGAGAAAAACAAAAGACAAAGCGGCCGATAAAACTGGAATCATGACATCATCATCAACATTTTCAGAAGCAGTTATTCACCTTATTTTCCACGACAACAAGGGCGGCGCCATTGCGCTCATTTTGTCAACGTACTTCCGGCTGCATATGATGAGCAGCTGAGGCAGTGGCTGAAGGCGACGCGTTAAACTTAAAAAGCTCACTTTATGTTGGTTTCTTACCAATTTTAACGGACGGGAAGCCGAATGAGGAACACCCTAATCCCAAGTAATGGTTTGACTACGATGTTCCGGTAACTTGAAGCCATGCCAGGTGTTGAAAAGGTGGTCAGTTTCAGGTAAGCTGTGCTTTTTCACCTAACGTTAGATTTGTGATGTCCGTTCTACGAATACACTTAAGATAAGTAACGTTAGTTTATAAAATGCAATTATTTTGAATGGTTTTGATTGCCCACCTATATTTTTATATTTAAGATAAGACAACAATATATAATAGTACATTACATTCTTACAGTAGCTCACGTGATTCATACAAGTTACCGAGATTTCAGATGCTAGAAGGTCAGTTTATTTCTCATTCAGATATTGATAATGACATATTAAACGACATATTATTTAGCACTGAAGTTAGAGGTTGTGTGTATAATGTTACTGTCTCTTTTTTATGCATCTCTCTCACACACACTGTTCTGTTTAAGTATGAATGTCATTTATATATTAATTCTCATGATGCAAGTTTCTTTTAAATACTAACATAAAAATGTTTATGGTTATATTATTTTCACAGATGCATTGATGTTTAGTGATGCAATGGACAACTGTGAGGATGATCTACAATCAACATGTTCCTAAACTGTGATGCAGGAACACAATGGGAGGATCAATCCGTCTCTGAACACAACTACACTTTAAAATCACAACTCAACCTGAAGCAACCTACATCTGATATGGCAGTGGTTCTTAACATTATTCCTGGAGGCCCACTGCCCTGCACAGTTTGTATGTCTCCCTCATTTAACACACCTGATTCAAATCATCAGCTCATTAGAAGAGATCTCAATGAACTGAACTGAGTCTGTCAGATTAAAGAGACATACAAAATGTGCAAAGCAGTGGGCCTCGAGGAATAACGTTAAGAACCACTGTGATTTGGGAAAACAACTTTGCGGTTTCCCGGACAGGGCTTATGCTGGTCCCAGGCTTAAATGCTTATTTGAGCTACGATAATTTAAAAACACCTTGTACTGTCAAACCTCAACATATATGAGTGCCATTGTTTTATCACAAGATGTGGTTTGTTTGTAAAAACTAAAATGTCCTAATATAATTAAGGCCTAGTCCTGTAAACCCTGTCCGAGAAACTGCTTCAATGCTTCTGCTTCATGTGTTGAGCTGGCACAAATGTACATATCTCTGCTGAGAAACAACCATCTTTGTCAGCTTTAAACAGGGTTGATATTGCATGCATTACACAGTCGCTAAGCACATCACCAGTACATACACCAACAGCTTCCAGATAAACACTTGGGATCAGCTCCTGATGACTCTGATAAAGCTGCGTCTTAATTCATTGCAGGGTGGTCTTGCTGAAAAGTTTCTTAGTCCATAGTTATTTTTATAAACCTTTACAATGTGACCTGCACTGTAAAAAAAAAACCCGTAAAAAAACGGTAAAAAGTCTGGCAGCAAAGTTGCCAAACACTTACCCTCAAATTACAGTGAAAAACCTTAAATTATTTTACGGGAAAATGTTGTTTTTTGAAAACGGATATTTACCGTAAACATTTTCTGTATTTTTACAGTCAACCTGCTGTAGAAAGAATAAAAAATTTCATAAAATAAATCTCCATTGAATGTTAAACGAAAGTATAAATCTGTATAAAAACTTTTAAAAATTGCAGAAATACCTTAAAATTACATAATTAAAACAAAGATTTCTGTTTTAATACAGTATTATTTAGTATATATTTAAGGTAATACAATTTATCTACGAGAACTCCTTGTCAAAGTAAAGACTTTTCCATTTAAAACACACAAAAAATTTAGTATAATTACCTTCAGATACGCTAATTTAAAGCCTAATAACAGTATATTGATCGACTTAAACTTTTATTTTATGTCATTATTCAATCTATTTACAGTAAATTCCTGTTAAATATTGGGTTTATCCTGTACAAAAAAATAAGATCTTGTGATATTACGTTTCATAAACATATTTTTAATAGTTATTTATTTAAAAAAACATTATTTGACAGTAATTATAGACACATCTAAACTAAATTTAAAATTTTTACCATTAATGTATGCAGGTTTACATTATATAAACATTATTTGACAGTAATTATAGACACATCTAAACTAAATTTACAAGCTTTTACCATTAATGTATGCAGGTTTACATTATATAAACATTATTTGACAGTAATAACAAGCAACTCTTCAATATATCTACATGTTTGTACCATTTAAATACTGGGGGGTTTACTTTATATAAAGATTATTTGGCAGTAATAACAAGCAACTCTCCAATATTTCTACATATTTTTTACCTTTAATGTATGGGGACTTTACCTTATAAAAAAAATTTTATTATGGTAATTATAAGCAACTTCCCAATATATCTACATACGTTTACCATTAATTTATGGGGGTTTACCTTATATAACCAATACTTGACATTAATTACAAAAACATCTCCAATAAATTTACATTTTTTTACCATCAATGTATGAGGTATACTTTATATAAACATTGCTTTATACTAATAAAACTTTATATCAACATGACATTTACTCAATGCATGGGTTCACTTTATATAAACATAAATGGACAGTAATTACAAGCAATTCTCCCATATATGTAAAAATACACATGTTTATTTTATTATATATACACACATATACTTTTTCCATTACATCATGGGGTTTACTTTATAAGCCAGTGGTTCTCAAACTTTTTCAGCGTGCGGCCCCCCTTTGTGTACGGTGCATTCCTTCGCCCCCCCCCCCCAAAGAAAATTTATGACAAAAAACTGTTCTAAAACTTCACATTTTAATTAAACAAAACATTAAATTATACAAAGTAGTGCTACCTTTTTTTGGTTTAATTTCCCAGAATTCATTAGAATTTAATGTATTTTATAAAATGTCATAAAACTGGGGCCCCCCTGGCACCATCTCGCGGCCCCCCTGGGGGCCCCGGACCCCAGTTTGAGAACCACTGTTATAAGCAACTCCGATATATACAGACCTTTCTTATAAGTGCATGGGACTAACCTTATATGAATATAATTTGACAGTAATAACAAGCAACTCCAATACATCTACAGACTTTTCTTAATAGTACATGGGATTTACTTAATATAAACATTATTTGACAGTAATTGCAACCAACATTCCAGTTTATGTCCACACATTCTGTATTAGTATATTGTGTTTTAAATGTACAAAAAACAAACAGAAGGTCTATGTTAAGTGCATTTGCATCAACAACTTTTTCACTAAATACATACATACATACATACATATTTCTGATATTTTACAGCAAAGTCCTTTCCATTCACTGCAGATCCCCATTTGAGATGTACATTTCCACTCAAAAGAAAAGTGTTCATTTTAATGTTAAGTGCATTCATTTGGTGCACTTTAAAAGCAAAATAAATAAGCTATGGCTCTATGAAGAATGTTACCCTCTTGTTAATAATTTTGGGCCCTATGCACACTATTCCTACACCCCATGACGATTTGCGCGAATTATGGGTGCGACTTCTGGCGTGTAGTATCAGTAAACCAACGTTTTCCATGATGATTACGGTCATAAGCGGCAAAATAAAGGCGCTCTAAGGGAATTGAAGCGTTTTAGACCATAAAACATTTTTTGTTACATACCGGAAACATCTCCTCACTATCTGCTTGCTGCCTGCCTGTCCGTTGATCAAACTGTAAAAAAACACGATCTCTGTAGACAGCCTAGACTTCACAAACAGCAATATCAACAAGTGGCCAAACCTAGCATCACAAAACAAAACAAAGTATTCCAGCCAATAAACGACAAAGGATTTGGGGGTGGGGGTTGGGCGCGTTCATGAAAGCACGGAAGGGAGGGGGAGGAGTTAGCTACGCTCCGTCTGTTTTCAAACGTCAACAATAACTAACGTCTCGCAGATTCGCTTAGAGAGCCTTTAAACATGTGGGAACACAGCTTGTTACACCTCAAACAGAATAATGTTGTTATCCACATTATTTTCAAACGCGGGAGTAAGAGATGTGACGTATTTCCCTTCTTTGTGCGGGAGCTCAGTTTTAATGGCCAGCCAGTAGAAAACAGTGTGGTGGGAGCACGCATAAAACATGATTAAAACAGTTATGGTAAATATTTACTACACCAGCCATGTATGAGCCAGTGTGAGGATGAAATTAAGAAGTGTCCTGATATATCATATGAAGATATATTCAATCGTTTCATGTTGTTCCTAGGGGTGACGGGTCTTCAATGCATGCAAGTTTTTTTAAACTGCAATTTTAAATCGACTTTTTTGAGTTTTTATGGCGACACATCAAGCTTCACGCGATATGACAGCAGCAGTAACTTATCCTTCTCATTCAACACATTGTAAGCTATTTAATCTAAACATAATAAACATACTAAACTACTTTTACATGTATTCAGTATTGTTTTCGTTTTATGGAAATATTATTATGCAGTAGATAAGACATGAGATTATGAAAATATTTGCTTATTTAAAATAATAATTTAAAACATAAAAGTAAGTGCAAACATATCATGGACTATTATAAACATTAACAAATAAGCAGTTTATGTCATTAATAATATGTACTGTAAACGCATTTTTGTAATAATATATAGTAGCAGAATAAATAAACCAGAATATTTTTTTCAGCATAATTAGTTGTTTTTGAATAATTATTGTATTTATTATTCATTGTCAGTTTCTATGAAAGGTTTTACTGGATGGATGTATGGATAAAAGATACACGTGCGCCAATACACATTCAGTGTTTTTAAGAGATTTACTGCATTTGTATTAGCTATTATGGCAACCCCTAACTGCACAAATTATGCCGGTCTTCCTGGATTTCATAATAAGCATTAAAAAGCCAGTCAAAACGGCACAATCGTGTCCCTCGCAATACGACTACCATTAGCTTTAGTGGCTCACTGGAAGTTTTATGAGCTCAAAGATGGCGGTGCCCGCATTCAAGTCAGAAATCAGGTGGATAAACAATTTGATCAAAGACACTGCATAGATATAAATTGTTATGAAAAAGCAAAAAAGTCAACAAATTTATTTAATGTTTTTCCAGCAACCCTAAATCAAAAAGAAATTTGTAAGTCATTTCCCAAACATTTCATTTTACTTTTAATTGACACATTGTAACATGTTTTATAATTCCTGTAAATATAATCTAATTAATCTTATTTCCACCTTATTTTGAAAAACAGATTGTGTCACGTGTATCCTCGCGCTACATTCACCAAGTCCGACCATACAGTCTATGAGTTTGACGCAATTTAAATAAATTGCATGTTGTGCTTATAGCCTCTCTTCAGGTAAGACTATCATACTGTAACACTTTGTAAAGTGAAAAACAATTACAGAAAGTCTCTAACCTGCCTGTCAGCTCGCTTAGGTCCTTTTAACTGCATTTACCTTAAAGACTCTAATACGTGTGGACTCCAAATTTAGCAGCTAGCTTGATTGTTTTCTCACAAACGAGTGTCAGTGAAAACTAGGGCTGCAGCTAACAATGATTTTAGTAATCAATGCTTCTATAGATTATTTTAACAATTCATTGATGCGTCATTTAAGAAGTACTTTTGCTTGGCTCAACGTTGGGTTTTTGCTTAGTTAAAGGAATCTACTCATTTTCAATATTAAAATATGTTATTACCTTAACTAAGAATTGTTGATACATCCCTCTATCATCTGTGTGCGTGCACGTAAGCGCTGGAGCGCGCTGCGACGCTTCGATAGCATTTAGCTTAGCCCCATTCATTCAATGGTACAATTTAGAGATAAAGTTAGAAGTGACCAAACACATCAACGTTTTTCCTATTTAAGACGAGTAGTTATACGAGCAAGTTTGGTGGTACAAAATAAAACGTAGCGCTTTTCTAAGCGGATTTAAAAGAGGAACTATATTTTATGGCGTAATAGCACTTTTGGGAGTACTTCGACTCGACGCAGTAACACCCTCCCTCTCCCATTATGAGAGGGAGAAGGGGATTGGACTTTTCAGGCGAGTCGAAGTACTCCCAAAAGTGCTATTACGCCATAAAATGTAGTTCCTCTTTTAAATCCGCTTAGAAAAGCGCTACGTTTTATTGAATGAATGGGGCTAAGCTAAATGCTATCGAAGCGTCGCAGCGTGCTCCAGCGCTTACGTGCACGCACACAGATGATAGAGGGATGTATCAACAATTCTTAGTTAAGGTAATAACATATTATTGATATATGTTGAAATATGAAAATATGAAATAATATTGAAAATGAGTAGACTATTCCTTTAAAATATGTGATTTATGTGGGTCTTTTCCAGGAGTATGACGTGTTGATAAAGTATTAATTAGACATGTTTTTGATATTTGTTTTAGTTAAATTAAGTAAAATCCGAGTAATGCTGAAACGTTTTAAATTAAATTGGGGCGCTGGTGTGTGTCTCGCATTGAACATTACGCCGCGGCAGTTGTGTGTGGCCTTGCTATGACGACCAGCTGCATTTAAGGGGTACTATCTCTGAGTATGATCTGCAATGGAAAATGGAGCACGGACAGAGCTGGTACGGGTAATGGTTGTTTAAGTACTGTTCATGCTTAACATCTAGAAAATGCACATAGGCTTAAAACTCCTTCTGTCAAACACAATAGAAGCTAAGTTCTTTCCAGTAACAAACAAACAAGTTCATATATAATCAGTATTAATATAAAGATGTGAATGTGCATGCTAAAAAAAGTTCATTTGGCAGATTGATATTCACCCACGTCCTTTCAGAACTCCAACGATGGCTATGATCCTCTGTAGTGGCTTTCACCAGGCCTTGTCCTGAAAAATAAAAAAGATGTATCATGCTTGCAAAAATTCCTACACATCAGCCGTGGCCACATTGTATTGTTTTCAATTTACACACAATGGCAACTTTGCCTCCCTCACAGCATCGCCAGAGCAGAGCCATTAGGTTGCCGCTCAACAATAATTTCAGTTTGGAGCTCGAATGAAAATTGAGCATGAACAAACTTTGCCTCTATTAATGCTTCTAATGCAGGAACATTAAAAGGCAGAGTCCACGATGTTTGAAAGCCAATGTTGATATTTTAAATCACCTAAACAAACATGCCCCTACCCCAATAGACTCTGGACCTTCTGTTGATAGACCCGCCCCACACATACGCAACCCGGCAAGGATGTCGGTTAGTAGACACGCTCCTTACTGCTGATTGGCTATAAGTGTGTTTTGGTAGTCAGCCCGTCTCCTTTTCCAAAGCGTTTTTCAAACATCGTGGACTCCGCCTTTAAGGGGTTAAAATGTCTTAAAAGGGTTCAAGCTGCTCTGTAGATGTGATCAACAAAATCTTAAATCCACTTGTAAATAATCTGGATAAACCAGTTGGATTTCCATACAAATCCTCACCTTGTGTTCATTAAGACGTGCTTTTCAGCTCTTCTTCGAACTCCTTTGCCGCTTCCCTCTTAGCTTCCAGGGTTTCAGCCTATCATGTTCTCAGCCATCTGGGTCACCAGCAAAGTAGAGTTTAACTTCACCCGGGCGATTCAAACTGTAGAGCAGGTTCAGAGGCTGGCTGTGCGAGAGCTGTCTGGTCTGGTTCCGACTTCACCACCTGGTCCTTGGCCTCTTGATCCTTGTCAAACTGAACACAGAATATGAACCATAACATGGGTGAGAAAGATTTGATAAACCCCTTTAGCGTCATATGGACAAATGTACAAACATTAAAATGCTACACATAACGTTAACTTACCTGTCCAAGTGGATTTCTCTTCCAGAAAATGGCCCTAACGTGATTTCTTGTTATTGAACAAAGCATTTGGTTTGTTAGATAATGATAAACCTTAACACCATCAAATAATTTTACCTGCAGCCACATTTATCCTATTATGTCTGAGGGTCTTTCCCTTAACAGTTTCCAGCAATTAAAGAAAGGACTGGTGAAGGTGACATGAATCTCCCCTTTCAGTGCGCCACTTCAGGAGAAGAAAGACAAAAGGACAGAAAGTTGCTCAGATTTGTAGAATGAATGTAAGAAAGTTTATTTGGTTAATGAACATAGGACAAAATATATTTACAGCAATTTCATTACAAACAAGGGGGGCAGCCGGAAAGGTGTAGGCTAAAGCCATGGATTATTACACCTACCCTGTGTTACTTTATGAAATACAGTATGAAAATCATACTTAATACTATCCTTGGTTTTCGAATAGTACGTGGGTAAAATTGACTTACTGTAGTTGGTGAATGGGTCTTTCTGTTGGTTGTTCTCCCCCGATAAAAATCTTATTCCAATGCTTGATCTAAACAAGTAAGTTAAACAAATCAAATATCTTTTCAATGTCATTATAAAGAGGTTATGTAAACATATACTCTAACGAATAAATGACTGTTTTATCACTTTAAGTTACTCATTCCCACGCTTTTTTACCCCTCATGCGTTTGAGTTTTAAACTAACATTAGCTGACAACATTAATCATATAACGTCATATAAAACACAGCAATGTCCGATGGTAATGTACTACGAACACATTGAAATACGTGCTAATATCGCTACGCTAATAGCGAAGCAGTACAAAAACACACACAGCGATAACCTATTTAAGTTATCCTATGAGGTTGCAGTAACGTTATGCTACCCGTGTCCCTAAACGTTAGAGTGTTAATGAAAAATGATCTCTTACCTGATATGCAGCGAGCACCACTTGAGTATTTTTACAGACCCCGTACGACCCCTTCTTCTATTCACATTCCAGCTTTTGTTCTTCATTGACACATCAACTAAAATTCGCTGAAAATTTAAGAATTTAACAGGCAGATATAAAATAATCCAGGTCTGACAGAGAAATCAACGCAAAGCAGCAGCTGCTCTGACCGATAGTAACGGACGTATTTTCAAACTTAAAATAGGGGCGCAGACCCGCGCACAATATATATATATCAACGTTTAAACAACAACTGACATTATTTTAATCATATCAACGTTAAAGGTAGATCATGTGGCGGCTGGGTAAATATATTAATTTACCTTTAGTGAAAGCTGAATATCCTGAAAACGTTCCATACTTTATCAAGGCTCTCTACTCTGGCCACTGCCAGTATGGCGCGATCTTACGTTATGACGTATATCCCCCTCCCAAAGTCAAGCGATGTTATTGGTCGAGATTGCCTCTGCCGTACGATTCGTCCAATGATTGTACAACATTCAATTATTTGAATCTGCGCGCACTTTCTTTATACCTAAAGCACAGAGAGAGAGACTAGAAAAACAATTACGATGATTGTTTACACTTACACGGTTGTTTAATGTTTCAAGCATTTTAATGTCTTCAATTGCTTCACCCCCAGTTTACCAAAGCTCAAGTTTATGCAAGAGCCTTGGTTGAACTGTTGAGCCCCAGAATAAATTCCTAGTCTTTCACACATTGTTCACCTATTGTAAATTAAAAAATATAGCACCCCATTGTAAAGCTTTATTCATAGTGTGGCTGTTTTCCCCATCAACCGAGAAAATTGTGTAGTGGCCTAATGATTTCACAGTGAGGGCCTTGAATTTTGTTGAATATACAGATTGACTTTGTGTCTTCAATGTTTTTAAAGTGGACATGTGCCAATATAGTCTATGGTCAATATATACGATAACAGAAAACCACTGTCAGGGCAGCATTTCAAACAGACAAAAAGGACAATTTCACCCTTAAAAGCCAAGCCAAAAGAGGACATATCAGGACACAAGATTCAGTCCTTTCACATCAACAAGCAGACAGGCATTAGGAGGTTAGTAGTTTCCAGCATTCTTAAGCCTGGTTGTCTTGCAGAAAAACTGTCCCAAAGCATGATGCTCAGAGACTTGAGGCTGCAGCACCACTTGCCAGACAGCAGCAGCTGATACAGTCCATGGGTGGGGGCTGAAAATGTTGCCATTCAATTTTTCTCTGCCACTTATGAAATTGTTACAGAACACTTCAGAATTGTAAACACTAAGTCAGTGCCTGACAGTAAAACACGGGAAATATGATGCATAAACAATCACTGACTATTCTTGATTTCAGAATTTTATATAAAACTTAAGCTGTGCAATTATTACCTGTACAATAACTGTATAGGCCTATTTAGCTGTGCAACAATACCTCCTGCAGTATTTCATCTTTCGAGGCAATATTTTTAGATCTGTGTCTGTAGTATAACACACAGTTATTATTATGTTCAATTTTTATTTACAACATATCTGCATGAAAGGTAGCCTACATAGCTCTTTTTATTTTTTTATTTTATGCATATATTTTTTATCTATCACTCTTATTTCTGCACTTGTTGAATCTTAAGCTGATGTGGCCAGCAAAGTTTATCTTTGCTTCTGAAATATAATACATTTCTTAATTGTATATTTCTGAATTGGTTGCAGGGGACTTGGAAGTTTTGCAGTTGCCCTGTATTTGATAGGTGTGAGGTGCTAATTTTAATTCCCAGCTGTCTGCATGCCATCTAACTGACATCAGAAGCCAAAGTTGATAAGATACAGACACAAAGTATGTACTGCAAAGTATGTACTGGAAAAAGAGCCTCAGGCCAGCATCTGTAATAGACTTTGGGGCTCATGGGCCCATGGACTCCGTAAAAGTGGGATGAAGATCACAAGATGGCCATTAATGACTGTGAAGTCAAAGACTTCTAACATGTTAGGATAGTACAAGCTTGTTTTACTCCATTCAGGTCGTCTGGCTCTGTCTGTCTCTGTTCTAAATACCCTCTGTGTACTGGTATTTTCATTCTGTATTTAGGCTATATGTTAGGGGAGTGGGCGTATGTATGATGTGAACTGGCTGCATTGTACTTTTTTTATTGCTGTGGTCGAAAACGGAAGTGTCCACAGCTAGCCACCGCCCGCCATTTCAGCAACAATGTATAATGGCAATGGCATGCAACACGTCAGCCAAGTATGGGCAATGATGGCACTAGATCCATGATGGCAGGTAACATTTGGGCCAATTGTGGGTGGGAAGTATGTGGCCCAGATCAGTTTAGTGATTGTAAGCCACATTTGAAAACTGTGATTTACAATAAATAATTATAAGAATTTAAGTATTTTTAGGCTTTCTAAATCTTAATGTAATTTAACCCTTTTTAAATAGTTTTGTAATAAAAGAAGCTAATGTATTTGGACAATTATGTTTGTTTACATTTCAGTTACATAAACATGGTTTCAGATCATGGTCAAGATAATTTTGCTCAAGTGATCCTGAACTTCCAGACGTTTTTCTTTCTGAATTTTAAAGTATTGATAACGTTTCTTGAGCTGTACCATGGATTGTTTCTATTTAAATTTGCTTTTGCGCGCTTTTCATTGTAGCAGGGGGTTTATTCCTGCTCAAAATTTCTAACTTCAACGACTGTAAAGCTATCATTGTTTACGATCAAATGTCAGATAGCCTACTGTATATTGTATTTACGCATGTATATCTTGTTCCCCAACGAGAATTTTGTATGTTGGTGCTTTTGTTAATAAAAAAAGTTAGATACTGTATAAATAAACGATATATGTTTCACTGTGCTTTTTGCCTGCCGAAGTGTTAAAAACGATCGCGTTACATTAGGATGCGTAGTTTATTATGCAGTGCATCAAGAACCTACAAGCGGATGACATCAAAGTACTGCGAGAACGACTCGAAAAATCATGCGCAGGATTATGATCTCAAATCCCTCTCGCGTTATTTTAACGTCATCCGTTTGTACGTTCTTGCAACGCAGCATTATGTAGAACACCTTATCAAAAATGATTGAGATGGCCAATCAAATCAAAAAAAGGCGAGTGCCACTGGCCAATCACATAACAGATGACGAGCTTTCCTCTGCTTTCCTGTTGACGCAAGCCGAGCGGTGGCCAATCAAATAAACCAATAGGCGGGGTAACCGTTACAGGAGCAACGCTGCCTGCAGCCGGCCATCATAACGGACACAGATTTCAAAGCGGGTGAAAGATACTAGTTGCCAACCGCCAATAAAAGTTAAAGAAGAAGAAAGAACAAGATTACTAGTAAGTACCTGAACTTGAGTATTTAAACTTTTTCAATCATAAAATGTTTTAGTTTAAATGTCTAACAAACGAATAAAGGGATGCAAACGTTTACGTGATCATGTAGTATGTGTTATAGGCTATTGCAGTTTGACGGCCATTATTAGCTGTTGTTAGGCATAAGAATTACTGTAATCATATTATTAATGAAGTTAATTAAATTGGTTATCTGGTCTTCCCGTTGTTAGAACATTTATTAAAAAAATAATATTTGAAAATGTATTTCTGTAACGTTTAAATTTTCTTTTTTGGTGAAAGTGTGTCAGGTCTGTGTTCATCAAGACTTGGAAGACTCTGGAGTAGGACAAAAAGGATGATGGGGTGTATATTCCAGTAGACACGTAAAACATCAAGGTAAATTAAATGTTGAGGCTCATGTTGTCATCTTTTTGTTTATATCCACCTGTTTCTTGACGTAAATGCGGGCGCCGCCATCTTTGAGCTTTCCGGTTTATGACTTCCGGTGAGCCACTATAGCTAACGGTAGCCTATTACGAAGGACACAAGTGTGCCGTTTTGTGCAATCAGGGGTTGCTATAATAGCTAACACAAATGCAGTAAATCTCTACAAAACATTTGTTTTAACCCCATCCAGTAAAACCTTTCATAGAAACTACCAGTAAACAATAAATACAAGAATTGTTTAAAAACACTTAAAATGCTGATAAAAAAATATGCTGATTTAACGTTAGCTGATTTATTTATTCTGCTACTATATATTATTACAAAAATGTGATTACAGTACATAATATACATGACATAATCCGCTTAGTTAATGTTTATAATAGTTCTTAATGTGTTTGAGCTTATTTTTGTTATGTTTTAAATAAAAAAGCAAATACTTTCATAAGCTCATGTCTCCACCTGCGTAAGAAGCGATGTTATAATATTTTCATAAACAAAAACAATACTCAATACATATGGAGTAGTTTAATATGTTTATTAGGGTTTGTTCAAATAACTTGCACGGGTTGGTTGAATGATACTGCTGACTGTGTCAGAAAGCATCTTTTGCAGCGATTTTTGTGTGAGCATATCAATGAACACCCCTGACCACTCGGTGAGTTTCACGTCTTTGTAAACGAAAGTTTAATGCATTTAAGAAAGGATTGTTCCACTGCACCTATTAGACCCATTATAGAGGTGGGAGGTGATACAAGAAACACCTTAAAATTCTCGGGGCAGCCACATATCTCGAAATTTCAGTCAAAACCGTTCTATTTCATCATAAACAATCCGAAAACAGGGCTTTAAGTGTAAAATACCGAACTTGTCCTTTAAGTACATGCTCAGATCTCATTTGCTTTTGAGTACCTTAATGAAAAGTACGTCTTTAAGGTCTAAGCTATGTTTCATTTTATTTAGACATTTAACACTTTCGTCCAAAGCAACTTCTAATGGTCTATCTGTCTGTTTTGAAGTATATCTTTATGCTTTTAATTGCTGTATTATATGGCTTTGGCTTAATAACAAATATTAATTTGCATCTATTTTCTTTAATATAACAGTGGGCTGCTGTAATGTTTACGTCTATGGAAAGAGGAGCTGAGAAGCAGTACTTCTGGTTGAGGACAATCTTGAACACTTTCTCATACACATTTATTATTATTATTAGTGTTGGATTGTTTTTGTTTCAATTTTATTAATTGTATTGTTTTAATTTTTCGATCGATTTGAAATTACCTCAGTTAGATTCATGCTAATACTTTAACTGGAACTTGTATCTTTCCGTAAAGCTGACTGTAGAGTTGGTTTCACATACACATGAAGTTTTAGTGTTTCTAATTAACTTAACTAACTTTTAAGTTCGGTTTGGTTCAAACTTGTATTTACCCATGGTAATTCATTTAAATTTTAATTCATGCTAATATGTTAGTTTCAATGAAAACTTCTGAATTTGTGTATAGCTGGTCATTTGGGCAAACTATGTTTCACACACCAGTGTAACTGTCACAATGTTTTTTTTTATTTTTTTTTTTTTATTAGTTTGTTCTAAACTTCTGTTTGTTTACTAAGGATTAAATTGCTTTGCAATTTAAGTTGTTGGTGTTAGATTCATGCCAATAATGTATTTGAACAAACTAGTATTTTTGTTTATTGCTGGCAGTTTATATTAGAATAGTTTTAACACATACAATGTGGATGTCGTAGTGTTATTGACTTGTGTTATTGATTAATAAAAATGGCAAATAATTTCAAAGTAATTTTTTGTGTTATTTATTAATATAATTTGGGCAAGATCAGGCTGAGTTATGGCTCAGTTTTGGAAGTTCTGGTTAAATGCTGGTTTTAATATGGTGACTTATGGCTGAGAACTGGTACCAATGTTAGAACCTGATCTGGGCCGGTTATGGGATATTATCTGGCCCTTGTCTCTAATCCAGAACTGGGCCATTGTAGGGCCGTCATTATTTGTTGTATGTGGGCCGAGGAAAAACTTCTTTTACTTTTGCCAAAATTGCTATGTGGGTCCTTAAATTAATGGGATAAGAATGTAGATATATTGGACAGTTGCTCTTAAATACTATAAAATAATGTTTATATAAAGTAAACCCTATACAGTAATGATAAAGTAATGTAGATATATTGGATAGTTGCTTTTATTTACTATAAAAAATTTTGTATAAACTGAACTTCATGAATTAATAGGAAAAGTATATAGATATATTAGATAGTTGTGTGTAATGACTATAAAAGTAAATTATTCAACGTAAACCTATAGATTAATGGGAAAAGTACGTAAGTGTATTTGATAATTCCTTGTAATTACTATAAAAGTATGTTCATTTAAAGTAAACCCTGTAAATTAATAGGTAAAGTCTGTAAATATAATTGATAGTTCCTTTTAATTACTATAAAGTAATGTATTTATAAAGTTAACTTCATTCATTAATGAGAAGAGTCTGTAGATATATTGGATAGTTGCTTTTAATTACTATAAAAGTATGTTTTTTTCAAATTAAACCCTATACATTAATGGGAAAAGTATGTAGATATATTGGATAAATGCTTGTAATTACTGTGCAATATGGTTTATATAAAGTAATGACCATAAAAATATGGCTTTGCAAGCTATTATAATGTGATCTTATTTTTTCTACAGTTCAAAAACAAAATTTAACAGGAATTTAATATTAATAGATTTGATAATCCCATAAAATAAAAGCCTAAAGCTGTTAAAATACGGTATTTTAAGTAATGTTATGTAACTTTTTTTGTCTTTTACATCTAAAAATCTGTACTTTGACAGATAGTTCTTGTGGATGTAATTGATAATGTTATGAATTTACCAAAGAATACTGTGTAAAAAAGAAGACTTCATTTAATTTTATCATTTTGAGGTATTTCTGCAATAATATCCAGTTTATATGCAGATTTATTCATTTCTTTTACATTCTACAGACATTTTTTAATGGGATTTTCTTTTCATTCTTCAGCAGTGGAACTGTAAAAATATAGTACATTTTACGGTAAATATCTGTATTTTAAAAAACAGAATTATTCCGTAGAATAACTTAAGGTTTTTTACTGTAATTTGAAGGTAAGTGTTTGGCAACTTTGCTGCCAGACTTTTTACCGTTTTTTTACGATTGTTTTTTTACATGTATTTACCTTAAAGTTAAGGTTTCATATTAAAAAAACATATAGTTGTCTTAATTTTAAATATGTGATTTTTTTTGTATTTTTACATAGAATTCAATGTAATTTAACATTCAAGCCAATTAAAAATAAGAATAATCCTGTAAAAAAACTATGATTTCTCATTAAGTGAAATTACAGTTTATTAATTTTATTTTATGGTTAATGTTTTTAATAAAAGTTTTTTTCTTTATTTTAATGACATTTACACGTAATGTAAAAAAAACAGAAAATTTCAGTAAAATAATACAGTATATTTCTGTGAAAAAAAATTTTTTTTTTACAGTGTGATTTTACCTGTTGTAAAGTTACATTAAACCTTCATATGTGATCAGATGTCATGCAGTGATATTAAACATTTACAATGTGATCAGATGTTACCTGCCATGCAGTTATATTAAACCTTTACAATGTGATCAGATATTGTGCAGTTATATTAAATCTTTACAATGTGATCAGATGTTACCGGTCATGCAGTTATATAAACCTTTACAATGTGATCAGATATTATCTGTAAGGAATTTCTTAAACCATATGTGAGCTTTGTAGATTACACTTAAAAGGATTTAAGTCTCCTGATTTGAAGGAATAAGTGTTGGCAAGTTTGCAAATTAATTCTATCATGGTACATTACCACATAAAAATGAAATAGTTATTGGACTGGCTAAGGTGCACATTTGCTTTAAAAAAGACGAAATCACGGTGTAAATATTGGTAGGCATATATACTTTAATAATTTTCAATGCTGCTCCTTCTGACAGGACGAGGTAATGAAATATGTCCCATAGGTTACTTGCCGCGGCTGCTTCATATCGTCTAAACAGGAGACGATTGATGGGACATTATAAGACTATCCGAGCGTCGTATGAAGTTTTCTCCGTGCTCCTAATTTAAAACATTTACAGCAGGTGCGATATTTGTCATTTTGCTAAAGTTATAGTGAACTACAAACAATCTTCTAACCACCAAACTAGCTACCGAATGCACTGTGCCATATTAGCAGCGGAAGTCGGTTGACAAAATGCGGAAGAGCGAAGAATTGAAAAGGGGCGTGGCGGAATAAGGTGAATACATTCTTAAAACTCAAAGACATATTAAGAAGATTCTCATTCACCCGATAAACTTGAATTATTAAAAAGTAAAATGGGTAGTTGTTAAAATGCATCACTATTTCTTTCTTTACATTTACATTTTATCAATAAGCAGACACTTATCCAAAACAATACAAATAGAAAGGCATTAAGATCAAACATTAAACATATAGTATTGAAATGTATTGTACTTATCTGACTGAATAGTTTCTCGGGTGTAACCTATAGTATTCAGTTAGATTTTGACATATTGAATAATATATTTGTGTAAATGTAAACAACTCAGAAGCCTTTTAAGAAGATCCATCATGTTGGTTTCACACACTGATAAAAGAGAAATGCAGTGTATTCAAAGTAGGCCTACATATGGCCTTAGAAAAAATATGTTGCAAAATGAAATAACACATCTGACATTTTATACACAGTACAGTGTTTTTTTGATGTGGATGATTAAATATTTGCAGTTTATTTGATCTGAATCTGTGTTGTTAATTTTGGCCATTGCTCACTAAAATTGTCAAATTGTAAAATTGTCATGCTGTGTTTTGGTAATCATCAGTAAACATTTAAAATCTTTAAAAAGGACTCACAGAGGCATTTTGCAGTGTATAACCAGCTACTAGTCTGTTATCTCTGAACTCTGTTCATGGTCAAGATTTAACCGAGGTGTTTATGTTACATATGCATTCGAAGCAATTGCTATTTTTATAAAACTGTTAATGGTTTAATCAAACAAAACAACAAAAATCAGTTACTGACTGTGGTATTTCCAAAGATTGTGCCGATTCATGACCAAACTTATAATTGGTAATTCAAGTTCACTTTATTAATAAAGCACATTTAAAACAGCTACACTGACCACGCTGTACAATAAAATAATGTAAGTAATAATATGCAGAGAAAATAATACTAAAACTAAAATACTAAAACAGAAAATAATAAGAACAATTTAAATGAAACAATATTAAAAAGAAAAGGAAAATTACTGATAGGCCAAGGAAAACAGATCTGTTTTTTAAAGGGACTTAAAATAGTCTGAGAGGGTGCTAATCTTAACTCTATGTGCAGATAAAGCTAAATCTCCTCTTCTGAGGACTCTTCACTGGTTTGCCATTAAATTCAGAATTTGTTTTAAAAATACATCTATTTGTTTATACATCTAAGTCTCTGGATAATCAAGCCTGCAACTTTTTATCTGAATTATTGCAGCTGTATACTTTGTTAGAATGTAAATTTCTTAACTGTACAATGCTATTAAAGAGTTAATTCATTCACTTTCTCTTGACCTGAGCGTAGAGTTCCTCTTGTTTCTGAACACTGTTGATTTGTGTCTTTCTCTGAACCTCAGCATACTCTGTCTCTGGGTTTTTCTTGTTTATGTGATCAGTGTCTGGTTTGGAGAAGTCAATCTCTCCATAGTGAACCTCATCAGTTTCTTTCTCAGACATTTCACTCTTCATGTTGATCTCAATAGCATTGTTAGAAGAAAAATCCAGCATGTCTTCATTTATATCTGCGGTCTGAGGAGACAAATCAGAAAAAAATATATCAATATTTATATTTGCTAAGATTTTTTTGTCTTTATTTTTATTATTCAAAAGATATTTGGAACAGTGGCTAACGGTTTTTACAAAGTCTTAATTCCTTTAGAAATAATGATTTAAATATTTTTCTCTTTAAAAATAAAGTGCTTATGTTGAATGGTACTGTACACCCACCTGGTCTTTTCTTCTGGTATTGGTCTGACTCAATTTCTTTGTCCTGATAGAGAATACAATCAACAGTTAATACATTTGTGTGTTTTATTTATTATAAAATCTTTAAGGATAACATCTATTATTATATCTTTACCTCATACAATAAAATACTGCAGAAATCACGAGCAAAGCCAAAAGTCCTCCTATAGCCAAGAAAGCGTCTGGAGCACAAATTTAGTGTAAATAATTGTATATTTTCACTTTTTACACATTTTAATTGCATTTCTAGCGAGAAATTAGTATTGTAGTTTTCGAATATGTGATTAGTTATCACAAAGGCACTCTTTATTTATATTTCAAAGACGCTGAAGTGTTTCCGAAAGCGTTTCTCTTAGTTGCCTTCATGCCTCCGAAGTCATTGCCTCATGAGGCAGCAAGGCAACAAGTCAGCTGCCTAAGTTTTCAGATGCAGCCTTAATGTCTTTTGACGTGTGGTTTTGTAAGCCAAATCATCTTCTTAACCATTAACTTAGTTAAACTACACAATAAAGTCTGTCAGAAGATATTTGTTCAGTGTAGTAGTTGGCATTTACCTGTGACATTGATCCTCACAGTCTTCCTTGAATCACATGCATCAGTTAGATTGGTGTTAAATGTTGCTTTGAACCCATTTGGCTTCATTTCTAGTCTGAAGTAATACGGGTCTGAATGATTCATCATGATGTTATAGAAGACAGTGCTGCAGTTTCTCTCAGTGAGGTCTCCAATCATCTCTATGTGTCTGAATCCTTGAATGATGTTTTGTCTGCTGTTAAACACTACTGAACTCTTGTCATTACTAAAGTCTTTGTGTCTCTTTTTCAGCCAAATCCCATAAATCTGTTTTGTGTTCTGTAATTTTTCCTCAAATGTACTGATAATGAATGTGCAGGGTATCAGCACACAAGAGTCTGTCAGAGCTGTTACTGTGTGTGGAAGTACAGCTGAGTAAACAACACCATCAGCTGAAACATGAAACACACATTAATGACTGTATAAGAGAGATCAATACACATTATTATCATTTATAGCTGTATAGTTTTTCATTTCCTGTCGCTTATTTACAATCACAGCAAATGTAAAGATTGACTGACCTGAGTGAGTTTGTAGTAACACAGAGCTGATGATGATAATGAATGAGATGATCTGCAGTACAGACATCACTTCATATGAAACCTAACAGAAATTAACATACATTAGATCAGAAACATTACATTTCTATATGCAGTTATATATTCATGATACTTATAGTTATATGTTTATCATTTGCATTTGTATAAAGTAAAAAGAAAATTGACAGTTGTTACCTTAAAGAGCAACAGTATATCTGTCTTTATTTGTTTACTTAAGCAGACACTTTTCTCAAAGCATCTTACAAATAGGAAAGCATTTCACATTTAGCCTTTGAGAGCAAAGCAGAGTAAGTTATGTTTACAAGCAGGAATAGTAATGAAGTAAATATGGAGCTTTAAATATGACAAAACGATTTGAATTTGAAATCCATAAACTTGAACTAGTGTAATTTAATAAAAATGAATAATTTGATGTCGTATTTGTAAAGATTTGTATTTTCAAAGAGTGAATTTACAGTCTTGGAAAATACAGCTTCAGGGTTTCAAGATAAAGAGAAAATTCAAAACACCAAATTCAAATTCAATTTTTTTAAAATTCAAAGCGCAGAAATTCAGATCGTACAGAAAGTGGGTCATAGGTCAAGCTTCCGGTGTCCACAGGGAAGAGCAGTAGATCTCAGAAAAGTCCAACAGACAGCTACATGCTGACAAATGCTAATATGCTTTGACTTTGATACCCTTCTGCTATCACTCCAGGAAAATTAATTGCAGTTTTTTTCAATTGCTAACAAGCGCTTACCCATACTTCAGATAATTTTTCTAAACACTTAACACAGAGTTCCACCAACAAAACACAATTGGCCAAATGTATCGTTTCTTCTCAAAAACACATTTTGTTAAATAAATACTAACTCTTCATTTCAAAATAGAACAAATCTTTCTCTGCACATAATAACTTTACCAAAACACTGGAAATCTGACTCAAAATAAAATTATTCTTTCAAAGAATAACACTTCTTTTCACTTTACAAGGTACATGCAATCAATTAAAGTACACCAGGTTTCAAAATACTGGCTACTGTTGACATTACAAAAACTGCATAGACTTTTATGTTTCAGTTTTACAGGTATTCCACCGTATTCCAAAACATGCAATCCACCGTTTTTGCGCTGAATGTCTTGGTTGGGAACTGTATATCCACATGTACATCAATGTTCACATTCAAAAGCATTTCAGTAAAAATCTGTTTTTCCCCTTACTCTTGACTACAGGAGGTAAAGTAGAAACACAATAGGATTGTGATAACAGAAAAAGTTTTACAGTATCGATCTTGATCATTTTTGAGGAGCCCCAGAGGGTGGAAGACGTTGCATTCTTTAGAGCAGGGGTCCCCAACCTTTTTTTCACCACGGACCGGTTTCAGCTTTAAAAAAAATTTGCGGACCAGGGGAGTGAGATTGGGGGAGAGTTGGGGTCGCTGAGTTGCTGTTCTGAAAATCCTCCTTTTCGAAATGTACGTTTTAAACGGAAGCAAAGATAACAACCATGCATTAGGAAAATTAATAATTGCTTTATTTAGGCTATAGTATATTTTCTATAGACGTGTAAAACCATATTTTGGCGGATTGTTTTTTACTTTCATTGTTTTTACTAGTTTGCCTGCCCATTTAGTCTTAATAATTAATGGAACCTAAACGAACTTGGCTTGCTGTTCTCGAAGACAGCTCGAATCTTGGTCGGGCTCGAGACCCAATTCCAAGTAACAGAAGAGAAGAAAATGCAGTGAAGGAGGAGAGATGCCAGAAGAATTGCGGCTGGGCGCAGATGGCACGGAGACTCACGTTTACCATGATTAATGATGATTGACAAGTTTAGGTTCCTTTCAAACCTACGTTAAAAGTGTAGCCGTTAAAATATTATTAGCCTAATAGTTTATTTTGATCATGGTGCTACGATCGATGCAGATTCTGAAGTTGTTTTAAAGAAGAATAAAATAATTACTTTTCAGTCATTTGCGCTGTCACACATTTGAACGTCTCCGCATATGTACATCATTGCGACGTACATTTGCAAATGATTCATAAAGTCATACCTCTGCAATTCTTTGATCGATTGTGTTTTAGAAGTACTATATGCTCAAACCCTAATGACAGCAGTGTGATCGCTGATGCGCTGGTAGAGAGAGAGAGAGAGAGGCGGAGAAAAAGAGAGAGAGCGCGGCTCTGTTCAAAAATGGAAATGATTGATGTTATTTGAAGTCGGCTCTTACAGTACAAAATACCCGATTAAGCTATTACGTGGCTATAATACACATTTTTTGGGGGACGTTCTTGCGACCCGGTGGCAACTTGTCCACGACCCAGTACTGGGTCGCGACCGGGTGGTTGGGGACCTCTGCTTTAGAGGGACAAATTTTTTTACATATGCATTACTGTATGACCTTATTGACATGTCAAGTGAGAATAGAAACAATCCATGTAAAATGCAATACTTACCTGTTGGTTTGTTGAAAGATGCGTATAATGGAGGCAACCTCCTAAACTTGGGCTGCACTCTTTCACCAGCCTCTCTTACTGAAATCAGTGAATTTCATCACTGACTACTGTTTTTGCAGCCCTTGGAATGCAACCCCACGCATTCTTACACCTCTACATTGCCCTCTCCTTGGGCCTGCTCTTCTCCCTGACCCTCCTCCTCTCACTGCTCCTGCATCTCTCACTGCATCTCTCACTGCGCCTCTCACTGCACCTGCTCTTCTCCATGTGGCCCTTGCTTTTATGCTTCCTCGTCCAGACATTACAGTGTTTGTCTGTTTCTGTTTTCAAAAACATCACTCCTCAAAGTCCTCCCTTTACTGTATAAGTATCAATGTAAAAGAAAAAATAACCTAAGCCAGACTGGAATCAGCTGTGGTTGGCCCAATTTACGCAATATAAAGGTTTTTATACTGTATCTATGGTTTGGAATATTGTTTTTGCTATTGTGGGATGTTGTGTGTAAGCATTTGTAAATACTACAAAAACAATCCATAATTTTGGTGGGAGGTATAGCTTGTCAGTTAAGAAAATGTAAGCATTGTGGAAATGTGTTCACTGACTGCATATTGTGTGAAAACGACATGAAATGAATGAATTGTATGGCCACCAAAGACCGATGCTGTGCTAATTGTGTTTAGAGTTTTGAAAATGTGACAACTGATTGGACAAATTCTTGTTAGCGATTGAATAAAACTGTAAGTAAGCAAATTGTGATTGGAAGCTGTGTGAGGATGAGACACATAAATAGCTCTGCAGGGACACAAGGAAAGCGGCGATTGACACGGGGAGAGCTCCTTTTTGCCAAGGGCAGATTGAAGACACGCACCTTTTGAAGAGCCCGAAGGCTCTGTTGATCCGGGTATCGCTGGAAGCGAGTGGAAAGAGGACAGAGCCACAGGAGGCGAAAGAAAGGCATGCTGTGGATTATTTAAAGGAGCACCCCAAAGAAGGTTCGAGTTTGGTGCACTTGTTGTTGTGTACTTGTTGTGGCTGGTATCCTCTCAGGCTGAAGCTGGCGTGGCTGTGTGGGACAGAACAAACCATAGTGGCTGGAAGACGACTGGAGATGACTGGAAACTGAAACAAAACAGAAGGAGAAGCGGAGTTAGCGTGAGTGTTTGCTATATGAGGAAATTGTGACATTAGTGAAATCGCTGTGTAACCCTGTTGGGGGAAGAAAAGCTTCGTTCTGTGTGGCTGAAAAGAATCGCCTGCGTGTACTAAAGAGGAGAGCATCAGAGAGATCATACAGGATTGTGAGTATGAAACATTGATTTTGGACACGCTGTGTACTAACCTATTCCGTAGCGAACGACTCTAGAAAAAGGAGGACGGCCCTACCCCTGAACAGTGTGGTGGGAGAGCCGGAAGAGGACGAGTTTGGCTGCTACAGTGACGTATACGTTGACTGGGCTGTGCTAACAACGCCTAGCAGGCTCCGGTGAAGAGGAGGAAGACGGGGCATCCTAAGTGTTCACTTGAGTGCGGTGGGTGAGTCTGTGTTTACTGTGAAGAATACACTTTGAAGTGGTGCAGTGTCTTTTGCTGTGTGTGTATTGTCAGAAGAAACCCCCGCCTCCACCCCTTTGTCGTGGGAGCACGAAAAGGCTGCCGGTACCAGTCGTTATAGTGCTTGACATATGCTGTGGGCGAGCCCCTGATGTGAGCATTACCGTGGTGAGAGAAACCAGCAGTATAAATAACTGATCTTCTGTGTCCCAGTCAGCAGCCTGTGGAGAGAGAGAAAGAGCACGACAAAAACTTTACCTGCACCGTACTTACTGTACGTCGTCCCAAGTTTGGAGAGGTGAGGGAAACCAGCAGTTATAAATAACTGATCTTCTGTGTCCCAGTCAGCAGCCTGTGGAGAGAGAGAAAGAGCACGAGGAAAACTTTACCTGCACCGTACTTACTGTACGTCGTCCCAAGTTTGGAGAGGTGAGAGAAACCAGCAGTTATAAATAACTGATCTTCTGTGTCCCAGTCAGCAGCCTGTGGAGAGAGAGAAAGAGCACGAGAAAAACTTTACCTGCACCGTACTTACTGTACGTCGTCCCAAGTGGAGAGGTGAGAGAAACCAGCAGTATAAATAACTGATCTTCTGTGTCCCAGTCAGCAGCCTGTGGAGAGAGAGAAAGAGCACGACAAAAACTTTACCTGCACCGTACTTACTGTACGTCGTCCCAAGTTTGGAGAGGTGAGGGAACCAGCAGTTATAAATAACTGATCTTCTGTGTCCCAGTCAGCAGTCTGTGGAGAGAGAGAAAGAGCACGAGGAAAACTTTACCTGCACCGTACTTACTGTACGTCGTCCCAAGTTTGGAGAGGTGAGAGAAACCAGCAGTTATAAATAACTGATCTTCTGTGTCCCAGTCAGCAGGCTGTGGAGAGAGAGAAAGAGAACGAGGAAAACTTTACCTGCACCGTACTTACTGTACGTCGTCCCAAGTGGAGAGGTGAGAGAAACCAGCAGAATAAATAACTGATCTTCTATGCCCCAGTCAGCAGCCCGTGGAGAGAGAGAAAGAGAATGAGGAAAACTTTACCTGCACCGTACTTACTGTAAGTCGTCCCAAGTTGGAGAGGTGAGAGAAACCAGCAGTATAAATAACTGATCTTCTGTGTCCCAGTCAGCAGCCTGTGGAGAGAGAGAAAGAGAGCGAGGAAACTTACCTGCACCGTACTTGTACTGCCTGTAAAAGAAGAGAAAGTGAACCTGAAGAGGCCGTTATTTTAAGTTCCCCTTTTCCCTCCCCTATTTATCTTTTATATAATTTAAATAAAGTGTATTTTAATATTACTCTTACCTTGTGTGTCTGGTCATTGGGGTGACTTTGGGAACCTCCTCGAGGTGGAACCTAGGAAAGGGGCGTGACCCTTTAGCTATCTCGGGTCCGCCCAGACCTGTGACACAGGAGCAGTGAGAGGTGCAGTGAGAGGTGCAGGAGCAGTGAGAGGTGCAGTGAGGAGTGCAAGAGCAGTGAGAGATGCAGTGAGGAGTGCAAGAGCAATGAGACGTGCAGTGGGAGGTGCAGTGAGAGGTGCAGGAGCAGTGAGAGATGCAGTGAGAGGTGCAGTGAGAGGTCCAAGACAGTGAGAGATGCAGTGAGAGGTGATGTGAGAGGTGCAGGTGCACTGAGAGATGCAGTGAGAGATGGAGGAGCAGTGAGAGGAGCAGGGCCAGGGAGAAGAGCAGGCCCCAAGTAGAGGGCAATGTAGAGGTGTAAGAATGCGTGGTGGTGGCATTCCAAGGGCTGCAAGAACAGTAGTCATTGATGAAATTCACTTATTTCACTAAGAGTGGATGGTGAAAGAGTGCAGCCCAATTTGAGGCGGTCAACGGTTGTGCTTGATTAGGGTTGGCGCTAAACTCTGCAGGACTGTGACCCTGGACCAGAATTGCCCACCACTGGGGGGAAAGGAAAGCTCCCCAATAATGATCAAGATCAATACTGTAAACTTTTTTCTGTTCTACCATATTTATACCTCCAGTATTCAACAGTAAAGGGAAAACAACTGATATGCTTTTTACTAGAATGCTTTTGAATGTGAACATTGCTGTACATGTGGACATATAGTTCCCAACCAAGAAATTTTTGTAAAAAAAGCTTGATTGCATGTTGCATGCTAATACCTCTAAAACTGAAACATAAAAGTCTATGCAGTTTTTGTAATGTCAACAATAGCCAGTATTTTGAAACTGATGTACTTTGATTGACTACACTTGTGAAGTGAAAAGAAGTGTGATTCTTTGAAAGAATAATTTCATTTTGAGTCAGATTTCCAGTGTTTTGGTAAAGTTATTATGTGCAGAGAAAGATTTGTTCTATTTTGAAATGAAGAGTTAGTATTTATTTAACAAAATGTGTTTTTGAGAAGAAAATTATCCATTTGGCCAATTGTGTTTTGTAGGCGTGAGTCTGTGTTTAGTGTTTAGAAAAATTATCTGAAGTATGGGTAAGGACTTGTTAGCGATTGAAAAAACTGTAATTATCAGGAGTTGAATTTCTTCTGGTGATTGGTTGCCAAATGTATTCAGTGCTGTGCAAAAGTACCATCCTGTATTATTATGAGTTACTGTTAAGCTCATCTTCCTTTCCCATGCTAAAGGGGTCTCCTGTCAACGTTATTTGAGGGACATGCTTTGCATTTGCAGGTCAAGGTTACATTAGTGCCCACAGTGACTCAGGAAGATGGCAGGGAGCTTCAGCAGAGCAGATCAGATTCACTGCAGTTCCCTCTATCACATATTTAGACACATTGCTACTGGATATAAGTTCAGGAGGTTGTGTGGTGAATCTGCAGAGAAAATGATTTCAGACAGTTTATTAATAAAAATACATTGTTATTTTTATGTTGCACTGCCTAATGTGACTTCACTGACACCTAGTGGTGTGGATGCAGCATCACATAAAGTGAAGGTTTTCAAATGCCTATAATTAAAAGCACTATTTATAGTCAGTCATTAAAAAAAAAATAATTAAGGTTTCAGGTTCTATTGTTAAATGTTTAGGAATTTCTGTAATTAACACTTGAAGTTTTTGTCTTTGACTTGTGGTTTTGTAAAACAGCCAATTCATCCTCCTTTCTACTTCTTAACCAATACCTCAGTTAAATTACACAATAAAGTCTGTAAGAAGATGATTGTTCAGTGTAGTTAGATCAGAAGTGTTACATTTTCAGAAGCAGTAATATATTTATAAAACTCATTCATTAAGATTATTCTCATTCACCTGATAAACTTGAATTTATAAAAAAATGCATCAGTAATTCTTTCTTTACATTTACATTATATCAATAAGTAGATACTTATATCCAACGCAACTTACAAATAAGAAAGCATTTAATGTAGAGAGCAAACTATCTGACTGAATAGTTTCTCTGGTGTAACCCAAAGTATTCAGGTTGATTTTGACATATTGAATAATATATTTGAGTAAATGTAACCAACTCAGATTAAAACCATTAAAGGTCATTGTAAGGATATTTGACGAAGCCTTTTCTGAAGACCCAGCATGTTGGTTTCACACATTGATAAAAGAAGAGAAATGCAGTGCATTCAAAGTAGGCCTACATCTGTTGCAAAATGCAATAACACATCTGACATTTTATACACAGTACAGTGTATTTTTAATGGATTAAATATTTGCAGTTTGTTTGATCTGAATCTGTGTTGTTTGCCATTGCTCACTCGTACAATAGTCAAAATGTTTTTCCTGTTATACTGCGTCTTGGTAATCATAAGTAAACATTTAAAATCTTTAGAAATGACTCAGACATTTTGTATGATTGTAAAATACATCTTTAACCAGAAAGCCACAACTAGTCTGTTATTGTCAAGGATCAGCAGGACACTCAAGTGCAGGTAAATAATACAAAAGCTTTATTTAAACAAAATGTTTGATGCAAGCAAAAGAGCCCAAGCAAACTTCACAAGAGCGTTGGTAGTGCTCAGACAATGGTCAATGCCTCACGTCAGGTTTCGGGTGGGGAAATCCTATGAACTTCAAGCGGCTTTGAGACCAACTAAAAATCCAGTGTACGGTAGCACTGATGAATGGAGATCTGAGAGGGTAATAGTCCAATGTCCAGAGGATAAAAAACTAAGACAAAACAAAACTACTGGATTAAGACAAAACACAACACAGGTAAACAGAAGAACTCCTGACAGTTGTCTCTGTTAGTGGTCAAGATTTAACAGTGTTTATGGTACAGTATGCATTAAAAGCAATTGCTGTTTGTATAAAAATGTCCATAATTTTATCAAACCAAATGCCATACAAAAAAGACACAATACCACAAAAAAACAGTAGCTGTGGTATTTCCAAAGATTTTGCAGATTCAGAACCAATTTAACTTTTTCTTTGTTATTACATCAGAATGTAAAATTTCTTATTCATCTGGTTAATTGTACAATGTTATTAAAGAGTTCATTCATTCAGTTTATCTTGACCTGAGCGTAGAGTTCCTCTTGTTTCTGAACACTGTTGGTTTGTGTTTTTCTCTGAATCTCTGCATACTCTGTCTCTGGGTTTTTCTTGTTTATGTGATTGGTGTGTGGTGTGGAGAAGTCAATCTCTCCATAGTGAACCTCATCAGTTTCTTTCTCAGACATTTCACTCTTCATGTTGTTCTCAATAGCATTGTTAGAATAGATATCCAGCATGTCTTCATTTTTATATGCGGTCTAATGAGACAAATCACAGGAAAATATATCAATATTTATATTAGATTTTTTTACAAATATTGAGTTTGAACAAAAAAAATTATCTGGAGTGATTTTTTGTCTTCATTTTTATTTATTATAATTATGTATTATAGATTTTTGGAACAGTGGCTAACAGTTTTATAAAGTATTAATTCCTTCAGAAATAATGATTTAAATATTTTTATCTTTAAAATTAAAGTGCTTTATGATGAATGGTACTGTACACCCACCTGATCTTTTCTTCTGGTATTGATCTGACTTAATGTCTTTGTCCTGATACAGAATACAATCAACAGTTAATACATTTGTGTGTTTTGTTTATTATGAAACCTAAGGATGACATCTATTATTATATATTTACCTCATATAATAAAATACTGCAGAAATCACAAGCAAAGCCAAAAGTCCTCCTATACACCCATAAATCACAGCATTAAAGGATCCTAAAATAATAAAGTGCAACACTTATTCAGAAATAACATCATACAATACAAAGACAAAGATGCTGCATAAATGACTAAGAGCATAACTGTGATCATCTCCAAAACTATAAGAGTAACCGTTCTGTGCTCCTGTATAGCTCAGTGGTAGAGCATTGTGTTATCATAGCAATAGGTCATGCATGGGTTTGAACACATAACGATAAAAATGCATACCTTTTAAATCTCTGTAAGTCGCTCTGAATAAAAGCATATGCCAAATGCATAAATATAAATGTAAACTTCTTTATGTTGAATGTTTTCTGGTAAATATTACCTGTGATTAACAGTTGAATCTCTTCTGATGATTGGTTGCCATGTTTATTCAGTGCTGTGCAGAAATACCATCCTGTATTATTATGAGTTACAATGAAGCTCATCTTCCTTTCCTCTGCTAAAGGTGTCTTCTGTCCACGTTTGTACCATGTATACGTTGAATGACTGCCTTTGCTTTTGCAGGTGAAAGTTACATTAGTTCCCACAGTGACTGAAGCAGATGGTTTAATAATGATACGAGTCTCTTTTGGAGGAACTTGGGAGAAAAGCACAGATGGTAGCCATTAAATATTGAGACACAAGATATTTAACTCTATATATCTAACACTAATAACTACTACTAAATATTATTATTATATACTACATATTAACATAACCATATATATTTAATAACAACAAAGATTGTTAATAAATAACGTGCAAAACTTCTCCAAATGTCTTACATGAAACTTGTAGCATTACTGTGCTGTTCACAGTTGTGTTATTGGAGATGTTTCTTGGATATGTTGCAGTGCAGGAGATGTTCATCCTGTGATCCATGTATGAAGCATTGAAGGTCATTGAGGAAAACACTGAATGAGTTTTATCAGGTTTCTCCTGTAACTGTGTTATAATGTTGGCAGATTTGGGGATGTTAGTCCAGGATAATGTAGGAGGTTGTTTGGGGCAGGGAGCTTCAGCAGAGCAGATCAGATTCACTGCAGTGCCCTCCATCACAGATTTGGACACATCTGGACTGAATATAAGCTTTGGAGGCTGTGGTGAATCTGCAGAGAAAATTATTTCAGACAGTTTATTATTAAAAATACATTCAATAATTTTTATTTTGCTTTGCTACCCAGATAGCAAGCACATGTGGGTCACTTCAGGCAAAGATGCGGCACTGCTGCTTATGACCGGAATAAAAGGGATGTAAACCTAAAGTGGCTCACATGTAAAATAGCAAAAAAGGGCCAAAGATATCAATTCCCATTCGGCCTTTATAGATTAAAGGCAGGATAGGCAGCAATTATCAAAAAAAAATTTTTTACAAATTTGTTTAAACTGTCTTTATATACCAATACATAAGTAAAATGTAAGTAGAGAGTATAAAAATCGAGTGTCATAGACCTCTCAGGACACAGCTCATTTTTCCATTCACTCCACCCCTTCCTTCTGAGTTTCTTCTAAAGCCACGCCCCCAAAACACATGAACGCGCGACGCAGACTGCCTCTGCTGGGAGAAGCATTTGCCTGAGACAAGCAGAGTGGAACGAGCGCAGTGCATGTAGTAACATCATGTCAGAATCACATGTAATAATACACCTAACTTTATCACTGTGAATATAAACAAATAGGATAGCTTTAAGTATTCACTATTAAGCTAACATATCAATACTGGTAAAGTTTAAAATATATTTTGTTTGATTCTGTAACAAACAAGCTAGTTATATTTATAAGACAAAGCTAAAAACAGATTGCATTGATACAAGTTTTTTCAATACGATCATTAACACTGTGATGAATGTGAATTTCGTGGAAGATTCATAACTTTTTGCATTTAAGAGTTTCCGTGATGAAAGCATTGTTGACTCTGATGAGGACTACACTCCGAAGACAATACCGCTACCGCATCGTCGACTCGAGGAAAAGCCACCTGATATTTACTCTCGTTTGATTTCTTCATTTATTCCTTGTTTGCCTTTCGCTGACTGCATATGCAGGTACTGTGAGTTCTGAATGTTCTTTCCCTGCCATAGTTTTGCTCTTCCTAGAGTGCCTCGTGCACGTTCAAATCAATCGGTTGTGCTCATGTGTGGGCAGATCCCATAGCAACAGGGGTGGTGCCATGGTCGCGAGAGAGAGTGATAGTCACGCAAGCCAATAATTTGTTTCATCCCGAATGGAAATAATTAGCTGTGTTTAAAACAGTCGTGAAAGGTCTACAGACACTCGAGTTTTATAATCTCTTTTTCAGAGTACTTACATTTTAATTATGTATTGGTATATAAAGACAGTTTAAACAAATTTGCTGTGTTCATGGCAACATGTCATCTGAATATGAACCAAAAGTGGCCCATCCAACAAATAGTGAATATCAAACAACAAATATGGCCCACCTTTAGCAAAAATGCTGCACAACAGACGTGGTCTAATCTTGAAATAAACCAAATGTGTCCCACACATGTTGCAGCAAATGTGGCCCAGTTCTTTACGCGTGTATGGGACAGTTTTGGCAAACATATGGCACAGTAAGCACCGGCTCATGTGGATGTGAGTCTAAATTGGCCCACATATGATGTAGGAAATGTGGCCCAGTTCTTTTAAAACATATCCGGGCCAGTTTTGGCAAAGATTTGGCACAGTAAGCAGTGGCTCATATTGGTGTGAGTCTGAAGTGGCCCATATATAATGTTGCAAATGTGGCCCAGCTGTATAAAAACTCATCAGGGCCAGTTTTGGCAAAGATATTACACAGTAGCACTGGCTCATGTGGATGTGAGTCTGAAGTGGCCCACACATGTTGCAGCAAATGTGGCCCAGTTCTTTACAAACGTGTCTGGGCCAGTTTTGGCAAACATATGGCACAGTAAGCACTGGCTCATGTGGGTGTGTCAAAAGTGGCCCATATATGATGTTGCATATGTGGCCCAGCTGTAAGACACATCAGGGCCAGTTTTGGCAAAGATATTGCACAGTAAGCACCGGCTCATATGGGTGTGAGTCTGAAGTGGCCCACATAACCAGCTAACAGAGAAAAGTTCTAAGAATGTTCCCTGAAAGTTCCCAACGTCCCCTAAAAAAGTTCTGCCACAATAGAAAGTTTCCAGATTTAGTCACATTCACAGAACATTAATTGAATGTTAGAGGAATGTTACATTTTATCTTTTTTAAACATTGTGACAATGTCATGTTTTAATTTTCACACAACGTTTAAAACAACAACTGTTTTTTTACATTGACTTATTTGCTGTTATGTAAATGAAAAGAAACATTGCAATTTATTAATTTAAAACTGTTATAAAATATTATTTCTGAATGTTCATTAAAAATATTTCTGTAGTAAACACATTTCACTTATTAGGTTTAGATCTTGATGTTTTGTTTATTACAACCCCAAATCAGAAAAAGTTGGGACACTGTAGAAATTGTGAGTAAAAAAGGAATGGAATAATTTACTAATCTCATAAACTTATATTTTATTTACAAAAGAATATAAATAACATATCAAATGTTGAAAGTGAGACATTTTGAAATGTCATGCCAAATATTGGCTCATTTTGGATTTCAAAAGAACTACACACTCCAAAAAAAGTTGGGACAGGTAGCAATAAGAGGCCAGAAAATTTAAATGTACATATAAGGAACAGCTTAAGGACTCAAGTTCCATCATTCCATGTCAAAGGTGGGCCAGATAAAAGTGTCAGATGTGAGCCAGATCTGGGCCACAGCAATTTTGCTATCTTGGTAGGACCTAGTGTCAATAGAGCATTACAGTTTTTTACAGACGCTAGGATACATTTCTCAATACTTAGGTCACTTTTGCAAAACTCTTCACACAGTTCTCATAACCAACTTTCAGCTTGGCAATGTAGTTCATTTCACATTCAACATGCACTACAACTACCAAAACACTTTATTTAGGTCTCAAATCAACTCATTCTTCCAGAACACTAGCAAAGGTTGACAGCCGACAAACACACTTTGTCACCCACAAAACAATCACCTAAAAAACACTAACAACATGTAGCATTATACAATGTTTTTTTTTTGTGTGAAACAAGGACACATCTCTGTTTTATAATTCATTGCAATATATGTTGATTCAGACATGATGCAGAATTCATCAATATTTTATGTAGTTTATTTTAAATTTTAAACCCTTTCCATTTGGCCAATGTTTTATAGCATTTAATTTTAGGATTTAAAATATATTTCATTAAAATATTACTGTAGAAATGTAGCAAATTGCTGTCTTAATTAGTTTTGTATATGTTATTGTTTTGAACATAAGTTTAACAGTTTTAAAAACAGTATTTAAGCATGTGCAAATTGGCCTGTATGTATAAAGAGTTTTGGCAGTTGTTGTGCATTTTGCATTTTGTGTCAAAGCAATGATAATTGATCCTCAGTTTAGCCCACATAGACTTCTGTTGTGCTAACTGTGTGAAGAGTTTTGCGAAAGTGACCTAATTATTGAGAAATGTGTCCTAGCGTCTGTAAAAAAACTGTAAAGGAAGCAAACACAAATGCCACTGTACAACTATTCAACAAAGATTAATTTGTGAAAGTGTCTAAGGTGGGGCTGCAGAGATAAGGTTTTACACACACAAGCATTTTACACTGAATATTTCACAGGTTTTAATTCTGTGTTAGTGATGTGTGGTCATATCTAACAACAAGCACTTTGTCGATTTACCTAATTCATCAACGTATACCTCAGTTAAACAACATTATAAAGTCTGTAAGATGATTGTTCAGTCATTTACCTATGACATTGATCCTCATAGTCTTGCTTGAATCATGTGGATTATGTGGATTGGTGTTAAATGTTGCTCTGAACACATTTGGCTCCATTTGTAGTCTGAAGTAATACGGGTCTGAATGATTCATCATGATGTTATAGAAGACAGTGCTGCAGTTTCTCTCAGTGAGGTTTCCAATCATCTCTATGTGTCTGAATCCTTGAATGATGTTTTGACTGCTGTTAAACACTACTGAACTCTTGTCATTACCAAAGTCGTTGTGTCTCTTTTTCAGCCAAATCCCATAAATCTGTTTTGTGTTCTGTAATTTTCCCTCAAATGTATTGATATTGAATGTGCAGGGTATCAGCACACAAGAGTCTGTCAGAGCTGTTACTGTGTGTGGAAGTACAGCTGAGTAAACATCACCATCAGCTGAAACATGAAACACACATTAATGACTGTATAAGAGAAATCAATACACATTATTATCATTTATAGCTGTATAGTTTTTATTTCCTGTTGCTTATTTACAATCACAACAAATGTAAAGATTGACTGACCTGAGTGAGTTTGTAGTAACACAGAGCTGATGATGATAATGAATGAGATGATCTGAAGTCCAGACATCACTGCATATGCATGAGACCTAACACACATTACATATATACATTAGATCAGAAACTATTTTTTGTGCTTTTCTGTTCCATGTGATGCTCAATTACACCAGTCCCTGACCATGCCTAGTCTGGACTATAAACTGTCTACAATTTTTAGATTTTTTATTTTCTGATTTGTGTTTTATATATGTATTTTACATTGTGTCCTTCTGTAACATTGTTTTGTGACAGTGTAACTTTGAAAAGTGCTTTACAAATAAATATGAATTTAATTGAATAAATCTGAGTTAGCAGCTAAAATAAACAAAACAAACACACAAAAAAAATTTTTTTTGTAAATATCTGATCTCTATAAATGAATGATCATCACTATACTCTAGTTTAAGATATATTTCATAACTGAAAACAAAACAAAATAGTCTTTCAATAAAAGATACTTACCTCTGGACAGTACATTCAGTTTAAACCCAAGTGCATAAATGTCTAAAAGTTTCCTCATTTCTGCAACTTAATCTAAAGATGACACAGACTTTAATAAACCACAACTCGCCAAACTCACAGAGGAAGATACAGGGCAAAAAAAAAACAAGAGTTTCACACTTTTTAAAAGAAACAGTAATAAGTTTGAGTACAAGCAAGATTACATGACATAAATAATCATTAGAAAATATAAGGGTGTATGAGCCATACTGTATACTTATAACCATAATGATATCTTTACTATTGATTTCTTCATAATGAATAAAAATATTGACCAATGTGAGTGAGTAACACAGAGCTGATGATGATATAGAAACTGATCTAGATTCTTATTAAGGGCAAAACGTCTTAACAATATGTCAGGACTCAAGAAAACAGAAGATCCCAATGCAGTTAACAGAAATGTTTATTGAAATGATAATGAGTGTAAAACTGACAAAAGCACGTCTGGGCTAAAAGCCACACCAAGGCAGACGGCTGGGAGCGGGGAGCACACACAGGCACTGGGGCGAAGAACCACACACGTTCGGGCTCCGGCCAGACAACGAACGGTGGGAGAGAAATCCTGCAACGGGCAGAGAGAGAGAGAGAGAGGCGGTCAGAGTCTTCAGCAGAGTCCGTGCTGGACAGCGCACAGCGGCAGTCCGAGTCTAGCGCAGAATTACGCGCCGGAGCGCACTGCGGCTGGACAGCGCAAGATGGAGACAGGCGCTTGGAGAATCCACGGACAGAGTGTACACAGCGGCTTGAAGGGAGACACACCACTCAGGAGAGACCGACAGCTGGCGAGGAATCTACTGGGGAAAGTCAGCAGAGAGAGCACGGAGAGTAATCCAAAATCCACAGCACAAACTCCTGGATAACAGAGAGCACAGACTGGGGTAGGGAAGATTAAGTCACAAAACTGGAAACAGAGACAGGAACAAAATCCACAGCAAAAACTCCCTGGTAGCAGAGAGCACAAACTGGAATGGGGAGAAATTAAATCAATAACTGGAAACAGGGATAGGACAGAACTGGGAACTAGCAGAGCTAGTAATATGGCGAGTACACACAAAGTGACAGACACGTCTAAAGACAAAGTGACAGGCGAGTATCTCAACAAACTATGACAAACGAACTTGCAAGGAACAAACAAACACACAGGGCTTAAATACACAGACATGATGACGGGAAAACAAGCAACAGGTGAGGAAGACGAGAGGAGGCAATCAAACTGAACAGGAACACCTGTGAGGGAAGCACAAGTGAACCTGTAAAACACATACAAACACAAGACAACCACAGTACCCACAAGACAAAACCATAAATATATTTATATATATAAATATATACAAATATATAAAAACATATACACACATACATACAATATACACATATATACATATAACATCCATACATATATATATATACACATACATACACATATATACACACACATACAAATACACATACATACATCCACATGCACATATACATACATACATGAAAACAGAACACTAGACTAAACAAGACCTAAAAGACAAAGACTGGAAAATACAAGGGAGCGGGGAAAAATAACACACAATGACAAGAGAATACAAGGGAGCGGGGAAAAGTCACAAGACATGGGAAAAACGTGGTCTGATATGACAATATCAAAACCACGCTCTCCCACACAAAACATTGTACTGTCAGGACCCTGCCATACACAACTAGATATAATTACCAAACCAGACTATGGCAGAGTCCTTACAGGACCCTCCCCTCAAGGGACGCCACCTGGCGGCCCTCAAGGAGAGACACAGGACAAGACAGACTGGACACTGGACAGCACCCACGAAAACATGACAAACACTAACAAGGGAAGACAAGACAGGACAACTAGAGGATTCGGGTGGGACAACAAGAACAACAAACAAGGGAGGGGGGGCGGGGGAATAACAACGTTCACAGGAGGAGGGATGGGACTGGGAACTGGGCGAGCCTTCTGACCCCGGGGAGTAGCTGAGGGTTGGGTACGTGGAGGCCGGGCAGGCCTAACAGGGTTCCGTGGGGAGGAAACAGCTTGGGGCAAGGCAGGAACAACTAGGTCAGGGTTTACAGGTTGAGGGGAAACAGGAACAGTGACAGGGGGCACTGCGGCCGGCAGCGGAGACGAGGCAGGGACAATGACAGGGGGCGCCGCGTCTGGCGGCGGAGACGACATGGAGACAGTGACAATGACAGGGGGCGCTGCATCCGGCAGCGAAGACGACATGGAGACTGTGACAGGGGGCGCAGCGGACGGCTGCGGAGGCGAGACAGGAATAGTGGCAGGAACCGCTGCGGACGGCAGCGGAGACGAGACAGGGACAGTGGCAGGGGCCGCTGCGGACGGCAGCGGAGACGGGACAGAGACAAAGGCTGCTGCGGTTGGCTGCGCAGACGTCAGGGGCTGCAGCGGAGGCTGCGCAGACGGCAGGGGCTGCAGCCGAGGCTGCGCAGACGGCAGGGGCTGCTGCTTCTCAGAGAACTGAGGGGTGGCAGCTGGTTGAAGAGCGGAGGAGTCCTTCTTCCTCTTCTTCCTCCGTCCGGAGACCGGTAATGCAGGAAGGAGATCGGGTGCGGGCGTAGGCTCCGGCGCTGGAGAGATGAAAGTCGACCTCCCCAACCTGATCGCCCCGGTCTGAATGCCCCTTCCCCTTATCGCCAGACGACTACCCCGAAGGCTGGCTGGCGGGGCGGAGCTTATGGAGCTAGATGTGGTGGGTGCTGAGCTCTCCAGGACCATCCTCCCGACAACGCGGCCCTCTGGGACAGGTGACAGAGGTCTGGACTTGGGTTCGGGCCTGTTCATGACGTAGCTCACCATGTCAACGAAGTCTAAGGGCTTGAGCAACTCCACCTCACTGGATTTGAGAGGCTCATCGAGACAGGCATAGAAGATGACCTTTAGCTCGTTCCCGCTAAGACCGGCAAGACGAGCCTCCTCCAAGAACTTGGAGGCGAAGGACCGGATCTCTGCTCCTCTCTGCCGCATGCCAAAGAGTAAACGGGCATGGTGGTTACGGTGGGCAGTGAAGGCCGAATCCTCCTCCTGGGCAGTAGTGGAGAGCTGAGCGGTCGCTGAACAGCCAGATTCTGTATCTGCGGGATCCATTTATGGCAAGTTCGTTCTGTCAGGACTCAAGAAAACAGAAGATCCCAATGCAGTTAACAGAAATGTTTATTGAAATGATAATGAGTGTAAAACTGACAAAAGCACGTCTGGGCTAAAAGCCACACCAAGGCAGACGGCTGGGAGCGGGGAGCACACACAGGCACTGGGGCGAAGAACCACACACGTTCGGGCTCCGGCCAGACAACGAACGGTGGGAGAGAAATCCTGCAACGGGCAGAGAGAGAGAGAGGCGGTCAGAGTCTTCAGCAGAGTCCGTGCTGGACAGCGCACAGCGGCAGTCCGAGTCTAGCGCAGAATTACGCACCGGAGCGCACTGCGGCTGGACAGCGCAAGATGGAGACAGGCGCTTGGAGAATCCACGGACAGAGTGTACACAGCGGCTTGAAGGGAGACACACCACTCAGGAGAGACCGACAGCTGGCGAGGAATCTACTGGGGAAAGTCAGCAGAGAGAGCACGGAGAGTAATCCAAAATCCACAGCACAAACTCCCGGATAACAGAGAGCACAGACTGGGGTAGGGAAGATTAAGTCACAAAACTGGAAACAGAGACAGGAACAAAATCCACAGCAAAAACTCCCTGGTAGCAGAGAGCACAAACTGGAATGGGGAGAAATTAAATCAATAACTGGAAACAGGGATAGGACAGAACTGGGAACTAGCAGAGCTAGTAATATGGCGAGTACACACAAAGTGACAGACACGTCTAAAGACAAAGTGACAGGCGAGTATCTCAACAAACTATGACAAACGAACTTGCAAGGAACAAACAAACACACAGGGCTTAAATACACAGACATGATGACGGGAAAACAAGCAACAGGTGAGGAAGACGAGAGGAGGCAATCAAACTGAACAGGAACACCTGTGAGGGAAGCACAAGTGAACCTGTAAAACACATACAAACACAAGACAACCACAGTACCCACAAGACAAAATCATAAATATATTTATATATATAAATATATACAAATATATAAAAACATATACACACATACATACAATATACACATATATACATATAACATCCATACATATATATATATATACACATACATACACATATATACACACACATACAAATACACATACATACACATACATACATCCACATGCACATATACATACATGAAAACAGAACACTAGACTAAACAAGACCTAAAAGACAAAGACTGGAAAATACAAGGGAGCGGGGCAAAATAACACACAATGACAAGAGAATACAAGGGAGCGGGGAAAAGTCACAAGACATGGGAAAAACGTGGTCTGATATGACAATATCAAAACCACGCTCTCCCACACAAAACATTGTACTGTCAGGACCCTGCCATACACAACTAGATATAATTACCAAACCAGACTATGGCAGAGTCCTTACACAATAACAACAAATGACAGCATTACACTACACTATACAACACAACACAGTCATCTTTAATGGGAATTCACATTGTGATATTCAGGCACTATTTAGGGTTCCTTTACATTATGATGGGGTTACCGGAGGGTCATTGACAAACAGAACATTTTATATATAAATAATATTTAGTATACATTTTTAATATTTGAGACACATAAAGGTGCCTAAATGTTCTTTAAATGACTCTGTGAGATCTAAAGCAACATTAAATGATGCTTTGAGAATCTTTCGATTTTAACATTGACACTTCATTATAATATCATATAGATTTGTGTTATACAAGTATAATAATTAACTGTACTCAGACATCAAAAACAAACAATCTAACTGAAAACAGAAATAAAATCAACTGTTTCGAAATGAAAGCATTTAGTTTATCTTCTTTATAATCAAACAATTTATATGGGGAAGAGTTCAGTTGTCAAGTGCTGACTACAGCAACTATTACACAATCTTTACCAAAGCCATGTTGTCTATATACAATAGGTTCTATTATTTACAACTCCATCTAAAGATAACACAGGCTCTGATAAAATACTTGCCAGAATAAGACCTCAAACCAGACAGGGGCCAAAAGCAGTGGTTTCACACTTTCAAAAGAAATGCATTCAGAAATGCAAAAACTGTACATTAGGGTTAGTCTTCATAAACAAAACAGTGCTTTTAAAATGTGGATGATGAAATAGTCACAGCCTGTTTTCTCTAAGTCTGAATGTGACCACACACACCCACACACCAACCACCACACCCACTCACAAACACACACACACACACACACACACACACACACACACACACACACACGCACGCGCGCGCGCGCACGCACGCACGCACACACACAAAACAAGTATATGTTTTTATTTCCCCCAATAGCAATTTATCCAGTAATTTATTTATTTTTACTTTTGTGTTGTTGCTAAATCTGATGATTTGTGATTCTATTTTTCTTTATTTCTGTATGAATGTTTTTTTTTTGTAAAAGCTCTTGTTTGATTACTGCAGAATAAGTTTTACAGAAGACTGAGTCTGAGAAAATTACAATACAAATAGAAACACAAAAACTTGTGTGTATTGTTTTGTTGCAAGAATTTCATTTTTTGGAAGGAGTTAAGTTTTGATTGCAGTGTTTCATTTTGGCATAGATGTGAGTCGTTAATCTCCATTTGCTATGTCTGTGTGGCTTGTGTGTAGAGTTTTGACATAATGAGCCATATTCTGCAAAAGTGTGTAAGCAATAGGCAAAAACTGTAATAAAAATGCATTCAGTTATTTTTATGTTGCACTGCCTGATATGACTTCACTGACACCTAGTGGTGTGGATGCAGCATCACATAAAGTGAAGGTTTATCAAAGCCACATACAGTTATAGGTGCCCTTCCTCTGTCGTTTTTATTGCTTTATACTGTTTGTCTGAGGTCTACTCATGATGTTTGCATGGTTTTTACATCCAAAAACATCAAAAGCAATAAGTAATAGGCCATTTTGTACCCTGATTTTGAGGCTGGTTAGAGAAATGATCCGTTTTAATGGGCGGGCTGCATTGACGACTTGGAAGTAAACGCCCACTGCTATGATTGGATAACAGTTTTTCGTTCAAACTAACTTTCAATTTAATCTCATGTGTAATCAGTTAAATGTTAAGTGAGTGTCTTAAGACACAGTGTCTTTCTTACACACGCATATTTTATCATAAACCCTTTTGACACACACACGCGTGTCTTTTATCGTCAGTTTAATGTTAAGTGAGTGTCTTAAGACACAGTTGCTGCGTCCCAAACAGCATACTTCCATACTATTTAGTAGGCAAAAAGCACTACTTCTCGTACTCTTTGCCTACTATATAGGATGGAAGTAGGCGGTTTGGGACGCAGCGAGTGTCTTTCTTACACACATTATCATAAACCCTTTTGACACACACACGCGTGTCTTTTATCGTAAACCCACGCACAAAAACCCACGCACAAACACACACACGTGTCTTTTATCGTAAACCCACGCACAAAAAAACACACACAAGCGTCTTTTACATAAACCCTTCGACGCGTGTGTAACGACACACAAACTTTTATTACATTCGATGCGTGTGCATCATGAATTCGCTTGAATCGCGTCCCTCTGAAGAGAAATCCTGGCCGCAACTGATAACACATAGTACTAAAGTGTTTTAGTTTTACTCACACAAACACGCATGTCTTTTATCATAAACCCTTTCAAAGCGTGTGCAGCATGAATTCGCGTCCCTCGGAAGAGAAAACACCGGCCGCCACAGTGACACATAAGACTTTACTCCCATAAGCTGTGCCATTCTGTCCGGATCCAATATTGATAGAGGAGCATTGCTTTTTAATCGCAGTCTCTCTTCAAATCCAGCGTTCTTCTGAACATCCAAACATGTAGCAACTGTTATGATTCCCTCGTTTAATAGAAATGATGTCTCGACGAAAAACAATGGCCCGAATACTGTACGGTTGACGTTTAGCCATCCTTGCTGTAACTTGTTATGAAAACTAACTCAACTACACGTAATATGTGGGCGCGGTCTCAAGTTGAAGAGCTCATGAATATTAATGACCTCGATCAGTTCCACGTCACACTGATAAGCTTTTCTAACTGACCTGATTTCTCCCCTTATTTCTTTTCAGTGGCTAGAGCTGACAGAGGAGGTGGAAGTTAATTTTCACATTCACGACACAACACAAACACATATGGACCTAACACATATCAAAAAATACAAGTAAAAACGGTTTTATGTGGAAGGGCCTCTTTAAATAAATGCACTATTTACAGAAACATTACATTTTCATATATTCATGATACTCAGAGACATATTTATTATTCTCATTCATACAAAAAAAATGCATTCATAAACTAAAAATAGATATGGGCAGTTGTTTATTTCATTTTTCATTTAACAGAAAGTTTTATTAAAAGTGAAAAAATAAAAGAGCATTCAAGGTTTTACCTTACAGTCACAATGTTTTTTCTCCACTAGAGGTTACTAAACAATGTTGGTATACACCTTTTTTAAGGTTAATGTGGGCACTGCTGGGAGTTTGCTGTTTTGACTGACTTGTTAATGTTTATTATAAAATCCCGTCATAGCTGGTAAGTGCAGTAAATCTCAACAATACATTTGTTTTGACCATAATCCACGCACAAGAGCTGAATGGATGTGGCGCACATGCACCCAAAATCTTGGAGTTGTAGCCCCTGCTATCTTCCACACACGCAGATTGACTGGCTTATGACATCCTATTACAGTTATAGATACTGTTATAGACTGAATGATCTAAGCGATGACACATGAAGTCAAAGACACCTATGATTTCTAAGGCAGCAAAAGCAAAAAACTGAGGAAAACCCGGACATAACGCCATGGGAAGTGACAGGAGCAAAGTGCTTTTTAAAATGGCTAATTCTCTGAATTCAAACATTGTTGAAATGATTTGTGATAATGTAGATATATATAAGAGAGGTGAAAGTTTTGAAAGTTTTCCATGCTGTGAAATACGTTTGGATGGTTCTATGTGAAACTGCTTGGAGGACTCTATTGATAAAAGTGTTCAGAATCGATTTTAATGGGTGATTAATGGGAAGATCAGCTGAGAATAATAAGAGACTGGTGTTGAATTTCTGAAAATAGAAATGGGAAAGAGAGTCAGTGATATGATATTTGGAGCTTGGAATGTTTTTAGGAGTTGATGAACTGATCGCATGTGGAAATCCAAATGAGGCATCTGAAAAAAGGCAGTAATGCAGGGAAGCGAGAGGGACCTTTGTTAATTCAGTGTACACTGGCTTCGTTGTCGCAATGTACCATGATGCTTTTTGATGACCACTCTTTCCCCCATAGAGAAGCTGCGACAACGATTGAATAGAGCTCAAAATGGCTGAGGTAACTGAGGACTGAGGTGTGACTAGAAGCTGGGGGGGCAGGAATACGTGAACCAACGTCCTTAACCCCATTCACACAGACCTTTGGTCCCAGAAAATACCCGTAAAATTGCCAGACAAGAGGACCTAGTCAGATACACGGATAACCCTCTGTGTGAACAAGAAGCCGAAACAATGCCGTAATGGGCGTGTTGTAGTGAGGACGCGCTCGTCATCACAACAAAAGTTCTGGTTCAGCTCCTTAAAACGAGAGATAACATGCATATAAACATTCAACACGAGAAATGTTGCAAACTAGATTGAAGCAGTTATCAGGAAATGATAAATGAGACGCATAAACAATGACGCATGTGTCGCAGTGAGAACGCGTGTCATGGCAACATGAAGTTGGTTCAACTCTTTAAAATGAGGGATTTACAACATTCACGATGAGAAATGTCAGCAAACTGGACTGAAGCAGATATCAGGTAAGTTAGCTTGTCACTTACTGCGTTGAAACGGAGATCATTCAGCAGCATACAAGAATATCGCGTCACTTGCTCATTTGAGCTATAATAAACGTCATGTGGCAGTGTGAATGAACAAAAAATCTAAGGATCCCGGAAAAATCCAGGATGCCTTTCCCATGTATTTTCCGGAATGTCTGTGTGAAAAGGGCTCTTGTGAAATCTCCCAAAAAGCTATTTAGGGGGCTGCACTGTAAACAGGTTAATGTCAAGGTGGAGAGAGATCCAACTGTCGTATAAAAAAGTTCAGCCATTCCACTGATTAAGGAAAGTTATCCATAGGCTTAGCTCATTTTTGCACTTGCAGAATCAAATAATAAAAATTTGGTCTTCCAGTGTATAAACTGAATACGTGAGGGCGAGGAGACGCACATTGAAGGGGCAACCTTGCGGAATTATGTGTATAGCAAAGTTTAGGTGACCAAGCAGTGAGAGAAGTTCGCGTTTGGAACAATTTGTGCAGTCTAGAAAAATGGACACAATTAAGATGGTTCCATCAATTTTTTTTTTCTTAGGCAGTGAAGCCTTGAAATTTACTAAATTGATGCCCAAAAACTCGATGGATGTTGATGGACCAATTGTTTTCTCCTGAGCTAGAGGAATCACTAGCATTGCGAAAACCTTTGCAGATGGAGTGGAAGCTGTTAAACAAGGATCAGTAGATTGCAGAGAGAAATACAGATTGTATATTTCTGTTTTATTTAATCTTTGCGAGAAGTTTACATCAAAATTCATTAGGGCTTGTCTTAGCCCTTTAACCATCCATTTCCCTATGGCAGGGATGTTTTTATGGTCTGAAGTGGTGGTAGACAGTCCTCAGCATCTTGGCATGCATGGCAGTACCCCATAATGACAAAGTGAAAACAGAATTTTAGAAATGTCTGAATTTTTTTTTAAATCACATTTAGACAAGTATTCATAACCTTTACTCATTATTTAGTTAAAGCCCTTTTGGAAGCAATTACAGCCTTAAGTGTTTTGGGATATGTACAGTATATATATATATATATATATATATATATATATATATATATATATATATATATATATATATATATATACTGTATATATATATATACTGTATATATATATATATATATATATATATATATATATATATATATATACTGTATATATATATATATATATATATATATATATATATATCTCATCTCATATATATATATCTCATCTAAAGCACTGATCTCATCTGTTGAGCAGATCTTTATCTACTAACTGTGGCAGATAAATTTGTCTCTCAGGATCTATTTAAGAGGCTTATGTGAAAAATATTTCCACTGTGGTTTGTGTGTTTAAAAAACATTAGATATAAACTATAAGTCAGTTCATCATGATGTTCATCATGAAAATAAGTTAACACTAAAGTTGTCCTATATGTTTTCCTGTTATACTGTGTCTTGATAAATATCAGTAAACATTTAAAATCTTTAGAAATGACTCAGAGGAATTTTGTGTCAGTGTTTAATACATCTATAACCAGTCAGCCGCTACTAGTCTGTTATCTCTGAACTCTGTTAGTGGTCAAGATTTAACGAGGTGTTTGTTATATATGCATTAAAAGCAGTTGCTATTTGTATAAAACTGTCCATGATTTTATCAACCAAATCAGCCTTACAAGAAAGGCACAATACCACAAAACAAAACAAAATCTGTCATTGTGGTATTTCCAAAGATAGTGTAGATTCATAACCAAACTTATACTTTGTTATTCAAGTTTGCTTTATTTATATAGCACTTAAAACAGCCACACTAACCAAGTGCAATAAAAAAGTAAGTAATAATACACAGAGAAAATAATAATACAACTAAAATACTAAAACAGAAAATAATAAAAACAATTTAAAGGTAGGGTTTCACATTTTGAAAAATGCTAACGGTAGCCGCCTAGCAATGAAATTACGATCCCACCCTCCAGTCAAATCGCCATCCAAAGTCACGCCTCTTTCTAAACACATGAACACGCAGATCAGACGGTCACATCTCATGTCTCATTCACCAGTGAGAAAACTTTGCAGTACAAAGTGAATAACATTTCCAAAATAACCAACATAAACAACTGGTTTACATCAGAATTAGTTAAAGCACACTTTCGGTTGTGTAGACGTAGTAACTATATCGTTACGCTAATCCGTAAACGAATACAAATAAGCAACACAATGTTTCATCAAAGTAGAATATCTGAATCCATCTCAATACAAACATATCGCGTACCTACCTTACCAAAATAAACAGTGCAAGGACCCTTTCAGACCCTTTGCCTCCTGCAGCTGTTTACATCTCGTGGTAAAGCAGTAAAGTTACCGATGTTAATTTGGGTTTTTGCTCTTGCTGATCCAGGCAGTTTTTGCTGCTGTTGTTATAAAAGATGTCTTTCGTTTTGTGCCTCCTGTATAGGTTGTCAATTCAGCAGAAAAGTTTGTCATTCTCGCTGTTTACAGACAGGAGGTGAGTGCACGTGAACGCGCCGATGACGTATGGTGTCTGCGTGGACTCGCTGCGCGGTGGGCATTCAAATTCGGCTTATGTATGAGGGACAAAAAAGGAAACGTCTGTTCGGACAGAAATCTTTGATTGGTTGAACATTTTTTGGTCCTACGCCTTTCACAGATGACATAAATTTCTACAAATACATTTAACCAACTTAACACAGTGATTGCTATCAGGATGTGAGGAGACTTTTAACCAGCATAACTAAAAATGTTTCAGGATCAAATCTGTTACCCTACCTTTAAATGAAACAATATTAAAGGTTACATAGAATGATTGAACGGGGTATTTATCCTTGTTCTGTGATGTGACATGTAGACATAAAATGTTCTTGTTTGGGTCTGTAATGCCTTAGAAGCTTCCTAAAAACCTCTCTCAGATAGCTCTATTAGGGTGGGGGATTTTAAACAAGTGGTTTTGCACCTATTTGGCTCCCCCTTCTGGCTTAACTTGCAATATCATTACTGATTGGCTGACTTTGCTGCCACTCAAAAAATGTAGCCAATTATTTTAAAGTGGAGGGGCAGTGAGATGCCTGTGATGTCATAAACATCAATTTTTCAGATTGGGCCGTTTTCTGGCTGACATTTCTATGATTAATATTACTATTACTATGAGACTGAGATGTTTAGCATGTCTAGCACTTTTTGTATGTTTGTGAATGCGGGTGGACTACCATTATTCAACAAAGACAAGGTAAAAATGGTTTCTCATTCTCTGTCCCCTTTAAAAAGAAAAGGAAAATTACTGATAGGCCAAGGAAAACAGATAAGTTTTTAAAGGGACTTAAAATAGTCAGAGATGGTGGTAATCTTAACTCTATTGGCATAAAATGATCCATCTCCTCTTCGGAGGACTCTTCACTGGTTGCCCATTAAATTCAGAATTTGTTTTAAAATACATCTATTTGTTTTTAAGTCCCTGCATAATCAGGCCTGAATCTATTTGTCTGGATTATTAGATCCGTATACTTTATTACATCAGAATGTGAAATTTCTTATTCATCTGGTTAATTGTACAATGTTATTAAATAGTTCATTCATTCAGTTTATCTTGACCTGAGCGTAGAGTTCCTCTTGTTTCTGAACACTGTTGATTTGTCTCTTTCTCTAAACCTCAGCATACTCTGTCTCTCGGTTTATCTTGTTTATGTGATTGGTGTGTGGTTTGGAGAAGTCAATCTCTTCATAATAGACCTCATCAGTTTCTTTCTCAGACATTTCGCTCTTCATGTTGATCTCAATAGCATTGTTAGAATAGATAACCACCATGTCTTCATTTTTATTTGCGGTCTGAGGAGACAAATCACAGGAAAATATATCAATATGTATATTAAAACCAAAAAAGTCTTAATTCCTTTAGAAATAATGATTTAAATATTTTTCTCTTTAAAGTTAAAGTGCTTATGTTGAATGGTACTGTACACCCACCTGATCTTTTCTTCTGGTATTGGTCTGACTCAATGTCTTTGTCCTGATACAGAATACAATCAACAGTTAATACATTTGTGTGTTTTGATTATTATAAAGCTTAAAGCTAACATTTATTATTATATCTTTACCTCATATAATAAAATACTGCAGAAATCATGATCAAAGCCAAAAGTCCTCCTATACAGCCATAAATCACAGCTTTAAAGGATCCTAAAATAATAAAGTGCAACACTTATTCAGAAATAACATCATACAATACAAAGACAAAGATGCTGCATAAATGACTAAGAGCATAACTGTGATCATCTCCAAAACTATAAGAGTAAACTTCTGTATGTTGAATGTTTTCTGATAAATATTACCTGTGACTAACAGTTGAATCTCTTCTGATGATTGGTTGCCATGTTTATTCATTGCTGTGCAGAAATACCATCCTGTATTATTATGAGTTACAATGAAGCTCATCTTCTTTTCCTGAGCTAAAGGTGTCTTCTGTCCACGTTTGTACCAGGTGTAAGTCATGTTATTTGATGGACTTGCTTTGCTTTGGCAGGTGAAAGTTACATTAGTGCCCACAGTGACTGAAGCAGATGGTTTAATAATGATACGAGTCTCTTTTGGAGGAACTTAGGAGAAAAGAACAGATGATAGACATTAAACATTTAAAACAATATTTACTTGCTTTTTTTAACACAGATACATGAAATATCTTACATGAAACTTGCAGCATTACTGTGCTGTTCACAGTTGTGTTATTGGAGATGTTTCTTGGATATGTTGCAGTGCAGGAGATGTTCATCCTGTGATCCATGTATGAAGCATTGAAGGTCATTGAGGAAAACACTGAATGAGTTTTATCAGGTTTCTCCTGTAACTGTGTTATAATGTTGGCAGATTTGGGGATGTTAGTCCAGGATAATGTAGGAGGTTGTTTGGGACAGGGAGCTTCAGCAGAGCAGATCAGATTCACTGCAGTGCCCTCCATCACATATTTAGACACATCTGGACTGAATATAAGTTCAGGAGGCTGTGGTGAATCTGCAGAGAAAATTATTTCAGACAGTTTATTATTAAAAATGCATTCAGTAATGTATTTTGTTTTACTATACGATATGACTTCACTGACACCTAGTGGTGTGGATGCAGCATCACATAAAGTGAAGGTTTAGCAAACCATTGTACAATTAAAATGCAATATTCACAGTCAGCCATTAATCAGTTCTTAATCAAGTTTATGATAATATGTAGGATTAAAGTGATTTTGCACATACTGCATGCTTCTTTCATCAAGTATTTTATAGGATTTACTGTATTGATTCTATGGCAGTGATGTGTGCTGCTGTTGTCAAATGTTTAATTTCTATTTGAGTAATAAACACTTCATGTCTTTATCTTTGACTTGTGGTTTTGTAAAACAGCCAAATCATCTTCTTAACCATTACCTTAGTTAAACTACACAATAAAGTCTGTCAGAAGATAGTTGGCATTTACCTATGACATTGATCCTCACAGTCTTGCTTGAATCACTTGCATTATTTGGATTGGTGTTAAATGTTGCTTTGAACACATCTGGCTCCATTTGTAGTCTGAAGTAATACGGGTCTGAATGATTCATCATGATGTTATAGAAGACAGTGCTGCAGTTTCTCTCAGTGAGGTTTCCAATCATCTCTATGTGTCTGAATCCTTGAATGATGTTTTGACTGCTGTTAAACACTACTGTACTCTTGTCATTTTCAAATTCGTGTGTCTTTTTCAGCCAAATCCCATAAATCTGTGTTTTGTCCTTCAGTTTTTCCTCAAATGTATTGATATTGAATGTGCAGGGTATCAGCACACAAGAGTCTGTCAGAGCTGTTACTGTGTGTGGAAGTACAGCTGAGTAAACATCACCATCAGCTGAAACATGAAACACACATTAATGACTGTATAAGAGAGATCAATACACATTATTATCATTTACAGCTGTATAGTTTTTTTCTTTTCTGTTGCTTATTTACAATCACAGCAAATGTAAAGATTGACTGACCTGAGTGAGTTTGTAGTAACACAGAGCTGATGATGATAATGAATGAGATGATCTGCAGTCCAGACATCACTTCATATGCATGAGACCTAACACACATTACATATACATTAGATCAGAAAAATTACATTTCTAGTTTTATATTCATGATACTTATAGTTAGATGTTGATGATTTGCATTTATATTTTTTACATTTGTTCATCTAGCAGACAATTCTATCAAAGCATCTTACGAATAGGGAAGCATTTTACATTTAGACTTTACGAGCAAACAATAAGCATGCAAAAGCTATGTTTTCAAGCAGAAATAGTAATGAAGTATATTGTACCGGATATGTCTGAATAGTTTTTTTCTGGTGTTACTCAAATTATTCAGGTTTATTCTTGTGACTTTTTTACAGTCAACTCATACTAATAAGGCCCGTACTCCAGGCTTTCAACCAAATGTGAAAAGGAATGCATAAGACATTTTACTGCTCAAATAATAAACAAATCAAAACACTTCAAACCAAATAAAGAAAAGCACAATTATTTAAATCCACCCAACACAAACCAAATAAAACAAAATAAAACAAATTTAATAAAAAAATAAACAATCACTCACAATAACTCCTCTGCATACTTGAGCAGTATTAAATGTAAAGCAAATCAAAGAAATAACAACTCAAATAACAAAATAATCAAAATACTAAATAAATTCAAAAAAAACAAAACCTAGTAAAACTACTATACTAATAATACTAATAAAAAAATAAAGCAACCAAAAACACAATTTCAATTCACCTCACTTACACACCCACACACATACAACCAACGAATAAACACAAACCAAAAAGATTATATCACAATTAATCTGCTCCGTAAATGAGCAGCATTAATACATGAAAAGACAAAAGAAATATCACAAACCGCAAATTCCAAAATAACCAAAATAAATCAATAAATAGACAGGTCTAAATAATACCGGGTAATGAGAGTAACAAAAACACTGTCAAGTTAACTCCCTTGCACACACATAACAAAATTGTCAGGATCCTGTAAGGATCTTGTCTTGTATTACATCTAATTCTTTGTGACAGGGTTCTGACAGTACCATGTTTTATGTGGGAGATGCGTGGTTTTAGTATTGGTTTATTCTGGCCACGTATTTCCCGGGTCTTGTCACTTTTTCCCCGATCCCTTACTTGATTTCCAGGTGTATGTGATTTATTTTGTCCTTATTTAAAGTCCTTGTGTTTGATGTTCTTTACACGTGCGTTTTGTTTCTCTCCTGTTCCAGTCCTGTTTCCTGTGAGTTAATATCAAATAGTATTTTTGTGCCCTGTGTAATTTTGTCTTGTTAATTGTGTAGTTTAGTGTATATATATCTTGTCTAGTTTAGTGCCAGTTTAGTGTCTTGTTCATATTTGAATGTTCACATGTATTTTAAATACGTATTTAATTACTTTAGTGTATTTTGTAATTTGTATTTTGCAGGTGTGGAAAAAAGAAAATGTAGTTTGTAACAAAATATTTTGAGGGAGTGTAGAGTATTTCAAATACTTAAATACTTAAGAGAAATCACCATATGCTTATCACCATAGTTAATGATTTCGGTCTGATGTTGGCAATGGCAATGTCCAGGTTAGATGCACGAAAATCACGTGACACCCTGTAGACCGGGCTCCCTCGAAGAAGTGATTGAGTGGTGGCGCTGCTTCTCTTAAAAACTGCATTAAGGTAAAGTGTTTTGTGAAAATATACAGTCTACACACACATTGCACTGAACGGCATTATAGAAAAAATAATTGTGCCTTATGAGGTCAATGCACTGTGTTGATCATAAAAGGAACATATGAAACAGCAAACTGCGGGGCCCTATGCAGTCTGCGTAGTACGCGTATAGGGCCGATCGGCTCTGCTCACAAACAATGCCTGGATATACCCCACTAATCTAAAATAACGCCAAACAAGCACATTAATCATACACCTGTGAATTAAATAAAATTCCTCACGAACACCCGTATTCTACATTTATAATTCCCTCCCGTCTATACCCTCCAATTTAACCAAACCTACCTTTCCCGAGGAGTGAAGGAGATACAAGACCTACAGCAACAGGTCACATCGGTACAATGTCATTAAGAAAGCGAACTCACCTGTGCTATATAGCTACGTAATTACCTGACGTACGTACCCACACACATGGTGCAGTCTGTCCGCTCTTTTAAAGGGCTATGTCAACTATTATTAAAGGGGCAATGCCACTACATTCTGATATAATAATACATTTTAACAAATAGCCAGAAAAGCTAAAACCAATGAAATGATGAAATGTAATAATGTTGTAATGCTTTGCAGTTTTTCTTTTTCAGTTTTCACCATCAAAATTAATGAAATGAAACATTGGTTTCAAACTTAGAAAATATTTGAGTACAATTATATGTTTTTAGGTTGTTGAAAATTTTCGATTTTGAAAAAACAAAAAAATTACTTGTTTTTGTATTCCGTGTTTGCGGCTGGATTATACCATTATTGCCGGCGTTGGTAGCCTACAGCCGGCCATGGACACACAGCGGTATCACATTATAAAAAGCCTATTAAACCTATTAACAGTTACTTTAAAAATGTACAGAGTGCAAAGTAAAAACCATCTGTATGGTGAAATAGACTTGCAGCCCTGCACTTACGAAATTTAACCTTGGTTACTGTAGTAAAACCATAGTTTTGCTAATATCAATACACCAAAATAAACATGGTTACTACACCTTTACCACACACAAAACATGGTTAATTTTCAAAAGGCCAAGGACTTCAGACAACGCCTGCTCCGCAATATAAACCGGAATTTTATATTTTCTGATTTGTGTTTTGATTTTATGTTTTACATTGTGTCCTCCTGTAAAGATGCTTTGCAATAGTGTAACTGTGAAAAGTGCTTTACAAATAAACCTGAATTAAATTGAATAAAACTGTATATCTGAGTTAGCAGCTAAAATAAACAAAACATACACTAAAAAATGTATTTTTTTGTAAATGCCTGATCCCTATAAATGAATGACCATCACTACAGATTAAGATATTTCATAGCTGAGAACAAAACAAAATGTGTCATTCAATAAATAATGCTTACCTCTGTACAGTATGTTCAGTTGTAAGTGTATAAGGGTCTAAAAGTTTCCTCATTTCTGCAACTTTATCTAAAGAAGACTATATATACTTTAATAAGCCACACCTCGCCAAACTTACAACGGAAGACCATACAGGAGCGAAAAACGTCTCACACTTTAAAAAAAACTGAAATGAATTCAAGAGTACACAACATAAATTATCATTAGAAAAATACTGTACAAGGGTGTGTGAGTCATACTGTATACTTATATATCACTACATGTGCAACCACAGTGTGATTTTTAGGCAACATTCTGTGTTCCTATACATTATGATGGAGATACCAGAGGGCCATTGACAGACAGAATGTTTTTTTTTTTTGAGGATATAATTTGGATATTTAAGATAAAGGTACCTTAACGTTCTCTAAATGACTCTGTGAACATTAAGTGATGCTTCAAGAGTCTTTCAGTATTAACATTGACACTTCATTGTAATATCATACATTGTGCTCTATAACAAGAGACTGTCCTCAGACATTAAAACAAGCAGTGTAACTGAAAACATGATTTATATAGGAACGAGTTCAGTTGTCCAGTGCTGACTGCATACAGCAACTATCACACAATCTTTACCAAGGCCTTCTTTGCAACATCTAAATATAACACAGGCTATGATGATGACCCAATGCTCATGCTCGCAAAAAAAAATGCTCTCATAGCGGAAGAACCAAAAGCCGTGGTTTCACACTTTTAAGAGTACATTAGGGTTAGTCTTCATATATGAAACAGTGCTTTGTTTAAATGTGGATGATCAAACTATGGCCTATTTTCTCTAAGTCTGTGTCTAATCCTTGTCTTAGTTATCATCTACAAACATTCCAAATCTTTAGCAAAGTCTCACAGACATTATGTATTCATATATTTATTGAAATATTTTATATGGTGAATGTGAAAAGTGAAGTAATGACCAATAAATGGTAACCCATACTTAGAATTTGAGAAGTGAACACACTCATACCTGGAGCAGTGGGCAGCTGTGACTGCAGTTATACACTCACCGGCCACTTTATTAAGTACACCTGTCTTACTGCTCATTAATGCAAATTTTCGAATCAGCCAGTCACATGGCAGCAACTCAATGCATTTAGGGATGTAGAAATTAGTCTCAACCTCAGACGTCACACCCACAGAATGTTGGCTAAACGTCTGATGTTTATCGTACACTTTTCTGGAAACCCTGTGGGAATGTCGAAGTCGTCTTTGATTGGTTGAAATATACCGGATTTCCAGGAGACGCGAGTGTCGTGTTCACATGGATAATAATGACCAGTTATCATGAACAGCTAAATATTGGATTCTCAAAAATATGCAAAGTTCATGGCATAGACTCTCTAAAAGACATCCAAGAGTTTTGCTTGAGGCAGTTAGTGGAGTCAAAAAGTTCTTGTAGTGGAGTCAAATTGCTTGTAGGTGTTAAAAAGTGGAGGGATAAGCTTCAAACAGATGTTTAACGGGAGTGTCTAGGGGTAGAGGTAAGGGCTTGGCACTGTAAAATAATGCTAGGGAAAATGGTAATAGGAAGGACGAAAAGGATGGGTTGGAGAAGTGGTGTATGTCACGGCCGGGGGCGGACCCAAAGGTAACTAAAAGGCCACGCCCCTCTCTAACTTCCACCTCGAGGAGGTACCCAAGACCCAAGGCCGCCTTAATGCACGGGCTTACCTGGGCTGAAGCCCAGGGGCCTCCCAAGTTCAAGGGCCTCCCAAGTTTGCGTTCATGATGAGCTGAAAAGGTCATATTGTTTTGTAACTTGTCAGGTTTTCTGTCAATCACTCTAATTGAACGTTACATGGCTGCTGATTGGTCCGTTGTAACTTAACGTGAAATAAAATGTCAGACGTAACATATTTTTTATTCCGCGTAATGTAATTAAGTGCGCGTTGTCAACTTGACATTCCTGCACGTTAGACTGAGTATGACAGAGAAACAGGAAATAATCCACAAACAAATGAAAGAGTAATTTCTGAAATTTCATAATAAGCATTAGTGAGGTGCAGGTCTCTCTCTCTCTTTCGTGCGCGCGCTCGCTCGTTCGCTCTCTCTGTGCTCGTGCAGCTGTCTGAGTCTCTGGGATGCAGAAGTCTCTCCAAAAGTGCACAAGAAACTGTGCCGCTAAATTAAGAAAGGAGTTCCCGGACATAATGCTGTTAGTTGTTATAAAGTTTAAGTTTACTCGCGTTTATATCAGTGACGCGTGCGCAGCTGGAGCGATGTTTGACGCGACGTTAGCTCACAGTATCTGTTGGTTTAGAAAGACGAGAAAGAGACGCAACGGTAAAGGTGCAAGTCTAAGAAAGTAAAGAGCGACAAGACCATCTCAAATTATTATCCCCTGATAGCACCATTATAATCTCATTATCTAAAGATCTTATATACAGGTATGTTCCCTGTCTGTCTTGTGCATATTCATACTTGGTCGTTTTACATGCTTATGTATGCATAAATAGGCTACTAAATACAATGCATACTATATCTTCAATAGCCTACAAAATAAATAACTGATTAAAAACCAAGATTCTGTCTATAAAGACTTATCTTTTGTTATCATTAATGCATTTAACAAGATTCTGTCTATAAAGACTTATCTTTTGTTATCATTAATGCATTTTTACTTTAAAACTAACTTTAACTTATTATATTTTTAAAACTGTGGTGAGCATTTAAGTATGAGTGGCAATTTTCTGCAAATTTGTATATTCCAAAAACTATATAAATATAAAGCTTATAAACATATATACTTTCACACATTTTGGTTTTATTATCACCACATGTTGCTGTGTGTGGTTGTTAAATAAAGTGTCTTGTGTTTATGCTCAAGTGGGCTCAGTGATATGTTAATAACAATATTATGGTGTTTTCTGGCTCAAAGAGGGAAAACTCACAGTTGTATGTCTCGAAAGAAACTAATGCATTTTGTGATGTAGATTACCTAGATATTACACTTAAAAAAAAAAATAAAATTAGACTATAAATCGAGGGGAAGGGGGGCCTACAAAACCTCTTAGCCCCGGGGCCTCACATTAGGTTAAGGCGGCCCTGCCAAGACCACTCCAATGACCAGACAGACGAGTATACTACGGTTAAAAGTATCACTTTATTTAAATAGTTAAAAAGAGGAAAGGGAAAGGGGAAAGGGCAGTTAAAACTAATGACTCTCTTCTTGTCTCCAGGGGCGGTTTGGACCAGGAGATGGGGACAGAGGCTCCTTTCTGGCTTGGTCCTACTATCCGTGGCGCCCTCCGCTTCTTCCTGGAGGCAAACAAGTAAAACACTGTAAGTGAACTAAGTATTCCACACGGGACTTCAACTTGCCGGCTTTTTCACCCGTTTCTCCTACGCCCTTAGGTTCTTCCGGTTGGGGCCCCTCGCTCTCCTCGGGACGGTGTACGAGGGCAAAGGTAAGTATTTCACTCTTTCTCCACAGTTCGTTTCTTCCCCCAGGTGTTGCTGTAAACACAGACGATTAGACACGTCACACAGACAAGTTACTCACGGGGCTCGGCCGTCTCGTTCCCCTCGAGGCGGTACACTAGGACGAAGGTAAGTATTCCTCTCTTTCTTCTCCGTCCTTTTCCTCTACAGGACGTGGCTTTAAGCATAGACAGAATTATTGCATCACACAGGTAAGTTACTCACGGGGCTGGACTATCCTGTTCGCTTCGAGGCGGTGCACTAGGACAAAGGTAAGTGTTTCTCTCTCTCTCTTCGCCGTTCGGTTTCCGGCTGGGGCGTTGCTTTAAGCACAGACAGAATTATTGCATCACACAGGTAAGTTACTCACGGGGATGGACTATCCTGTTCGCTTCGAGGCGGTGCACTAGGACAAAGGTAAGTGTTTCTCTCTCTCTCTTCGCCGTTCGGTTTCCGGCTGGGGCGTTGCTTTAAGCACAGACAGAATTATTGTATCACACAGGTAAGTTACTCACGTCGCTGGGCTATCCCGTTCGCTCAAGGCGGTGCACTAGGACAAAGGTAAGTGTTTCTCTCTCTCTTCGCTGTTCGGTTTCCGGCTGGGGCGTTGCTGTAAGTACAGGTAGGTTAATACATCACACAAATAGGTTACTCAAAAGGTACGAACGTCTCGTGTACTGCAGACAGTGGGCCCTCGCGGCAGCGTTCATGTACCGTATACCTCCACCCGTCTGCTTATGCCTTCGGGGTGTCGTGGGGACTAATGGGTCAAATGTGGCGGAGCCGAAAGCTTCCCTGGCTCTCCCTCCTTGCTTGGACACTTGGGGCCACGAATAGGGGCGAACTCTCGATGAGGCTCCGCACACACCAGAGGTTTCTGTGGAATAGATCCCAAAGAGAATGCCGTGACCTGAACTCCGTACGATACACTTAATTTGCTACTCACTTGCACGTAGCGCTGGGCTTCGCCACTGTCTGCTCCAAAAACAGAATGGTTAATACTAACACACAGGGGGGGCCGATAGATCTAGGCTCCTCTTCACACGGGGCGCGAGCCACAACGTGTTGTTCCTTCCTCACGAACCGTCCGAGGCGGGGGCGGTTCCTGTCACTACAGACACTGCACACACCCAGCAAGCTTTGTGTAAACACCAAAAGATAAGTTCACTCACCCCACAGTACTCGGCACACTCTCACGTGAATTTCTAGGCTGGACCACCTGGCCTCGACCGGTCAGTGAGGCCCGTTGAGCTTCGCTCCCACCGCAGGAGAAACAGTATGGTAATATAATGAAAGAAATCAGTACAACCCCTGTGTGTTATTTGCTACCCGTTTGGCTCACCCACACTTCTTGTATCCGCAGGGCCAGATAACCTACAGCAACAGCTCCTACGTCGTCTTCCTGTTCGCACTTCCGGTTGTCTCCTGGCTCTCCCACACTTCCCTTCACAGTGGGGCCAGGTACCTTTAACACACTCAGAATGCACAATGACAACCTTATATCAGTGCAGCATACATTTACGCCAGCGGTTACTCACTCGTTGTTGAATCTCACAACCTGTTTGTACTTCCGGTTGTTACGTGGCTCACCCACGCTTCCCTTCACAGTGGGGCCCAGTACCTTTAACACACTCAGAATACACAATGGCAGCCTTAGATCAGTGCAGCATACATATACACCAGCGGTTACTCACTCGTTGTCGAATCCCACAACCTGGTTGTACTTCCGGTTGTTACGTGGCTCACCCACGCTTCCCTTCACAGTGGGGCCCAGTACCTTTAACACACTCAGAATACACAATGGCAGCCTTATATATCAATGCAGCATACACATACACCAGCGGTTACTCACTCGTTGTTTGTACTCAAAATCTGGGGTTCGACTGCACTCGTTGGTTTCTAAATCCTCACATTCACAACTACATCCGTGTCCAAACCTCTTCACCTAGTCACCTTTTGCCTCTTTTTCTCCCCAAGGGTTCGACGTAGATCCATACGGCAGCTCACACAGCAGCAAACGCAGCGTGTACAAAGTACACCAACAAGCACCCCTCTGATCTCTTCAAAGGCCTTTTTGTACTCTGCTTAATCCCCTGATGGACCTATCAGGAATCGCTGTATCAATTGCCCTCACCTGCGCGTAATTCGGCTTGATCTAGTGTTTCGGGGAAACCCCGGAAATCCCGGTGTTTCGAGATAGTTGTCCGGGCGGAACCCATCTTCCACACTTTTGGTTCCGCCCTCACAGATCGTCACCTGGTGACATCCTCCCCCGCCGGAATGGTTCTAGTCCCTAGAACCGCTTGCTGTAACCCATTCTCCATACCGGGCTGGCGGTCGTCCCCGGATCTTCCGGCTCCCTTGGGGCCTCCTGGACCAGTTCGTTTGCCGGGTCTACTCCAGCAGGTAAGTTCTCTGGCTCTCCTGGAGCCGCCTGAACCGGTTCACCCACTGGGCCTCCTGGAACTATAGCCCACCCTCCAATCCAAGGAGCGACGGCCACCGGCTCCCTAGGAGCCACTTCCGGAGGTGGCGGGGGATAGTTTGGGCAGGGCCGGATCATATTCCTATGGACCACTCGGTCAGGCCCGGGCTTCCCTTCCGGCCTGATCGTGTACACCGGCTGCCCCAGCCGCTGCTGTCGTTGCACCACGTACGGCCTGGCCTCCCACCGATCACTCAGCTTTCCTTATCCCGTACTAGGACCCTCTCTCCTGGGAGCAATGGAGCGTCCCGTGCCGTCCTGTCATACAGCCTCTTATTCTTCTCCCCAGCTGCCTGGATCCTCTTGTTCACCTGCTCGTACGCGAAACGGAGACGGTGATGGTGTCGTCCCACCCACTCGGTCACACTCCCTTCTCCTTCACCCCCGGTTGTTCCTAACAGAAGGTCTGTGGGCAAACGAATGTGCCTTCCAAACATTAAGTAAGTGGGGGCGTAGCCCGTGGTACTATGTATGCTGTTGTTATAGGCTTGCAATAAATTTGGTAGGGCACTCACCCAATCATCCTGGCGCCTCTGGTCCAGGGTCCCCAGCAGGTTTAACAAGGTCTGATTAAACCGCTCGCAGCCCCCGTTCCCTTGGGGGTGGTATGAGGTCGTGTGGGTCTTCGTACAGCCGTACAGCTGGCATATTTCCCGGATGATGCGGGACTCGAAGTTTGGACCCTGATCAGAGTGGAGGAACTCCGGGCACCCGAAGGGCTGGAAGACCGCCCTCCATAGTGCTGTAGCCGTGGTGCTTGCTGTCTGATCGAGTGTAGGGATGGCCCATGCATACTTAGTAAACAGGTCAGTCACAACCAAGATGTTCTGATACCGGTCCCTTGGACGACTCAACGTCAGGTAATCCATCGCCATGATGTGGAGAGGGGCCCTAGCATGGATAGGGACCATGGGCGCTCGTGGTTCCTGTCGAGATTTAAAAAGAGTACATCGAGGGCATGCTTGTATGAATGTACTCACAGACATCTCCATCCCTGGCCAATAAAAGTGTCTGCGTAGCAAGGACATCGTGCGTTCTTGTCATTGGTGTCCCATCCGGTCGTGGTATGCCGTCAACAGCGCCTGCACTTGGCTGGGCGGTACCACGATCTGGCTGACCTCCTCGTCGGTCCCCGAATCTCGAATAGCCCTGCATAACACACCGTCCCGTAATTTCAATCTTTCCCATTGTCCCAGTATTCTGTAACCCACCTCTGTCTGCTTCTGTCTCTCGGCGGGGGTCAGCCGCCGGCCCTGCCTAAGCCACTCGCTTAGGTTCCGCAGCTCTTCATCCTCCTGTTGTCTAGTCCTCCAGCGCTGGGGATCCCACCCCCAGCTTACGGGCACGGCCTCGCTCTGGCTCCGGGGTGCCTCCCCCACCCCGACCATCAATCCCTCCTCGTCTTGCCCCGCTCCGGGCAGACCTGGGTCCCTCGAATCTCCCCCTGTCAGTAGCCGAGACAATGCGTCCGCGTTGGTATGTTCCCTCCCGGGGCGGTACTGCAGCTGGTAGTCATAGTTGGCTAGCTGGGCCACCCATCGTTGCTCCACTGCTCCTAGCCGAGCCGTCTGTAAGTGTACTAAGGGGTTATTGTCAGTGATGATGGTTACCTTAGCTCCCCAAAGGTAGTCCTTGAACTTTTCGCTCAATGCCCATTTTAGTGCCAACAGTTCCCGCTTGAAGGAACTGTAGTTCGCGTCGTTCCGTTCCGCAGGGTGGAGACTCCGACTAGCATAAGCGATCACCCTTTCCACTCCATCCTGCTTTTGTGCGAGTACAGCCCCCAGGCCAAGGTTGCTGGCGTCTGTGTATAATAAAAAAAAGGGTTGAGAGAAATCAGCATATGCTAAGATCGGGGCTTGCAACAGCTCCTGCTTCAATGCCCTAAAGGCTGCCTCACACTCTGTGGACCATTCTACCATGGGGGACCCCCGCCCCCGTGGTCGTCCGGTCCCTGCCAATAGTTGGTTCAAGGGCTTGGCGATCTTCGAGAATCTCTTTATATACCGCCGATAGTACCCGACAAAGCCCAAAAAGGATCTCACCTGTCGTACCGTTTTAGGGGCCTCCCAGTCTCGTACTGCGGATACCTTGTCTGGGTCTACGGCCACTCCAGCCGCACTCACCACGTGGCCCAGAAACTTCACCTCGCGGCGCAGCAGGTGGCTCGGGCTGCAGCTTCAAGCCATACTTCTCCATTTCTCGAAATACTCTCTCCAGATGTTGTAAGTGAGTCTCGAAATCTGGGGAGTACACCATTACATCATCAAGGTAAACTAGTACCGAATCCATCAGCTGACTTCCGAGGCATCGCTGCATCAGCCTCTGGAAGGTGGCGGGAGCGTTGCAGAGCCTGAAGGGCATCCGGTCCCACTCGAAGAGACCAAAAGGTGTAGTAAAGGCAGTCTTCTCCCGGTCCCGTTCTTCTACCGGTACCTGCCAATACCCACTGGCCAAGTCGAGCGTGGAGTACCAAGCAGATCTAGTCAGGCCTGCCAGTGAGTCTTCGATACGCGGCAGCGGAAACGCATCCTTCTTGGTCAGTTGATTTAACTTCCTGTAATCCACACAGAACCTCCATGCACCGTTCTTCTTTTGGACTAACACTATCGGCGCCGCCCATGGACTACTGCTCTCCCATACGATCCCCTGTTCTAACATACCTTGTAACAAGGTTCTGACCTCGGTGTACAGGGTGGGGGGTATCGGACGGTACCGCTCCCGACTAGGCCCGGCTTCTCCCGTGGGGATGCTATGTCGGATCACCGTAGTGCACCCATAGTCTTCGTCGTGGGTGGAGAAGACATGTTGCCATCTCCTAAGGAGTTCTTGCAGCTTCTCCGCTTGTTCCTGCTCCAGGTCTTCCCCCCGCAGGGAGTCACCCGTCAAGTGGCCCGGCATCCTCTTCTCCCTTGCCCTAGGCACCCCATCTGCCTGGGTCAATGCTACTTCGACCACCCCGGGGCATACCTGGCGAAAGCTCACGTTCTCTTTGTCTCGCACTTGATGGCCCTCGACCGGCGTCACTGTCACTAGCCGCTGATGCTTGTACAGGTGCACCGGGTAGGGGTTTTCATTACGGACCTTCACAGGTACTCGGCCTCGCTGTGCCACCGCTAAGCTTCGGGCTACTCCCACCTGCGTGCAATCCTCATGGGGTTCGATCAACATCCAGCTCCCAGGCCTCTGGCGCCGCTGGGGCACCCTGGCCCACACTAGTGCTTCGCTTCTCGCTGGCACTGATAAAGCAAACCGGCATGCTACTCGCCCAACTTCTTCACGGCTGTCTTGGATCTTGGCCATCTGCACTCGCCGACAGTCGGCCACCACACGTTCCCAGCCTGGCCGTTCGGCCCTCGGTATTGTCTGTACGGGCCTAGCCTGAAATAGCTCCTCCCAGCACTCCGAGAGGACATTCATACCTATGAGAGCTCGATGACGGCCAAGGCAGTGGTCCTGTACAATGACGACCCCTTTCTGGGGTACTCGTACTCCATACAGCTCAAAATCCGTGAGCCTATATCCAATATAGGGAATCTCCAATCCGTTGGCCCCCTTCAGGGTAAGCCAGGGAGCCTCTGTCGCACACACAGGTTGGGCTCCAAACAACTCATGGGACAGGCTTTCGGAGAATAGAGTAACCTGGGAACCGGTGTCGACGAGGCATCGCACTACAGTGCCGCACACTTGCACTTCCACCGTTGGGCTAAGCCCGACCATCTCATCTCCGAATTCTATTCTTCTAGGGGGGTCACTTTGGGGGGCTCCGACCACATGACCCACTGTGGCCGGTCGTCCTAAAAACCCCCCTCAGAGGTTCTTCGCGGGCCGCACTGTCGACTCACATGGCCTGCGACTCCGCATCGGTTGCAAATTGGCCTCCCCTGCTCGTCCCACTCGAACCTGGGCCGGTTGACCTGGTAGGGCCGCCTCGCCGTTTCTCGGCCTCGTTCGGAGTATCCCCGCTCTCGGGGGACAGATCCCTCCGCTCTCCTTCCCGGCCCGAGACGCAGCTCACCTACCAGGGTCTTCGTCAATTCAGCCATCTGGTCTCGTACATCTTTCAGAAGCTCCGCCTTCAGGGCCTGTTTCCAGTCTGCTACTTCCGGGGCCGCCACCACCGGACCGCTAACTGCTGCACATACGGGGGCCTCTTTCAGCTCAGCTTGGTCGCCCTCTAGGGCCATTGCCTCCTTTTTCAGATCGTCGAATGTAAGCTCTGGGTCACGTCGGAATTGTCCCCTCAAGTTCTGGCGTACGGGGCCCTCTCTTAGCCCCAACAGGAACTGATCCCTCAGTAGGGCCTCTTCGTCTCCCAACCCATGGTCTCGACGTTTCTGCAGGCGGGTATACTGCTCCCGAAGTTTCAGGGCGAAAGCTCGGATAGGCTGGTGGGGGCCCTGTTTGCAGCTGAAGAACTGGGCCCGTAGGACGGCCACAGGGGTGGTGTCACCGTACTGGTCGGCGAGGAATTTAAATATGGACTGGGCGGTGGCTCGAACGGCTTCGGGGGCGGCTTGTACTTCCCGCCGGGCTTCTCCTTCTAGTGAGTTCAACACAAACTGTTGTTGCTGAATGGCGCTCAGCCCTTGAAGGCCGGCCATATACTCGATTTGGGCCCTCCACTCAGCCAGGCGGACCTCGGATTCGGCTCCGCCATACTTCTGCACCCAAGGGTTCCCCAGAAATATGGGCATGGCACGGGGTGGAGCTTCGGGTCTCTCAGGCACCACATGGGGTGGGGCTTCAGGCCTCTCGGGCGCAACACGGGGTGGGGCTTCGGGCAACTCGTCGTCGGCCATTGGAGGGCCTTGGTCGCTCAACTCGAGGTGGGGCCCTGCCGACTACGCCAAAATCTGTCACGGCCGGGGGCGGACCCAAAGGTAACTAAAAGGCCACGCCCCTCTCTAACTTCCACCTCGAGGAGGTACCCAAGACCACTCCAATGACCAGACAGACGAGTATACTACGGTTAAAAGTATCACTTTATTTAAATAGTTAAAAACTCGACCAGTCAGTGAGGCCCGTTGAGCTTCGCTCCCACCGCAGGAGAAACAGTATGGTAATATAATGAAAGAAATCAGTACAACCCCTGTGTGTTATTTGCTACCCGTTTGGCTCACCCACACTTCTTGTATCCGCAGGGCCAGATAACTTACAGCAACAGCTCCTACGTCGTCTTCCTGTTCGCACTTCCGGTTGTCTCCTAGCTCTCCCACACTTCCCTTCACAGTGGGGCCAGGTACCTTTAACACACTCAGAATGCACAATGACAACCTTATATCAGTGCAGCATACATATACGCCAGCGGTTACTCACTCGTTGTTGAATCTCACAACCTGTTTGTACTTCCGGTTGTTACGTGGCTCACCCACGCTTCCCTTCACAGTGGGGCCCAGTACCTTTAACACACTCAGAATACACAATGACAGCCTTAGATCAGTGCAGCATACATATACACCAGCGGTTACTCACTCGTTGTCGAATCCCACAACCTGGTTGTACTTCCGGTTGTTACGTGGCTCACCCACGCTTCCCTTCACAGTGGGGCCCAGTACCTTTAACACACTCAGAATACACAATGGCAGCCTTATATATCAATGCAGCATACACATACACCAGCGGTTACTCACTCGTTGTTTGTACTCAAAATCTGGGGTTCGACTGCACTCGTTGGTTTCTAAATCCTCACATTCACAACTACATCCGTGTCCAAACCTCTTCACCTAGTCACCTTTTGCCTCTTTTTCTCCCCAAGGGTTCGACGTAGATCCATACGGCAGCTCACACAGCAGCAAACGCAGCGTGTACAAAGTACACCAACAAGCACCCCTCTGATCTCTTCAAAGGCCTTTTTGTACTCTGCTTAATCCCCTGATGGACCTATCAGGAATCGCTGTATCAATTGCCCTCACCTGCGCGTAATTCGGCTTGATCTAGTGTTTCGGGGAAACCCCGGAAATCCCGGTGTTTCGAGATAGTTGTCCGGGCGGAACCCATCTTCCACACTTTTGGTTCCCCCCTTACAGATCGTCACCTGGTGACATGTAGCTTGCATTGCAGGTGGTTGAGCTGTGCTTTGCAGTGGTGGGAGGAGCTGTGGGGAAGAGTTGAGCAGGGAGAGTTTGGAGCCTGCCCTTGACAGGCTCTGGGGCACAGCCCAGGCTCGGTGAAGGCCTGTCCCGGTGTGGCGCAGGAGAAGGACCCAGCACTGCATAGTAGGAAGGTAAAGAAGCTGCTAGATGCAAATTCAGGACCTGGCGGGCCTTGCTTCTTTGAGCAGATGTAGTGGAAGCTGTAGGAGAAGGATGAGTAGATTGCAGAGAGACATAGAGATAGTTCTGCTTTATTTAATCTTCATGAAAAGTTTACATCAGAATTCATTAGGGCTTGTCTTAGCCCTTTAACCGTCCATTTCCCTATGGCAGGGATGTTTGGATGGACCGAAGTGGAGGTAGAAACCGAGGAAGATGGTTGTTGTCTCACCGGTGGGTGCAAGGGGAGTCCTTGGCATCTTGGCGTGTGTGGAGTGGATTGTGTGAGCCGACGTCCCCTATTTAAGGTTGGGTGATGATTAAGGTCGATGATGTTGATGGTTGAAGTGGGGTCATTCCTTGAAATGGCGGGTTGAAGTGGAGACTCCACAGTGATAATTGAATCATTGTCCAAGGGAAAAAGCTTTAACTCAGACATGACAGCTAATTATTGTATGGAGGGATTTTCGGGTCGGATTGGGCATTTTGTATTTAGGATTGGGCAATTGGTCATTTAGCTATTGAGGATTTAGGATTGGGCATTTAATCATTTAGCCATTTAGGATTTAGGATTGGGCATTTGAGGATTGAGGAGTGTATGCAAATACGGAGGCGTGGCCCAGATACTGGAGGCTGGGTTTGAAATGGCTGGTGCACAGAGGCACCTTATGGACAGCAGAGGGAGCTCCCACTACTAAGTTCACTGTAATGAAACCTGTAATGACACATGTCGCGTCTAAAACCACACGGAAAACGTGACCACGCCACTTTCCTCCTCTTCATAGCGCGTGGGCACTTCAGAGCGTCTTTCATTGCTAAGTAACCTAAGCATTGCTTGATGCTGTGATGAGCACCCACCAGAGGAGAAAGAATTTGGCGCCTATGAACACGTACGTTTGTATATCTGTATATCTGATCCTCGTTTACATTTTTATATTTCAAAATATATGTATGCATTATGTTTAAGACCTATATGCATCAATGTGCAGGTGCACATACGGGCATGCACGCACCTCCTCCCCCCCACACACACCACTGCAGTGATTTTGTGCATTACCATTGCGGTGGTAAAAAAACTGCCACTGTCACAGCCTTAATTATAACAAGATGGGGCGAAACCAGTTTTATATGTTTTGTGTGCAAAGGCAAATATATAATTAAAGTAGGCAACACGCTTAATGGCCCAATGAAAATAATGAAAACCAGGATAGAGCTGTAATCGGGCCTTAAAAGTTAGGCCTGAAATGTCCGGAGCCCGACAGAATGCAGCCCGAACCCGAACGTACATTTAGATTGACAGCTATTTAAAAGCCCGAACCCGTTTACAGCCCGACATTATTTAAATGTGCGCACACACACAGCTTTTGTCAAGAATGAGAAATTTACACAGGTTTTAACATTATTTATTCATGACTAATAATCTACACGCCACTTGGAAGTTGAAACAAAGAAATAAAATAAGTCATCTGTAACATTGTAACATCTCATTCTAAATAGGCTTATGCAATACACTATAAATATGCCAATAAAATTATTATTTCTTAACGAATTAAATTAAGATAATACATTCTGAATTAAGATGGGTATTTGGCAATAACGAAATTAAGAGAAAGGCTCCGCGGGATTTGCGTCGACACTTCTCTCCATTACTGCCAACATTAGTCTATATCCTCTGTCTAAATTATGTATTTAAGACTCGATTCATATTTAGTTATACATTGAAAAACCTACTCACCAAGATTAGGCTACATGTTTTTGATGAGGAAAATCATTAAATCCAATTCACTGTAAATGAATTCAGCGCGATCCTGCGCTACTGATTGAACTTGACCGCTCATTTACCTCACAAAGCCGGAGCGCAAGCCCGAGCCCGCCCCGAGCCCGTGTAAAATGTTAGAAAGGAAGCCCGAACCCGCCCGAGCCCGTCGGGTCCCGACGGGTCCCGTCGGGTTCGGGCAAAGATCTTCAGCTCTAAACCAGGACATTTTCATCACTTTATAAAAAATATGTCCTAGGAAAGGATATGTCCTGGGAAAACAGGACGTTTGGTCACCCTAAACTAGTAGCTAATGTTAGCATCTTACACTCTTAGAATGGATGCTACAATAAACAAACACATGTTGATTCTACAGAATCCACCCATCTCTGTGATATTATTGAAACAACACATTTTGTGTTACTTTTAATCCAACTTGTGTTTTATTTTAACACAAAATCAACACAAAATTGCACACAATGGGCCCTATCTTGCACCCAGCGCAATTGACTTTGTCAGTGACGCATGTATCATTCGTATTTTGCGCCGGCGCACAGCGGGGTTTTTCCCTCCACAGATGCACGTCAGCAAACTAGGGAATGAACTTGCGCTCCCTGGGCGGTTCAGCGCAAAAAGGAGGCGTGTTGCGGCGCAAACCATCTCTTATGCTATTTTGCAGTTTCAAAAAACAATTGCGCTACTAACCAAAAAAAACTAGTCTAAAGTCAGTGGCGCGTTGCGCGTGGTTCATTATGCTATTTTAAGGGCGCATGCTTGACCATAATGTATAGCGTGCACAACGCGCATACACTTTGCTTATCTAATCTACACAGATGCAACAGTTATTTTTGCAAATCATAAATTGTTACACTTAAAAATATTAATACACGAGATAAGGGGAATCATAGTGGTGAGCATTGTGGTGATAGTTTTTATTTATTCTCATGCAAATAACGATTAAAATATTTTCATAAATTTGTTGTGTGGCTGTATTACGTTTATTTTATGTAAATAATAGTTAAAATGTTTTCATAAGAAACCTTAATGTATATGAACTTGATTTGTAAGAGTACTTTGGGGTTGGACCTTGCTTGCGTTTCTTGGGTCCGATTTCAAAGCCCCCAAACCCTTTCAGCGGTGAGGGTGGACGCAGCGATGTCCTCTGCTGGCGTCAAGTCCTGAGGCAGATCCACCTCCCGTTACACGGCGTGCCCGATTTATGCTGGCAAGCGTGGGATTCCCCCGTACAAGGACGTCGGTCTCCTCGGCTGTGAACCGCTCCTGGCGTACGCCTGGTAAATCCGTCATAATAATAGCAACCCGCCATGGAACTTGCGCCCTTGCGTTTAAAGGGAATGTTGGCTAGCGTTCTGATTGGTTTATTTGACGTTACGCCCAAACCACACCTATGAATAATGAACCTACTTCAGACCAACCCCTTATTGATTTGCGCCCGGCGCAAGAGTTATTTCTCACGCCGGGAAAATAGCAACAGCGCCCAAAATCCGCCCACAAACTCACTTGCGCGTTGCGCTTCGCACTTGCGTTTCAGATCGTTAAAATAGAGCCCCATGTGTTAAAATTACACATAATGTGTAAAAAGCTTAACACAAAAAGATGTGTAAAAAATTAACACATAATTAAAGAGTGTACCTGCTGTTTCTCATCGTCAAGCCGATAGCACTCTTTTCACTGGTGACTTTGTGTGTGAGGCTACATAAATGTTACAATTCCGTCATTAAGTTGAAGTTATCACATTGTAAAGTTCAGTCCTCGCTCTGCCCTGCTCACTCGCTGTTTGGTTTCATTAGTGTACTTCGTAGTTGGAGCTCCCCCTGCTGTCCATAAGGTGCCTCTGCACACCAGCCATTTCAAACCCAGCCTCCAGTATCTGGGCCACGCCTCCTTATTTGCATACACTCCTCAATCTAAAATGACCAAACCTAAATGGCTAAATGATGCCCAATACTAAATCCCTAAATGCCCAATCCTAAACCCTCAATAGCTAAATGACCAATTGCCCAATCCTAAATACCAAATTAGTTTTCGACTTCGTCTTTTAGTTTTCGTTTAAGACTTTTAGTTTTAGACTTTTAGTTTAAAATCTGACCCGAAAATCCCTCCATAATGATTGTCGCGGGATAGAGGTGAGAGACGGCTTTATACCAGCTTAATCTTCTTGCACTGATTGGTTGATTACCTGAATGTGCGCCTCCTGAATATTGTTAAAATAAATCTTTATTTAGTCCACACTCAGTACCCCATAATGACAAAGTGAAAACAGAACTTTAGAAATGTCTGAAATTTAATAAAAAGAAAATAAACTGAAATTTCACATTTACACAAGTATTTGTAACCTTTACTCATTATTTAGTTGAAGCCCCTATGGCAGAGATTACAGCCTTAAGTGATTACAGTTTATTAACAGAATGCTTTTTATATTATGTATGATGATCACAAAACAGACAATCACAATAAAAATGCATTAAGCTGGGTTTTCACAGGCAGGGTCACATATCTGTGGTACAAACAAACAATATATATTTTTTAACGAAAATCACAATACTGTATTTCTGTGAGTTCATCACATCTGAGCTATTACAGCAGAAATGTATTGCAAAACAAAAAAGTGGGATTAATAAAAATCTTATTAAAAGTTGTGTATCTACAAAAAAAGTGAAAATACTGCTGACGTTTGTCTTGCAATTAATATATTAACTCATGATGCAAAATAACTCATGATCACATCTGATATTGTTTTTGGCAAATATGGGTAAAAATGACTCATCTAAAGCACTGATCTTATCTCTGTTGAGCAGATATTTATAACTGTGGCAGATAAATTTGTCTCTCAGGATCTATTCAAGAGGCTTATGTGAAATATATTTCCACTGTGGTTGGTGTTTAAAAAAAACATTAAATATAAACTACGAGTCCGTTTATGATGATGATGAAAACTAAGTTAACCTCATACTTAAAAATACAGAAAACAGAAGCACAGCCAGAGTTCCTCCCAAACAACCCATCAGGTCCTTAAATTATTTAAAGTAAATGATTTGAGACAGTTTATTATTAAAATACATTCAGTTATTTTTTATGTTGCACTGCCAAAGATGACTTCACTGATACCTAGTGGTGTGGATGCAGCATCACATAAAGTGAAGGTTTAACAAAGCCATTGTTCAATTAAGATGCACTATTAAATTCACAGTCAGCCACTATTATTATGATTATTATCATGCTTATGATTATTGTTATTGTGATTTTTATGATTACAATTAATATTATTAAATAATAAGTGAGGTTACAGTCTTGTGTAATGTTTTAATAAACAATAATGAGGTCTCTTTATTGGTTGCCCATTGAATTCAGATTTTGTTTTAAAAGACATCTATTTGTTTTTAAGTCCCTGCATATTTAGGGCTGCATCTATTTATCTCAATTATTGCATCTGTACACTTTATTACATCAGAATGTGAAATTTCTTATTCATCTGGGTAATTGTACAATGTTATTAAAGAGTTCATTTAGTTTCTCTTGACCTGAGCGTAGAGTTCCTCTTGTTTCTGAACACTGTTGATTTGTGTCTTTCTCTGAACCTCAGCATACTCTGTCTCTGGGTTTTTCTTGTTTATGTGATCGATGTGTTGTGTGGAGAAGTCAATCTTTCCATAATGGACCTCATCAGTTTCTTTCTCAGACATTTCACTCTTCGTGTTGATCACAATAGCATTGTTAGAATAGATATCCAGCATGTCTTCATTTTTATCTGCGGTCTGAGGAGATAAATCAGAAAAAAAAATATCAATATTTATATTAGGTTTTTATTACAAATGTAGAGTTGGAACAAACAAAAATTTGTCTTAATTTTTTGAAACCGTGGCTAACAAAGTTTTACAAAGTAGAAATAATGATTTAAATATTTTTCTCTTTAAAATTAAAGTGCTTTATGTTGAATGTTACTGTAATCCCACCTGATCTTTTCTTCTGGTATTGGTCTGACTCAATGTCTTTGTCCTGATACAGAATACAATCAAAAGTTAATACATCTGTGTGTTTATTATGAAACCTAAGGATAACATCTATTATTATATCTTTACCTCATACAATAAAATGCTGCAGAAATCACAAGCAAAGCCAAAAGTCCTCCCATACAGCCATAAATCACAGCTTTAAAGGATCCTAAAATAATAAAGTGCAACACTTATTCAGAAATAACATCATACAATACAAAGACAAAGATGCTGCATAAATGACTAAGAGTATAACTGTGATCATCTGCAAAACTATACGAGTAAAGTTCACTCTCCCAAAAAAGGTACAAATGCTGTCACTGGGATGGTACCTCAGTTACTAGTACGCAGTGCTTTAAGTGGGTCGGTACTCCAAAATATAGCTCTTGAGTGTACCACCACCTCTCCGTGCGCCCAGAATGTCTCATTTGCACATCTGTTTAAATCAGAGGTTTAATTTAATCCTTTGGCTGCACTGCCGCTTTTCAGAGCGCCCTTCACAATGCACGTTTTCTAATTCATCCCACCAGGAGCAGAGACTACAAAACCCATACACCCTTGAGTTTTACAAGTTAAAAGCGCATGCGGTCAGTGTCAACAACTCAGCGTGGTCTGGAGAGGTGTGTGTTTGTGTGTGAAACACTGATCGGTTAAAATTCAATGAACACTTAATATGCCCTCCTGGTTTTAGACTTTGAGTGGTAAATGAACAAGCTCAGAATCAGAGAACTCACTGGCTGACATCCTACCAAGCCAGTATGATAGCTGCTTAGTAGGACGCAAGCTTTGTCCAATATCTTTTTGTAGGTACGTGACAATCTCCACTGTCGTGGCTGTGAGTTTGGTTCCCCTCTACGCAACTTCGGATATCCTTAGGCGATGTGCAGAGTAAAAACATTATTGAAATTGTAATATACATTTAGTTTAATTGCTAAACTACAAGTGAACGAAATTTCAATGAATTTGAACAACGTGCACTGGAGTTTTACCACCCACAAAATGGAAAACAAGGGGACAAAGTAAAGCGATGACTTTTTCAAGCTCTTTTTATCTAAACAACTAGTTTTAGCATTTAACCATGTTGAAAATTTTACTTGCATACCTTTTGCACATTTCATTTATGTTCAATAGCTCTTTCTGAAGTAGCTCTTTCTAAGGGTATTTTTTCAAAATCCTTTGCAAACTTTATTTATGTTCAGTAGCTATTTCTAGCTCAAGCAAATCCACAAAGGTTGTCTGTCGAATGCTGTATACCTCTTCAATATAGAAGTTGTCGAGTCAGCAAAAAAAATAAAATAAATAAAAATAATAGATTACCGGTATCTCTTTTGGGACACTTAAAGCACTGGTAGTAGGTTACTAGAAGTAAGTACCAATTTGTATATTTGAGGTACCAATATGCAGCTTTTAGGTACAAAAGTATACTTTTTGGAAAAAGTACTGCTCCAACTTTTGTACCTTCTTGTACCATTCTGAGAGTGTTCAGTATGTTAAATATTTTCTGGTAAATATTACCTGGGATTAACAGTTCAATCTCCTCTGATGATTGGTTGCCAAGTTTATTCAGTGCTGTGCAGAAATACCATCCTGTATTATTATGAGTTACAATGAAGCTCATCTTCTTTTCCTGTGCTAAAGGTGTCTTCTGTCCACGTTTGTACCAGGTGTACGTCATGTTTATTGATGGACTTCCTTTGCCTTGGCAGGTGAAAGTTACATTAGTGCCCACAGTGACTGAAGCAGATGGTTCAATTATGATATGAGTCTCTTTTGGAGAAACTTAGAAAGAAAAGCACACATGACAGTCATTATACATTGAGACACAATGTTTACTTGCATGTTTTTAACACAGATACCTGAAATGTCTTACACAGAACTCGCAGCATTACTGTGCTGTTCACAGTTGTGTTATTCAAGATGTTTCTTGGATATGTTGCAGTGCAGGAGATGTTCATCCTGTGATCCATGTATGAAGCATTGAAGGTCATTGAGGAAAACACTGAATGAGTTTTATCAGGTTTCTCCTGTAACTGTGTTGTTATGATGGCAGATTTGGGGATGTTAGTCCAGGATAATGTAGGAGGTTGTTTGGGGCAGGGAGCTTCAACAGAGCAGATCAGATTCACTGCAGTGCCCTCCATCACAGATTTTGACACATTTGGACTGAATATAAGCTCGGGAGGTTGTGGTGAATCTGCAGAGAAAATTATTTTAGACAGTTTATTATTAAAAATGCATTCAGTTATTTTTATGTTGCACTGTCTGATATGACTTCACTGACACCTAGTGGTGTGGATGCAGAGTACATGACAATATGTTATGTTACAGTTTTTTACGATTGCTTACACACTATAATTAAACTTTTCCCACAATTAGCAAAACCTAACACTCAAGGAGCAAAACACAAGGCTAGATTTGCACAACTGTTAGCACATTGTCAGCTTCACACTATTTTCAAAACATTACACACAGTGATTTGCAAAACACTAAACACACTTGTATACATCTAACACAGACGTATATCAGGATGTCACTTCCTTGAAATTCCAAAGCACTGACTGTCAAATGACCACACTTATGAGCCAATCGGTTAAACACAGCCATCAGGTGCACAAACACATGATTGCTAAATTGTACACACACCAATCAGCTTTAAGCACTATAAAAATGCAGCAGGTCCTGCATGAATTCATATATATTGATGAGACAGGGATCAAAATCACAAAAGCAAGAAGGAGAGGCAGAAATATAATTGGCCACCGAGCTATAATCAGTGTCCCAGGGCAAAGTGAAAGTATTTCACAGCATGCGGTTCTCCTCCATCATGGCAAAATGGGCCCTTAGAACACACCTCACATTTTCTCATTTTTGGACCGATTGCACCACATTGTAACAGCAGGTAAATGCACCAGATACAATACACTGTCATCTGGGACAATGTGTCATTCCACCGCTCTGCTTTGGTCCAGAACTGGTTTCAACACCATCCACAGTTGACAGTACTATACCTTCCACCATACTCTTCGTTTCAAAACCATATCAAAGAGTTTTTCTCTGCATGGCGGTGGAAGGTTTACGATCTCCAGGCTCAGATACCCTTCATTCAGGCCATGGAGGACGCCTGTGACCAAATCGACACTGTAGCTGTGCAATGATGGATTCAACATTCAAGACAGTTCTTCCTGCGTTGTCTTGCTAATGAGGATATTGCTTGTGATGTTGATGAAATTCTCTGGCCAGATCCAGTTAGGCAAAGAGAGAATTTATAGTATCCCTGCTGAAAAAACAGCATAGACCAGCAACATTCCCATGCTGGTCCATGCTGGTTTGGTGCTGGTTTAGCTGGTGATCACCACCATACCAACACCAAAACACAATTTGCTGGTATGCTGGTTTTTCCAGCAGGGATGACCGTAGTATTTTCTTTATTTTTTATGTTTGTTGTTGTTGTTATTTACTGTACTTGTAACCTGTACTGGATACAGTATTTTATATTTTTTTCTGTTGTTTGCTGAGCTAACAGTGTTATGCACACTACTGTAGTGGCATGACAACTGGGACATGTTTTGTTGTGATTCTCCATGTTTGACTGATTTGGGTATGAAGAGAAATCAGTTATATTTAGTTGCACTTTCTCTTTGTACTACATTTGTAGTACTCTTATCAATAAGAATTAGACTTGCTAAAAGTGTTTTAGGTTAGCAGCAGCAGTGTGTAACTGGTTAAAAAAAAATTAATTCTTGTGAAATGTGTGTGTTTCTTATGGTAACAAAATATTGTTTTTATAAAGTTGTGTATAGTTTTGACAAAAGTGTTCCATTTTGCAAATGATCTGTCAGGAAATGAATTTCGGAGTCAAGTGCAAGTTAACAATATTTATTTAGAAAAAGGAGATAGAGAGCTGGAGAGCAAAGTCACTGGTAGATCCACACACGGCACACACCCGTTGACTCACTCTGGATGAAAACACTACTGTGGGAGTGAACAGGGACGTGCACAGACATTTTGAGGGGCAGGGGCTCAAGTGAAATAAAGGGCACTTCTCATAATTATGTTGTTTTTTTTGTTTGTTTGTTTTTTAAACAAAAAAGTATATATATTAACGCAACTTTCACTTCCTTTTTAAAAAAATTAATTAAAAAAGTTAATTAATTTTATCTTCCTCAAACTTACGCAATTGTTTCATTTTCAAAAGATGTCGACAAAATAATCAGTTCGCACAGAAACCATGGTCTCCTAAGTTTTCTAGGTTTATAGAGCAGCAAAGGAAACCATTACACAATGTGCATGTTTTGAAAACATTTTCTAAGCTAGTTTCAAGTATATATTTAGAATAACCTAAATAACTGCATCCAGCAGAGGGGCGTGTTTTACTAATAATTTGTTTATTTTTGCACAAGACACTACATCTAGGGGTTGGGACGGTTGTCATGACCACCGCACCACCGCGGTGGTGCAATGCCACTGCAGTGGTGAAGTGCCACCGGCGGTTGTGTGACGTCACATATCAGGTGAATGATTAAACAAAATAATAAGTAAAAATTGCAGTTTTTTTTACACGTGAAATAATAATAACAAAAGTTGTACAGTAATTTAAAGCCTAAGATACAAATTTATAACATTGTTTTATGTTAATACACAAATCTCCGCTACATTACCATGTATGGCGTTTCCACTAAACTGGTGGATTTTAGCATAACTCAGCACATTGGAGTTTAGCCATGTCACTGTGTTGTGCGTCTGCTTTAGTTTCTTTTGGTCTCCAGTGACAGTGATACATACACATCACGTTTGTCTTTTGTTGTGAAATAAAATTTTTACCAGGTTAAAGTCGCGCGCATCAGGAAGCGCATTTAGTGAAACTTTATTTTCTTTCACCATTTAAACCACCCTTAGCCCCCCATGGACCCCACCACCGCAACACCGGCGGTTGTTGTTGATGGTTCCACCGCGGTGGTAAAAATTTGCCACCGTCACAGCCCTAACTACATCATTTTAGTTATTTTGTTGTTATCAGAATACATAACGCTATAAAATCAACACAAATATTCACTTTAAACTGAAGAGGGTTGTTGCTACTATTTTGTTAACTTTACTGGAAAAAATCACTGCAAAAATGATTGACAAAATACAGCAACTTAATAATTATTTTTAATGTTTAATGTTAACTTATTTCTACTCAGTTTTATTTATTAATGTACAGTACCAGATGCAGTTACTCAGATTTACTAATTTTTAATTAGTATATAGCTAATAAATGCTATATGCTAGTGTTTAGCTGAAGCTCTATTAGTTAACAATTAGTTGTTACTCAAAATCTGTATTTTCGTCTGATACGGTCTGTTTACTAATGTGAGCTTCTGGCATGAGCCTCAGATCAGAGCTCAACATTATTATTCATGAACCTTTCAAATAGAGCAAAAATAGACCATTTAATTCAAATGACAAATTCTAGGGTTGTAAATGAACATATAAAAACGTTTCTGGATCATTTTTGCACTTAATAAAGCCACATACCTTCTATGTAATTGTCAAAGAACAATTTAACATATTATGACAACACATCCTATGGCACCTTTAATCTTAGGTTTCATATTTATTAGGGTTACACATGTCAGAAACAACAAATATAGATTAGGCCTATTTTATTTGTATTTTATATTTTACTTTTTTGTGATGTGAAAATTCTGAATGGGCAAGTAAAATACTCAACCATCAGATTTCTTCCCAATCTCCAGCACTCCAGTATAACACATTATACTTATTTAACAGCCATTACAAAAAACGCAAACAAAAAAGCTTACCACTGTAGTTAGCAATTATATTATTGTTTGTGCTTTATTATTTTATGAGCAGTCTGTTTAAACTACATACACTATACGGTTACAAGTTTGCAACTATTCCGGTTAATATGGGATTACCATGGAAAACAATGTCCCTGAATCGTTATGTGTAACGACGTGTCCCATATTTTATGCATAAACCTGTTAATATAAGAATGCTTTCTTCCTCACACACTTACCGATTGCCTGCTGCTGCATAATCATGCACATCGCGTCTCATTCTGGCTGAGCTTTGGCGCTTACAAGCGCGATTGCAATGCAGCCATACACGAGGATAGACAAACCAATCATAAAGCAAAGTAGGTTAGAGAGGCGGGACTTAAGAAAGGTAAAGCCAATCATATTAGCTATGTGAGTTTTGGAGGCGGGACTCATCTGTTAACCGTGTGTGTACCGCAAATAGCGCTAATTTTCTTTTTTCTGAGTTTAAATTTCATTAAAATGATTCCTGAATGAATTCATGTTAAATGAAATAAGTAATAAGTAAAAAACACAAGAAACAGACAGACATCAGTTGTTATATGAATAAAGATTATATTATTAAAAAATAAAATAAAAAGCACCCCAGAAAAAAAGGGCACTTTCTCTCCAGGAACAAAAAGGGCAGGTGCTCAAGCCCCCTTTGATGTCTATGTGTGCACGTGCCTGGGAGTGAAGCACTCCCACAGTAGGAGAGAGTGAGTCGGCGCTACACAATAATCCAGTACAGATCCGAAGGGAGAGAGAGAGCCACCCACGCACTCCGTCGAGAACACCGGCACAGTCACCAAACGCAACAGAGGGATGATACACGCCGCCCTGAAGGTGGATGACAGGCGGAGATGGAAGATGGAAAATCCTAGTTCTCAGACGGGTAATCCACTGTGAAATCCTGATGTAGAAGAGCCACTCGGAAACCACTGGTCACCGCCTAAAAACGAAGCGAACCAGCGGTTCCGAGAAACAACAGTCGTTAGAGTCAATATAATCCACAATGGTAAATAGGTGTACTCCACTCACGGGTGAAGATGCAAACCGGAGAGAGACAGAGACAGCTGGTATACCGCCTGGAAACGAAGCGAACCAGCTGTACCGAGAGACAAACAAAGTCCATGAGATCCAATACTCCACAAGCGAGCGGTCCGGGCGAAGACGAGTCCCCGAACGCCGAAAACCAAACCTGGGGTAACAAGAGAAGGAGACAGAGAGCGACTGACAAGACAAGGCAGGGCAGCAGGACTGTGATAAAACAATGAGCGCGCAACGAAGGACAGGACTACATGCAATATAAAGGAAAAGGTAAACGAGACACCACCGGTGAACAATTACCGAAACAAGGGGGCGGAGTTAGTGAACACACGAGGAACCGGCACCACAGGTAAACAACACACACACACAGATCACACAGCCATCGATCACCCAGCAGTCATGACAGTAGCCCCCCCTCCACGACCGGCACCAGACGGACCGGGAGACTCACCCTGTCGCAGACGGAGGTCCTCGATCAGCCCAGGATCCAGCAAATCCCGACCCGGAACCCAGCTCCTCTCATCAGGACCGTATCCTTCCCAATCCACTAAATACTGAAATCCTCTGCCCCTGCGGCGGGAGTCTAGTAACCTCTTAACAGTATAGACAGGGGCACCATCCACTAGACGAGGGGCGGGGGGATTAGGGGCAGAGACAGGAGGGTTATAGCGAGCAAACATCACAGGTTTAACCTTGGATACATGAAAAACAGGGTGAACCCGACCAAGAGAAAGGGGTAACTTAAGCTTTATCGTCACCGGATTAATGACCTTAGAAATACTGTATGGCCCAATGAATCTCGGAGCCAGCTTACGAGAAGGCTCACGGAGAGACAGATCCTTGGTAGAAAGCCATACCTTTTGACCACAAACGTAACGGGGTGGAGGTCGCCGATGACGATCAGCTGCAGCTTTGGTTCGTCTGGAATTAGATAATAACAGTGTCTTAGCTCTCCTCCAGGTGCGTCTGCACCTGCGTACGAAAGCTAACGCAGATGGAACGGCTGCCTCGGGCTCCTGTGATGGAAACAGGGGAGGTTGATAACCGATGGAAAGTTCAAACGGGGATAAATTGGTAGACGTAACGGGAAGAGAATTATGAGAATACTCAACCCACGGGAGCTGATCGCACCAGGAATTCGGATATTGTGACGACAGACAGCGGAGCGTTCTACAGAGATCCTGATTAGCCCGTTCGCATTGCCCATTGGTCTGCGGGTGATAACCAGAAGACAAGCTGGCCGTGGCGCCAATTTGTCTACAAAACTCCTGCCAAAAACGAGAGATGAACTGAGGACCCCTATCTGACACTACGTCAGTCGGAATACCATGTAACCGAAAGACGTGATTAATCAAAACCTGAGCCATCTCTTTTGCAGAAGGTAGCTTGGGCAGGGGAATGAAATGAACCGCCTTCGAAAAACGATCCACCACAGTTAGAACAACAGTGTTACCATTAGATGCCGGTAAGCCAGTAACAAAATCAAGGGCTATATGAGACCAGGGGCGGGAGGGCACGGGCAAAGATTTAAGCAGACCAGCGGGTGGTAAATTAGATGCTTTATTACGAGCACAAACCGAACAGGCTAGTACAAACTGTCTGATGTCAGTGGACATAGAAGGCCACCAAAAACGCTGACGGACGGCAGCCAACGTTCTCCGAATACCTGGATGGCCGACAAACTTGGACTCGTGACCCCACCGGATGACATCGGAACGTAACCGCTCAGGAACCCATAGGCGACCTGCTGGACACCCCTCCGGAACTTCCCCCTCCCGGCCGGCCTCTCTCACCCGCTGTTCGATTCCCCATACGAGGGCGCCGACCACCCTCCCCTCCGGGAGAATGTTCTCCGCCCTCGCCGAATCGGACTTCTCGAACAGACGGGAGAGAGCATCAGGTTTGGTATTTTTCGAGCCAGGCCGGTACGAGAGGGTGAAGTTGAAACGATCAAAGAAGAGTGCCCAACGAGCCTGCCTAGATGTTAGTCTTCTGGCCGAACGGATATATTCAAGATTTTTATGATCCGTCCAGACCAGAAAGGGCTCCGAGGTTCCCTCCAACCAGTGACGCCATTCACCCAAAGCGAGTCTAACCGCCAACAGCTCCCGATTCCCTATGTCGTAATTACGTTCTGCTGGGTTTACCCGGTGAGAGAAAAAAGCACACGGATGTACTTTCCCATCAATAGACGATCGCTGTGATAAAACGGCGCCTACCCCGACATCAGATGCATCCACTTCCACTATAAATTGTTTAGCCAGATCGGGAATTGAGAGGACAGGCGCAGAGATGAACCGGGACTTTAACACATCAAAGGCCTCCTGAGCCTCTCTATTCCAACGGAAACATACGTTAGGTGAAGTGAGAGCAGTAAGAGGCTTAGCGATCTGACCAAAATTTCTGATGAAACGCCGATAAAAATTGGCGAACCCCAGAAATCGCTGAAGCTCCTTCCGAGTGTCGGGTACTGGCCAATCGGCAACCGTCTTAACCTTAGCGGGATCGGGACGAATCTCTCCCTCGGCAATAACAAAACCCAGAAACGAAACCGACTTCCTGTGGAACTCGCACTTCTCCGCCTTAACGAATAGCTGATTCTCTAACAGCCGTTGTAAAACCATGCGAACGTGCTGAGTGTGTATCTGCATGGAGGGAGAAAAGATGAGAATGTCATCGAGATACACAAAGACAAATCTGTTAATCATGTCACCCAGCACTTCATTGACCATGGTCTGGAAGACAGCTGGAGCGTTACAAAGACCGAACGGCAGAACGGAATATTCCCAGTGTCCAGAGGGTGTATTAAAGGCTGTCTTCCACTCATCGCCCTCTCTAATACGTACCAAGTGATAAGCGTTGCGCAGATCTAGCTTGGTAAATACGCGCGCTCCCTGTAATAACTCGAATGCTGATGACATTAATGGCAAGGGGTACTTATTCTTAACAGTAATGTCATTCAGCCCTCGATAATCAATGCACGGACGAAGAGACCCGTCTTTCTTCTTTACAAAGAAAAATCCAGCACCAGCTGGAGACGAGGAGCGGCGAATGAGACCGGCTTTAAGAGCGTCATTAATGTATTTATCCATAGCCTCTCTTTCTGGTTTAGCTAGGGAAAATATGCGACCCTTAGGCGGAGAAGTGTTGGGAAGTAGTTTGATCTCGCAATCATATGACCGATGAGGAGGCAGAGAAGTGGCCCGGGACTTACTGAAAACCTGATACAGATCCGAGTACTCCGCCGGGACCCCTGAGAGATCGACAGCCGGAACCTGCGAGACAGAACAAGAGACAAGAGAAGGAGCAGGACCAAGACAAGAAACATAACACGAAGACTTCCAAGATAACACAACATTGTTCTGCCAATCAACGTGAGGATTATGTTTGGATAACCAGTCATGACCTAATATGACTGGTGATTGAGAATCCTCTAAGATGTAAAACTCGATTTCCTCACGATGATTGCCAGAAACAAACAAACTCACAGGGGGTGTACGGTGCGTGATCACAGCCATATGCTGGCCCTTCAATGTCCAGGCAGACAAAGGAGAAGAGAGAGGAATGAATGGAATACCCCAGGACTTGGCCAACCCAGCATCCAAAAGACACGCCTCCGCACCGGAATCCAGCAACGCCTGTGACGGGAAAGAGTTAATAATGACAGGTAATGTGGTGCTGCTTACGGGAGATTTAAATGACGATGCGCCCACCGAGACTCCCAGGTTCATTGGCGGGCGTGAGCTTTTACCGGACAGGTGGCCGCCAGATGCCCCGGCTTGCCACAATATAAGCAGAGGCCATTAGACAGCCGACGATTTCTCTCCCCAGCAGAGATACGAAACTTGCCCAGCTGCATAGGCTCCTCGGAGGGCGTCTCTGAAGCGATCTCCCCTGGTTCCGACATCAGCTGGCGAAATGAGCGACGCAGATCTCTCTGCCGATGGCGAGACTCAACCCTCAGAGCCAGATCGATGGCAGCCTCCAGGGACGTGGGTGGCTCCCTCAGTGCAATCTCGTCTTGAATGCCCGGTGTGAGACCCTCGAGGAATTGCGCTCTTAATGCCGCGTCGTTCCAGTTGCAGCAAATAGCGAGCGTCTTAAATCTTATAGCAAAGTCTGTAACAGAGTCATTACGTTGCCGTAATCTCACCAACTCAGCCGCTGCCATGTCCCCCTTGAGTGAGCGATCAAACAACTTTAACATCTCCTCCTCAAGAGCCTCGAATGAAAATGTAAAAGGAGCTTTAGCCCCCCAGGCGGCCATACCCCAGTCTCTCGCTCTTCCCGTGAGTAACGTCAGAACATAGGCCACCTTGGAAGTGGATGAAGAAAATCGACGGGGTTGGGGCGCAAAGACGAGAGAGCACTGTTGTAAAAAGGATCTGCAGGTGTTGGGGTCGCCATTGTAGGTAGGGGGTGTTGCCGTGTGTGGCTCCCGTTCAATCGAAACGGCTCCTCCGGATGAGGCTGGGGCTTCATGGTGAGGAGTCACTTGGTCCAAGCGATTGCTGAGCTCTTTAAGTTGCTCAGACAAGATGCTGAAATCTCTGGCAGCAGCAGATAATAACGACGAATGTTGGTCGATGGCCGCCCCCTGCTGGTGAAGGGCGGTCTGCACCTCCAGACTCTCTAAACTTGCTGACTCCATTCGTGGCGCACTCATCTGTCAGGAAATGAATTTCGGAGTCAAGTGCAAGTTAACAATATTTATTTAGAAAAAGGAGATAGAGAGCTGGAGAGCAAAGTCACTGGTAGATCCACACACGGCACACACCCGTTGACTCACTCTGGATGAAAACACTACTGTGGGAGTGAAGCACTCCCACAGTAGGAGAGAGTGAGTCGGCGCTACACAATAATCCAGTACAGATCCAAAGGGAGAGAGAGAGCCACCCACGCACTCCGTCGAGAACACCGGCACAGTCACCACACGCAACAGAGGGATGATACACGCCGCCCTGAAGGTGGATGACAGGCGGAGATGGAAGATGGAAAATCCTAGTTCTCAGACGGGTAATCCACTGTGAAATCCTGATGTAGAAGAGCCACTCGGAAACCACTGGTCACCGCCTAAAAACGAAGCGAACCAGCGGTTCCGAGAAACAACAGTCGTTAGAGTCAATATAATCCACAATGGTAAATAGGTGTACTCCACTCACGGGTGAAGATGCAAACCGGAGAGAGACAGAGACAGCTGGTATACCGCCTGGAAACGAAGCGAACCAGCTGTACCGAGAGAAAAAAAAAAAGTCCATGAGATCCAATACTCCACAAGCGAGCGGTCCGGGCGAAGACGAGTCCCCGAACGCCGAAAACCAAACCTGGGGTAACAAGAGAAGGAGACAGAGAGCGACTGACAAGACAAGGCAGGGCCGCAGGACTGTGATAAAACAATGAGCGCGCAACGAAGGACAGGACTACGTGCAATATAAAGGAAAAGGTAAACGAGACACCACCGGTGAACAATTACCGAAACAAGGGGGCGGAGTTAGTGAACACACGAGGAACCGGCACCACAGGTAAACAACACACACACACAGATCACACAGCCATCGATCACCCAGCAGTCATGACATGATCTGAAATGTTGTGCTACTTTGGTGAAGGGTTGTGTTATTGTGTGTAGTGTTTTGACAACCCGGGCCCTGTTTTCAAAATTGTGCTTAAGCAATCGTAAAAAACTGTAAGCACTATAAAAATGCAGCAGGTCCTGCATGAATTCATATATATATTGATGAGACAGGGTTCAAAATCTATAATCAAAAGGGCTATAATCAATGTCCCAGGCCAACGTGGGGGTAACATCGCCCTTCGCGCTGCCATTTCACAGCATGGGGTTCTCCTTCATCAGCAAAAACAGCATAGACCAGCATCATTCCCATGCTGGTTTGGTGCTGGTTTAGCTGGTGGTTACCAGCATACCAGCACCATAACACATCATATGCTGGTCTTGCTGATATGATGTTTTTTCCAGCAGGGATGACCGTAGTATTTTCTTTACAATATTGTCAGTTTTTTCTGATTATTTTTTATGGTTTTTGTTGTTATTTACTGTACTTGTAACCTGTACTGGATACAGTATTTTATGTTTGTCTGTTGTTTGCTGAGCTAACAGTGTTATGTACACTACTGTAGTAGCATGACAACTGGCACATGTTTTGTTGTGATTCTCCATGTTGACTGATTTGTGTATATGGAGAGAAATCAATGATATTTTCCTCAGTCTGCAATATTGGTCTTGTGTAGTGTTTGGTAAACTATTGTATAGTTGCACTTTTTCTTTGTACTTCATTTGCAGTACTCTAATCAATAAGAATTAGACTTGCTAAAAGTGTTTTAGATTTGCAACAGCAGTGTGTAACTCAGGGGTGTCAAACATGCGGCCCGCGGGCCGGATACCGCCCGCAAAGGTGTCCAATCCGGCCCGCGTGATGATTTATACAGTATTATTAAATATTAAATACATATTTTAAAAACCCTTTTAGGCGGGTGTCTAGTTCGTTTTTAATATGAGAGACTTGCGGAAAGCAGCAAAACGCGGAACATAGACTAAACACGGTGCCCAAAAATCTTGCCGTTTTATTGTTACCGCTCCGCTAAAGATCCACTGATTCCGGTGATCCACTTCGTGTTTTCTCGCCCGCTCCGCAGCATCTCTGTGTCCACTCTCTGCCTGGAGAGCGAAGACGACAGTTTCCAAAGTTCGTTGCATTACAGTTTTTTACGATTGCTATGACACTTTTTTCAATACTTTTAACAAATTTTCTAAACTCTTAACGCACCAACACACCTAAAACACACAACTGGCAAAACAGTTAATTTTATCCTCAAAATCACACATTGTAAACTAAACTCTCACACTGTTTACAAAAACACTGTAAACATGTTTCAGAATCAACTTTTATACCAGATCACCAACACATGTTCTCTTCCAACAGAAACATTTAGTCAATCATAACACAATGTCATGAAAAACACAAACATAAGATGGAAAAACAAAAACTGCATAAGTTTATGTGTAAGTCTGTCCTTAAACAATAGACAGTAGATTGTATTGATTATAGACTGAGTTTTGCACTGCAGTTTCTTTTGAAAACTTGGTTATATTTTTGTTTATTTGGGTTTTGTAAATGCATGTATTATGTTTGTTTTGCTGCAGCAATTCAAGACAAAAATGAATCATTCATCTTAGAGTACGGTTTATGAAAAAAAGTAGAATTGTTGCAGTAAAGACTTTACAGTATTTACAACAGGACATTACTGCAAGATAACAAGCATATTCAATATTACTGCCATTTACAGTAAAAATAAACAAACAAAAGCCACTGAAAAATAAAGTAAAAGGAAAATCTCATCATCTAATCTATTGCGTTTCTATTTGGCCACATGTTCTCATTCACATTACACCTGATTTTTCTCTGGCAAGGCATCTTGTAAGGAATCTTTTGGAATGTCTTATCCACCCTGACAGTCTTCAGTTGTGACATCTCTGAATGCACCATCAATTGCATCCAGGTGGGACAGGAGGAAAACCTCCCCTTTGTCCTGGTGGTCTTCCGTTGACTTGTGCAGACATATATCTTATTTTTTTGTGTTGCTCATATTGTTCCTTTTCCACACAAGATCAACCTAGGCCCTCCTTTACTCTATTGTATACCATATAGTCATGTAATTGAAAGAACCTGAGTTTGTTTCCTAGGTGGGAATCAGCTGTGATTTATATATTTGCATTTGTACAATAAGTAGTTTTTCATTCCAAATGAAATAAAATAAAGGGTGTATATTTATGTTTCAATTCATCATATAAACAGCTGTTTACTTTGACTATAAGTGAGGTTTAGCACATGATGTTATCTGTTTTGACATGCTGTGTGAAAGCATTTGTAAATTTGACATTTAAAATCTACTGTTTTGGTCTTGTTTGAGCTTGTCTGTAAAAGAAGTTAAAGCATCTTAAATTTTTGTTAATTGTATGCATTTTGTGTTAAACCATCAAGAAATGTGTTAATAGTATAGCTTACATAGGTGGATGTAGTGCTAACTGTGTTAAGAGTTTTGAAAACTTGTTAAAAGTATTGAAAAATCTGTCATAGCAATTGTAAAAAACTGTAACAGGTAGATTCATTACATTATATCAGTTGTTAAACCGCAGAATTAGTAATTTGTAAGTATGTTTATGTATTTCTTCCGGTAATGATTTGCTGTCAGTGTTCTAAAAGTGCTAACAACTTAGCAAGCTAACAAAAACAAAATATCCAAATTCTTATTAACGTTACAATGCTTGTCTAATCGATTTAATGTTCCCGATCAGATCTAAGTTAATATAAACACTAAATTCGCTGTTGTTGGCACTCTTTGTAGACAAAAAATACAAAAAACACCAATGCCTTCACAAAATAACGACAGAGAACGGAAAGAGAGGCTTTTAGCAGCAGTTCAACATTTCAAACATGGATTCAAAGCTCCATCAAGCCAGCAGGTAAATCATATTGAATATTTAGCAGATTGTCACACTTTAATTCTTATTATATTTCCCATTATAATCACTTGTCTAAGTTGATGCTAGTAATATAACACATCATATTTATAATACTTTATTAAAACCATAATAATAGTACCACCCCCCATAGTGCCATTTTTGGTTTGGGCCACTGCCCCATCTAGCATTTTCTAAATGACTGTTCTCATTACAAATATATTCCAAAGAAAAGTGAATGGTTTATAAATAATTTTGGCATTAAGGCAAAAGAAGTTAAATTAAAGCTTTTCAACCTATAAGGCCAGTGGGTTTTGTTCAGATGTAAATTTGTGTGTATAATATATATGAGTGTGACCTTATGAAATGTAGTTTTCACAGAGCTGTGTGTTTCTCTGGTTTTCTTGCTAAACAAACTAATTAATTGGTTTGTTAAGTTAATTTTAACACAATTATCAGCACACTAAGGTTTAAAAAAATTATCCGGCCCGCACTTCATGGCGTTATTTACCATCCGGCCCACAGCCTAAAATGAGTTTGACACCCCTGGTGTAACTGGTTCAAAAAGATTGAAGTCTTATGAAATGTGTGTGTTTCTTATGGTAACAAAATATTGTTTTTATAAAGTTGTGTATAGTTTTGACAAAAGTGTTCCATTTTGCAAATGATCTGAAGTGTTGTGCTACTTTGCTGTAGGGTTGTGTTAATTGTGTGTAGTGTTTTGACAAACCGGGCCCTGTTTTTAAAATTGTGCTTAAGCATTCGTAAAAAACTGTAAAGTGATTTTGCACATACTGTATGCTTCTTACGTCAAGTATTTTACAGGATTTACTGATGTGTGCTGCTGTTATCAAATGTTTAATATCTACTTAAGGGATTACAGTTTTTTTCAATCGCTAACAAGCGCTTACCCATACTTCAGATAATTTTTCTAAACACTTAACACAGAGTTCCACCTACAAAACACAATTGGCCAAACGCATAATTTTCTTCTCAAAAACACATTTTGTTAAATAAATACTAACTCTTCATTTATCTGCACATAATAACTTTACCAAAATACTGGAAATCTGACTCAAAATAAAATTATTCTTTCAAAGAATAACACTTCTTTTCACTTCACAAGGTACATGCAATCAATTAAAGTACACCAGGTTTCAAAATACTGGCTATTGTTGACATTACAAAAACTGCATAGACTTTTATGTTTCAGTTTTACAGGTATTTGCATGCAAAACATGTTTTACGTTTACGTTTTTACGCTAAATGTCTTGGTTGGGAACTGTGTGTCCACATGTACAGCAATGTTCACATTCACAAGCATTTCAGTAAAAAGCAGTTTTTCCCCTTACTCTTGACTACAGGAGGTAAAGTAGAAACACAATATGATAGAACAGAAAAAGTTTTACAGTATTGATCTTGATCATTTTTGAGGAGTGGAAGACGTTGCATTTTTTAGAGGGACAAATTTTTTTACATATGCATTACTGTGTGACCTTATTGACATGTCAAGTGAGAATAGAAACAATCCATGTAAAATGCAATACTTACCTGTTGGTTTGTTGAAAGATGCGTATAATGGAGGCAACCTCCTAAAATTGGGCTGCACTCTTTCACTCTCTTACTGAAATCAATGAATTTCATCACTGACTACTGTTTTTGCAGCCCTTGGAATGCCACCATGCATTCTTACACCTACATTGCGCTCTCCTTGGGTCTGCTCCTCTTACTGACCCTGCACCTCTCACTGCTCCTCTCACTGCACCTCTCTCTGCACCTGCATCTCTCACTGCACCTCTCACTGGGCCTGCTCTTCTCCATGTGCCCCTTGCTTCCTCGTCCAGACATAACAGTGTTTGTCTGTTTCTGTTTTCAAAAACATCACTCCTCAAAGTCCTGCTTTTACTGTATAAGTATCAATGTAAAAGAAAAAATAACCTAAGCCAGACTGGAATCAGCTGTGGTTGGCCCAATTAACCCAATATAAAGCTTTTTATACTGTATCTATGGTTTGGAATATTGTTTTTGCTATTGTGAGATGTTGTGTGTAAGCATTTGTAAATACTACAAAAACAATCCATAATTTTGGTGGGAGGTATAGCTTGTCTGTTAAGAAAATGTAAGCATTGTGGAAATGTGTTTACTGACTGCATATTGTGTGAAAACGACATGAAATGAATTAATGGTATGGCCACAAAAGACCGATGCTGTGCTAATTGTGTTTAGAGTTTTGAAAATGTGACAACTGATTGGACAAATGCTTGTTAGCGACTGAAAAAAACTGTAAACACTTGGGCTGCGTCCAAAAACTCTACAAGGCATCAACGCACGTCCAAATCCAATGTTAGATTGACTTTCTGACTCCTGAGATCTTGTCCCACAATTCTATGCATATGCAAAGTCTGTCAGAAGATATTTGTTCAGTGTAGTAGTTGACATTTACCTATGACATTGATCCTCACAGTCTTGCTTGAATCACTTGCATTATTTGGATTGGTGTTAAATGTTGCTTTGAACACATCTGGCTCCATTTCTATTCTGAAGTAATACGGGTCTGAATGATTCATCATGATGTTATAGAAGACAGTGCTGCAGTTTCTCTCAGTGAGGTTTCCAATCATCTCTATGTGTCTGAATCCTTGAATGATGTTTTGTCTGCTGTTAAACACTACTGAACTCTTGTCATTACTAAAGTCTTTGTGTCTCTTTTTCAGCCAAATCCCATAAATCTGTTTTGTGTTCTGTAATTTTTTCTCAAATGTACTGATATTGAATGTGCAGGGTATCAGCACACAAGAGTCTGTCAGAGCTGTTACTGTGTGTGGAAGTACAGCTGAGTCCTCATCATCATCAGCTGAAACATGAAACACACATTAATGACTGTATAAGAGAGATCAATACACATTATAATTATTTATAGTTATCCTTTTGCTTACAATCACACTAAATGTAAAGATTGACTGACCTGAGTGAGTTTGTAGTAACACAGAGCTGATGATGATAATGAATGAGATGATCTGCAGTCCAGACATCACTGCATATGAAACCTAACAGACATTATATACATTAGATGAGAAACATTAAATTTCTATATGCAGTTATATATTTATGATACTTGATGATAGTTTTATGTTAATGATTTGCATTTATATAAAGTAAAACGAAAATTGACAGTTGTTACCTTAAAGAGCAACAGTATATCTGTTATTACATTTGTTAATTTAGCAGACATTTTTATCAAAGCATCTTACAAATAGGGAAGCATTTTACATTTAGAATTTGAGAGCAAACAATAAGCAAAGTATACAAAGCTATGTTTACAAGTAGAGATAGTGAAATAGTAATGAAGTATATTGTACCAGATCTGACTGAATAGTTTTATCCTGGTGTAAGTCAAATTATTCCGGTTGATTCTGATAATAATACATTTTAACAAATAGCCAGAAAAGTTCAAACCAATTAAGTAATGAAATGTAATAATGTTGTACAGTCCGTGTAACGCTTTGCATTTTTTTTTTACATTTGCAACATTAAAATGAATCAAATGAAACATTGGTTTCAAACTTTGAAAACATTTGAGTACATCACAAACAGATAATTGTGTCTCAAAGTTTAATTTTCAATTATATGTTTTTCTGTTGTTGCGTCAGAATCTTATATTTTGAAACAAACACAAAAATTACTTGTTATTCTATTTTGTGTTTGCGGCTGGATCATACCATTATTGCCGGGGTTAAGGTGTAGCCTATACAGCCAGACAATGACAAACAGTGTCGCATTATAAAAAGCCTTTAGCTGATCTGAACATATTTTTCTTACATCATAATATATCGGGCTAACATAATAAATCTTTTCAAACCATTACAGGCTAAACTGCGGCACAAACAGAAATGGAAAATTAAAGTAATACATATTTTTGTGTTTGTTAAACTGAAATTTAATTCTGAGTCAACAACCCAAACACGCAAAATTGAAAATTAAATTCAGAGACAATTATCCATTTGTAAAAGTACTCATGAATATTGAAAGTTTGAAAAACGATATTTAATTGTATTTGTTTTTATTTTGATCCATAAGGTTATTTGACTTTTTTTCTTGCACCTATTAACAGTTTCTTTAAAAATGTAAAGAGTGCAAAGTATAAAACTAGCTGTATAGTGAAATAGACTTGCAGCCTTGCACTTACGAAAATTAGGACTTCAGACAACGCCTGCTCCGGAATATAAACCGGAATTGCTTTATTTTCTGATTTTTGTTTTATATGTGTTTTACGTTGTGTCCTGTAAAGTTGTTTTGCGACAGTGTAACTGTGAAAAGTGCTTTACAAATAAACCTTAATTGACTTGAATAAAACTGTTTATCTGAGCAAAAATAAACAAACAAACACTAAAAATGTCTTTTGTGCAATGTCTGATCTAAATGAATGATCATCACTATTAAGATATATTTCATAAATGAGAACAAAACAAAATGAGTCATTTAATAAAAGATACTTACCTCTGTACAGTATGTTCAGTTGTTAGTGCATAAGTGTCTAAAAGTTTCCTCATTTCTGCAACTTCTTCATCTAAAAATGACACAGACTGTCATAAACCACAGCTCACCAAACTCACAGAGGAAGATACAGGCCCAAAAATGTCTCACACTTTTTAAAAGAAACAGAAATTAATTTAAGAGTACACAACATAAATAATCATTAGAAAAATATAAGGGTGTATGAGTAATACTGTATACTTTTATCCAAGGCTTTGAACCAGTTAACGGAACGAAAACAAAAACCACCAACTTTTGATGTTTTGCAAGGAACAAAAACGAAACCAAAAACTTTAAAAAAAGATATGTTCCGGAACAGAATCATTTACAGTTTTTACAGACGCTAGGACACATTTCTCAATACTTAGGTCACTTTTGCAAAACTCTTCACACACAGGGGCGGGGCCAGGGGGGGCGGGGGGGCACGGGCCACCCCCACAATTTGATTGGCCACCCCAAGTGCCCCCCCTCCCACTCCATCAGTCTCGTCAGTATTAATTATGTACTAGTGGTTTTGCTTTTCTTAAAATAAAACTTTATATTTTAGAGGGCTTTGATTTATTTATATTTAATTATGTTTTTATTAGCTTAAAATATTAAAATATAATTTTTTGTGGAGGCTCCGCCTATGAAAAATTGTCTAGACCCGCCCCTGCAAGTCCGGATTGGGGAGGAACCACTCTACCGTGACATGTTGTTATCGGTGTCAATTAGTAGGCACACACTTATAGTAACGAACGTGGTGGCACCAAGAAGAAGCAAGGAAAACACAGAGGACGGAGAAAGGAGTTTTATGCAGAAAAAGGACAACAAAGTCATAGGTAAGTCAGCTGAATTTTGATTTGTTTCCGTAAATGTGGAAAGTTACGATTAGTAAGTTAGAGCTAGCTCCTCTCTGTTACTGTCGAGAATGCTCATTACTAAAGTTGAAGACAACCTAACGGTCGGTACGTTAAAAGAATATATAAAGTCACGTTTGCCTTTGCGTTTGTAATAAATAGTGGTGTGACAGATCGCAGTTTATCCATACGGATCACAACCCACGTTTCGACCCGCATGCGATTACCGCGGATTAAAGGTATATAATTAACACGTGTTTTAAAAACTTGCAAATGTCTACCTTCAAGTGATTTTAAGCAATTTAACACTAATAAGGCACTAAGTGAGTAGCTGTATGCAAAGAAAGATTGAATGTGTCCGGTCCCGTTCTAATCAGACGTAATCCTCCATATATCCCTCAAATATTGATGTGTAAACTTTAGGGAGAGTTGCGCTATTGTATCTCATAGTGTATGGAATAGATCAATGAAAAACAACGTAACTTTTTTATGTGGAGTGACTGTTTAAGCTGCGCCGTCTGTGTGTGCGCGCCTGCACGGGTTTATTTAAGACGACAAGTGCCCTCAATAGTCGACACACGGAGAGAGCTTTGCGTTGATTTGGCGCATGCAAAACATTAACATGTCATACGACTATGAATAAACGTTTACAATTTCCTCAGCCTCTAAACTTTCATTGCTATTAACTGTTTTCCTTTTGTTAAGTACATTTTCTGTTGCATGAAGCAGGATTCACTTTCAGGTGCACAGGCTTTGCGAACTCTGGATAAAACACAAAGTTTAAACCAAGCATTGTCCAACATCTGATCCTGATCTAAACCAGTTTGGATTTATCTGGAATTGTCGACTCCAAACTTACTCTGAATTCTGAAAATTAAGAGTTTGTTGTTCAAATAGCTTCATGCAACAGACCACAGCCTCAGTAGCATATTTAAAGAAAACAACATAAACATTATTTTTTTCTATACATTAACTCACTGGGGCTCTGTGCAATATGCCATGTAATACAACCAAATGTAATATCTTTATTAAGATGATATGCGGACAACATTCAACTTTAGGAAATAAATTCGTTTATGACTTGACAAAGTAACTGAGAAAAATGCATTATTATTTCTTTAGGGACAGACAGACAGTCAGAATCAGGCGATAGGACCAATGAAAAGGTCTCAAAAAATTGAGAATTTCTTCATTTTGAAGAAAAAAAGAGAAATAGAAGCAGAAAGGCATGAGGAGAGGGATGAGAGGAAGACGCAGCAGCAGTCCACTGACTTTTCTGCAAACCAAGGTATGTGTATTACATGCAGAGACCAGAGGGAGGTTAAAACAAATGCACATCAGGAGGTTTAAATGTACTGAATGTATCAGGAAATGGCTATTGTGTATTAACCTGGTCATTTATGTAGGATAAGTATTGAAATATGTTTTATTTATATATTTACCTGCACTAAGACATTTTGAATGACTGTGTTTTCTTAGAAAATGTACTTGGTGACACACCTGGAGAGGATGAGGGCCCATCATCTGCACTTCAGTGTTCCGCAAGTAAAGGTATATCTGATGTTATTGATAAATCAAAAATCGTTTTTTTGTAAACCAAGTAAAAAAATATGTCTTTAGCTTAATATGTTTTACTTAGTGCAGCTACTTCAATCAACTACTTCAATACTTAGAATGATGTAAAATGTGTGAAACGAACAGAGTAAGGTGATCTGGGTGATTGCAATCCCTGTTCAGTTAAAAAAAATGCCTATATAGCTCTGATCAGATATTTCTCGATCGGGACATACCTAAAATAGACAATACAAAAAATTATACATATAATATAAGAATATATAATAATAAAACTAATGTCTAACTTTTTGATGCCATGATGTAAAATTCTATTGTGTGATCAGATACTGCACCTGGTTGTGATCAGTCAGATCATGAAGATGTGGAAGAAGAGGAGCCAGCATGTTTAACTCCATATTGCAGCAGCAGTGACACAGAAGAGGCTTCACATTCTTCACACCCCACACCATCCCAACCACAAGGTCTAGTCTTGCTTTAACCTATTTAATCCCATTTTTTTCCTGGAGTTTCTTTCCTTGAGCCTGTTTAACCCTAACCCTAAACAATAAATATTAAATATATATAAAAATAATATTAAAAGTCAATGAAAAGATTATTTTAGGTCACAAAAGAGACTGGTGGTACAACACAGGGAGTCTGTCTGTGGTGTTAATGTATTTACAAACTGACAAACCTCCAGTAATTAGTTTAAAGACTGCTTAAAAAGTTAATGAGTGTTTTATTTAATTAATGAAGTAAACATTGTCTGGTTTACTTTCAAAAAGTACAAACTATGGCACAGATAAAATTATGATGATGTTTGCAAAAAAGCATGAGCTATTTAAAAAGAACTTACCTGTCATTTCTGTGCTTTTATGAGCATCAATATATATATTAACCACCATTTATCACTGGTAGTTTTTAAAGCTAAATCTCTTTTACCCTCCCAGATATATCCCAGTGTCTGGCAGATGGGCCAAGACAGCCGCAAATGAAGGTATTTCCTAGAACTGCACAGGGCGACAGAAAGAGGGCTTTCAAAGGGAGTTGGTATTCGCAGCACCAATGGCTTGAATATTCACAAAGTAGAGATTCTGCATATTGTTTTGCATGCAGACACTTCTCCTTCCCTAATGCTCCTGTAACGCCATTCACATCACAAGGAGGATACTCCAATTGGAAGAAGGCACTGTATAAGGATGGGGGGTTTAGGTTGCATGAGAAATCGGAAGGTCATGTCAATGCAATGTTTGCCTGGAGTGAACATAAGAAGAACATTCTTAGAAATTCGTCGGTGCAAGATGTCTTGGACAAAGCATATAAAAAAAAAGGTGGAGGAAAACCGCACCTACATTAAAACTGTTGCTGAAGTGCTGCTGCTTACAGCCATGCAAAATATTTCACAAAGAGGACACAATGAGACGGATGCATCACAAAACAAAGGGAACTTTTTAGAAATAATGGAACTGATTTCTAAACATAATCCACTGATTGAAAAAAAAATGAAAGCCTCAGGAAATGCAAAATATACAAGCAACTCCATTCAAAATGAAATCTTGGAATGCCTTTCTGATATGGTGCGTGAAGATATAATCAGGGAGGTTAAGGAGAGCGAGTTTTTCTCTATCATTGCAGATGAAACAAAAGACCTTAAAAAAAATGAGCAACTTTCTTTAGTACTTAGATACTATTACAACGGTGCAGTTTATGAAAGCTTTTTAGATTTCCAGAGAGCCAATCAATTACATGCAGAGGGACTCACTCACAAAATAATTCAGTGCCTGGAAAAGTATGGCCTTGAGTACAAATCAAATCTAGTAGGTCAAGGTTATGACGGGGCATCAGTGATGTCAGGGAAATGCAGTGGTGTGGCATCCAGGATCAAAGCAGAGGCTAAACATGCTTTTTACGTTCACTGTAATGCCCATTGCCTCAACCTTGTTATAGTTGATGCAGTGAAAGCAGTCCCTGAGGCTGACTGTTTTTTTTCATTGCTGCAGAAATTGTATGTATATATGTCAGGCTCTTATGTTCACCAGAAATGGCTTTCAGTTCAAAAAGACATGTACCAAGATGCACCCAGAGAGCTGCAAAGACTTAGTGATACTAGGTGGACATGTAGATACCAGGCATGTAAAAACCTTATGGACCGACTACCAGCTGTTCTTCATGTACTTCATGAAATCGATGTAGAGAACAGTGGAGAAAGGTCTGTGGAGGCACGAGGCATACTTAATCAGATAGATCTCACATTTATTGCAACACTTGCAATATTCAAAAAGATTCTCGGAGACACCAAAATGCTCTCTGACATGCTTCAAGCACCATCACTTGATCTGGCTAGGGCCGTGGACCTTATCCAGGCACTACAGGACTCTTTAGAGGGATACAGAGAGGAATCATTTTTTGATGAGCTTTGGCAACACTCTGTGGACATAGCAAAGCAGTGTAATATTGCAGTTGAGGCTGTTGAGAAACGTTTGCAAAGAGGGAGCTTCAGACTCGGTGGATTTCATATAGAGTCCACTATAGGACAACGTAGGTGCAAAGAAGGGGACAAGGATAAGTTTAGGAAGGGTGTATTTTACCCTATTTTGGATCACCTAAATGCAGAGATGAAGAGGCGTTTCAGCAAGAAAAACTGTGATATCATGAGGGGTATACAATCACTGAACCCCAAGAGTAAGAGCTTTTTGTCAGAGGAAATGGTTTTAGGTTTGGCAAGCCTGTATGAATGTGATCTTGATGATCTCAAACATGAGCTGCATCAGGCAAGGAAAGTTGTTCAGAGAAAAGCTCAATGTGGGAACAACATGTCCAGTGTTGTGGAATTTACCACTTTTCTTGAACCTTACAAAGAAGTGTTTCATCAACTTTTCAGGTTATGTCGAATAGCTGTAGCCTTGCCTGTTAGCAGTGCTTCTTGTGAGCGCAGTTTCTCTGCTCTTAAACTTATAAAAAATCATTTGCGTACAACAATAGGTGATGAGAGGTTAAGCAATATTGGAGTGCTGAGCATTGAGGGGAGACGGAGAGCAAAGTCATTAAACATGGATGATTTTGTTAGACGCTTTGCCCTCCGCCACCGTAACAGACGTATCCAGCTCTTATAATTCCTTGCTATTGAGTGATATAAAATTTGTGGTTCCAGTCTTATTGACTGACAAATGTTCTTGGCACTGTTGTCACTTTAAAGTTGGTTCATACAATTTCTAAACAATGTGCTTTTCAATACTGTTTTTTTTTACTTGGTCGTACAGTACTGTTAATCTTTAAAGTGATAGCTCACCCAAAAATGAAAATTCTGTCATTGTTTTCTCACTCTTATGATGTTACAAACCTATATGAATTTCCTTTTTCTCATGAATACGAAGAAATATATTTTGAGGAATGTTTGTAACCAAACCGATCATGAGCCCCATTCACTTACATAGTAGGAAAAAGAATATTATGGAAGTGGATGGGGTTTATAAATTGGTTTGGTTACAAACATTCCTCAAAATATCTTTCTTTGTGTTCTTCAAAACAAAGAAATGTATAGGTTTGTAACAACATGAGAGTGAGTAAATTATGATAGAATTTTCATTTGTGGGTGAACTATCCATAATGTAACATACACATGACAGACTTTTAAAAGCTGCACCAGTTATTCAATTGAATTTGTCAATGTTGTAAATCTGTGTATGAAATGTAATATATTTATAATGTAATATAACTGTTAATAAACACTGCAACAGGTTTTCAAGTTACTTATTTTGTTTACTTACTCAATTTTACCAAGAATAATGTTTTGTTAATAATATACAGTATTATTACCTTCAATGTAGGGCAAGTTACACTAATTCACTGTTTAAATGTATTTAAATGTGCCACCCCTCTCTAAGTCTGTGCCCCAGTCCGGCCCCCCCATGAAAAATTGTCTAGACCCGCCCCTGTTCACACAGTGAGCACAACAGAAGTCTATGAGGGCTAAACTGAGGATCAGTTATCATTGCTTTGGCACAAAATGCATTCAATGACTACATCTCTCAAATTTCATGAATTCTTTTCTCACTCAGACACAACAACTGCCAAAACTCTTTATACATACAAGCCAATTTGCACATGCTTACATACTGGTTTTAAAACTGTTAAACTTATGTTCAAAACAATAACATATACAAAACTAATTAAGACACCAATTTGCTACATTTCTACAGTAATATTTTAATAAAATATATTTTAAATATTTAAAATAAATGCTATAAAAACAATTGGCCAAATGGAGAAGGCAGAGTAGATTAGCATTACTATTGTATCTATCTGTATCAGTGGATGGTGTGTATAGAAATTCTTGTATTTTGGAATTACTCTGTGCAAAAAAATTTAAATAAACAACATAAAATATTGAAGAATTCTGCATCATGTCTGATTCATTCCAGTAACATATATTGCAGTGAATTATAAACACACTGTAAATAAAAACTTTGCTGCCTTAAAATTTTTTGTTAAATCAACTCAGATTTACGAGTCATGTCAACAGAAATTAGTTGTCACAACTTTAAAATATAATATAAATAAAATATAGTTGAGAAAAGTCAACTTAAATGTATATGTTATAACAACTCACCTGTAGTTATAACAACTCATCTCTAGTCAAGATACAGTTTTTTTCAGTCGCTAACAAGCATTTGTCCAATCAGTTGTCACATTTTCAAAACTCTAAACACAATTAGCACAGCATCGGTCTTTTGTGGCCATACCATTAATTCATTTCATGTCGTTTTCACACAATATGCAGTCAGTAAACACATTTCCACAATGCTTACATTTTCTTAACAGACAAGCTATACCTCCCACCAAAATTATGGATTGTTTTTGTAGTATTTACAAATGCTTACACACAACATCCCACAATAGCAAAAACAATATTCCAAACCATAGATACAGTATAAAAACCTTTATGCTGGGTAAATTGGGCCAACCACAGCTGATTCCAGTCTGGGTTATTTTTTCTATTACATTGATACTTATACAGTGAAAGGAGGACTTTGAGGAGTGATGTTTTTGAAAACAGAAACAGACAAACACTGTAATGTCTGGACGAGGAAGCATAAAAGCAAGGGGCACATGGAGAAGAGCAGGCCCATTGAGAGGTGCAGTGAGAGGTTCAGTGAGAGGTGCAGTGAGAGGCTCAGTGAGAGATGCCGTGAGAGATGCAGGACAGTGAGAGGTGCAGGACAGTGAGAGATGCAGTGAGAGGTGCAGAACAGTGAGAGGTGCATGACAGTGAGAGGCTCAGTGAGAGGCTCAGTGAGAGGTGCAGTGAGAGGCGCAGTGAGAGATGCAGTGAGAGATGCAGGACAGTGAGAGGTGCAGAACAGTGAGAGGTGCAGGACAGTGAGAGATGCAGTGAGAGGCTCAGTGAGAGGTGCAGTGAGAGGCGCGGTGAGAGATGCAGTGAGAGATGCAGGACAGTGAGAGGTGCAGAACAGTGAGAGGTGCAGGCCCAGTGAGAGGTGCAGTGAGAGGCTCAGTGAGAGGTGCAGTGAGAGGCGCAGTGAGAGATGCAGTGAGAGATGCAGGACAGTGAGAGGTGCAGAACAGTGAGAGGTGCAGGACAGTGAGAGATGCAGTGAGAGGTGCAGAACAGTGAGAGGTGCAGGACAGTGAGAGGTGCAGGACAGTGAGAGATGCAGTGAGAGGCTCAGTGAGAGGTGCAGTGAGAGGCGCGGTGAGAGATGCAGTGAGAGATGCAGGACAGTGAGAGGTGCAGAACAGTGAGAGGTGCAGGCCCAGTGAGAGGTGCAGTGAGAGGCTCAGTGAGAGGTGCAGTGAGAGGCGCAGTGAGAGATGCAGGACAGTGAGAGGTGCAGAACAGTGAGAGGTGCAGGACAGTGAGAGATGCAGTGAGAGATGCAGGAGCAGTGAGAGGAGCAGGGCCAGGAAGAAGAGCAGGCCCAAGGAGAGGGCAATGTAGAGGTGTAAGAATGCATGGTGGTGGCATTCCAAGGGCTGCAAAAACAGTAGTCATTGATGAAATTCATTGATTTCAGTAAGAGAGTGAAAGAGTGCAGCCCAATTTTAGGAGGTTGCCTCCATTATACGCATCTTTCAACAAACCAACAGGTAAGTATTGAATTTTACATGGATTCTTTCTATTCTCACTTGACATGTCAATAAGGTCATACAGTAATGCATATGTAAAAAAATGTGTCCCTCTAAAGAATGCAACGTCTTCCACCCTCTTGTCAAAAATGACAAGATCAGTACTGTAAAACTTTTTCTGTTCTATCATATTGTGTTTCTACTTTACCTCCTGTAGTCAAGAGTAAGGGGAAAAACTGATTTTTACTGAAATGCTTTTGAATGTGAACATTGCTGTACATGTGGACACACAGTTCCCAACCAAGACATTTAGCGTAAAAACTGTGAATTGCATGTTTTGTATAGAAATACCTGTAAAACTGAAACATAAAAGTCTCTGCAGTTTTTGTAATGTCAACAATAGGCAGTATTTTGAAACCTGGTGTACTTTAATTGACTGCATGTACCTTGTGAAGTAAAAAGAAGTGTTATTCTTTGAAAGAATAATTTCATTTTGAGTCAGATTTCCAGTGTTTTGGTAGTATCTGAAGTATGGGTAAGCGCTTGTTAGTGATTGAAAAAAACTAATGGTAACCGGTTACAGTTTTTTTCAATCGCTAACAAGCGCTTACCCATACTTCAGATAATTTTTCTAAACACTTAACACAGACTTCCACCTACAAAACACAATTGGCCAAATGCATAATTTTCTTCTCAAAAACATATTTTGTTATATAAATACTAACTCTTCATTTCAAAATAGAACAAATCTTTCTCTGCACACAATAACTTTACCAAAACACTGGAAATCTGACTCAAAATGAAATTATTCTTTCAAAGAATAACACTTCTTTTTACTTCACAAGGTACATGCAATCAATTAAAGTACACCAGGTTTCAAAATACTGGCTATTGTTGACATTACAAAAACTGCATAGACTTTTATGTTTCAGTTTTACAGGTATTTGCATGCAAAACATGTTTTACGTTTACGTTTTTACGCTAAATGTCTTGGTTGGGAACTGTGTGTCCACATGTACAGCAATGTTCACATTCAAAAGCATTTCAGTAAAAAGCAGTTTTTCCCCTTACTCTTGACTACAGGAGGGAAAGTAGAAACACGATATGATAGAACAGAAAAAGTTTTACAGTATTGATCTTGATCATTTTTGAGGAGCTTTCCTTTTCCCCCAGAGGGTGGAAGACGTTGCATTCTTTAGAGGGACAAAATATTTTACATATGCATTACTGTATGACCTTATTGACATGTCAAGTGAGAATAGAAACAATCCATGTAAAATGCAATACTTACCTGTTGGTTTGTTGAAAGATGCGTATAATGGAGGCAACCTCCTAAAATTGGGCTGCACTCTTTCACTCTCTTACTGAAATCAGTGAATTTCATCACTGACTACTGTTCTTGCAGCCCTTGGAATGCCACCACCACGCATTCTTACACCTCTACATTGCCCTCTCCTTGGGCCTGCTCTTCTCCCTGGCCCTGCACCTCTCACTGTTCTGCTCCTCTCACTGCATCTCTCACTGCTCTGCACCTCTCACTGCATCTCTCACTGCACCTCTCACTGGGCCTGCTCTCCTCCATGTGCCCCTTGCTTTTATGCTTCCTCGTCCAGACATTACAGTGTTTGTCTGTTTCTGTTTTCAAAAACATCACTCCTCAAAGTCCTCCTTTTACTGTATACTGTAAGTATCAATGTAAAAGAAAAAATAACCAGGAATCAGCTGTGGTTGGCCCAATTTACCCAACATAAAGGTTTTTATACTGTATCTAAGGTTTGGAATATTGTTTTTGCTATTGTGGGATGTTGTGTGTAAGCATTTGTAAATACTACAAAAACAATCCATAATTTTGGTGGGAGGTATAGCTTGTCTGTTAAGAAAATGTAAGCATTGTGGAAATGTGTTTACTGACTGCATATTGTGTGAAAACGACATGAAATGAATTAATGGTATGGCCACAAAAGACCGATGCTGTGCTAATTGTGTTTAGAGTTTTGAAAATGTGACAACTGATTGGACAAATGCTTGTTAGCGACTGAAAAAAACTGTAATACGTTTTTTTTTTTTTTTTTTGACACGATTTCTTTGCAACATGACTCGGTGAAGTTCACCGGTCGTCGTTGACTCATTGGAGAAATGAGAAGCTTGCCACCAGCAAGTAGATATTGTAGGCTACCAAGTATCTCAAGATGTTTGTTTTTTTAATACTAATTATTGGTGTAAGAGATCGCAGTTGATCTGTGATCCGTACAGATCACGACCCACTAAAGTTTATAATTTGCACGTGTTTCAAAGGCATGCAAATGTTAACACTTAAGTGATTTTAAACAATTTAACCGCAAAAGGCGCTAAAGTGAGCAATTTTCTTTAAGCACAGATGTACTTGCGGTTTAATGTGCCCGGTCCAACTTCAATCAAACGTGATTATCCCTATGCCCTTCAAAGATCAGAACTCTTGATGTATAAACTTGAGAGAGAGTTGCGCTACTGTGTCTCATACTGAAATCCATTCAAATACATTTGGTGAATAAAGCACTGAAAAACAACATAATTTTCACTTTATGTGGAGGGGACTTATAATGCTGAAAGAAATGTAGGCATGTCAGAATTACAGTTATAATTACATCTCCCACAACAAAATGAAAGCATTAATTTTATTTCTCTGAAATTCTTCATATAATCAAATGATTTATATGGGGAAGTGTTCAGTTTATCACATAGTCTTTACCAAGGCTATATTTGCAAGATGATAACCAAATGCTCGCAAAAAAAAATTTCTCATGGCAGAACACCCAAAAGCAGTGGTTTCACACTTTTAAGAGAACAGTACATTTGGGTTAGTCTTCATGTACTGTGTTTTTAAAGTGGATAAATAGTTATGGCTTGTTTTCTCTAAGTCTGTGTCTAATCCTTGTCTTGGTTATCAATTACAACCCCAAATCAGAAAAAGTTGGGACACTGTAGAAATTGTGAGTTAAAAAGGAATAGAATAATTTACAAATCTCATAAACTTATATTTTATTCACAATAGAATATAGATAACATATCAAATGTAGAAAGTGAGACATTTTGAAATGTCATGCCAAATATTGGCTCATTTTGGATTTCATGAGAGCTACACATTCCAAAAAAAGTTGGGACAGGTAGCAATAAGAGGCTGGAAAAGTTAAATGTTTAGGAATAGGAATGTTGTCCCATTCTTATCTAAAACAGGCTTCTAGTTGCTCAACTGTCTTAGGTCTTCTTTTTCACATCTTCCTCTTTATGATGCGCCGAATGTTTTCTGTGGGTGACAGATCTAGACTGCAGGCTGGCCATTACAGTACTCAGATCCTTCTTCTATGCAGTCTTGACATTGTAATTGATGCAGTATGTGGTCTGGCATTGTCATGTTAGAAAATGCAAGGTCTTCCCTGAAAGAGATGACTTCTGAATGAGGGCATATGTTGCTCTAAAACTTAACCTTTCAGCATTGATGATGCCTTTCCAGATGTTTAACCTGCCCATGCCACACGCACTCATGCAACCCCAAACCATCAGAGATGCAGGTTTCTGAAATGAGCTCTAATAACAACTTGGGATATGCTTATCCTCTTTAATCCGGATGAAATGGCGTCCCAGTTTTCCAAGAAGGACTGCAAATTTTGATTAGTCTGACCACAAACAGTTTTCCACTTTGCCAAAGTCCATTTTAAATGAGCCTTGGCCCAGAGAAAACGCCTGCGCTTCTGGATCATGTTTAGATATGGCTTCTTGTTTGACCTATAGAGTTTTAGCTTGCAACGGCGAATGGCACGGTGGATTGTGTTCACCAACAATGTTTTCTGGAAGTATTCCAGAGCCCATGTGGTATGATTTCCATTCCAGTAGCATTCCTGTATGTGATGCAGTGCCGTCTAAGGACCTGAAGATCACGGGCATCAAGTATGGTTTTCCAGCCTTGACCCTTACGCACAGAGATTGTTCCAGATTCTCTGAATCTTTGGATGATATTATGCACTGTAGATGATGATAACTTCAAACTCTTTGCAATTTTTCTCTGAGAAACTCAGAAAACTATTTTTCGCTGCAGCATTGGGGGAATTGGTGATTCTCTGCCCATCTTGACTTCTGACGACACTGCCACTCAGAGAGGCTCTTTTTATACCCAATCATGTTGCCAATTGCCCTAATAAGTTGCAAATTAGTCCTTAACTCTTTCACCGCAAGCGTTTTTTTAAAAAGTTGCCAGCCAGCGCCAGCGTTTTTCATGATTTTCACAAAAGTTTAATGCCTTCCAGAAAATGTTCTTCTTTAAATATAGAAACATACAATATACCAAATGAAAGAACAGACCCTCTGCTTTCAAACCTACCTTCAGTGGTTCTTTTGTAATCAGCTTTTGAATATGGGTAGGTTTCTGCAAAAACACCACATTTTGAGCAAAAAGCTGAGATAATTCCATTTTTGTGACGGACTTTTCATAGAGATCCCATTCAGAGCGATCTTTAAAACAGACACGGACATGCAGCCGCTTGCCATAGGGCAATACTTCCGGGTTTAAAAAGTTGGGGATAATAGCAGTATTGCGGAAAGACGGAAAATCTCGTCATTAGCGGGGAAGCGTTTTCTCTTAATTGACGAGATATCTCGTCAATGGCGGTGAAAGAGTTAATCTGTTCCTTATATGTACATTTAAATTTTCTGACCTCTTATTGCTACCTGTCCCAACTTTTTTGGAATGTGTAGCTCTCATGAAATCCAAAATGAGCCAATATTTGGCATGACATTTCAAAATGTCTCACTTTCTACATTTGATATGTTATTTATATTCTATTGTAAATAAAATATAAGTTTATGAGATTAGTAAATTATTCCATTCCTTTTTTACTCACAATTTCTACAGTGTCCCAACTTTTTCTGATTTGGGATTGTATATACATTTCAAATCTTTAGCAAAGATTATACATTATGTACAGGGGTTAAATTGGGAAGACTCAATTGACAAGAAAAGGTACAACACACAGTACTGTAACATGTCTTATAAATTAGCCATAGAGATTCCCTATGCTGGTCAGCAGCTAAAACAATCATATAGTTAGGTTTGATTTGTGTAATCAAAATACATTATTTTATTCAACTATACAATAGTTATATCCAGTGTTATCCTCAACATAATGTAATTAGATGAGTGAAATTTTCTAGTCTTCTATGAAGTTTTCTCGACGTGGGCACCATTCTTACCTCTCTCTCTGTCTCTCTCTCTCTCTCTCTCTCTCTCTCTCTCTCTCTCTCTCTCTCTCTCTCTCTGTCTCTCTCTCTCTCTCTCGTCAAATGATCCTGCGTGAGAGCGCGTTCTTGAAGTTCTGAGTGTTTTCGCTTGTGCTGCATAACTTGCGCGAAGACGCATTTAAAGGGAAGAGCGCGTGTTTTCGCGGCAATTGCGGCGCCCAATTCGCGTCATTTTCATCGCCCCGTGCGAGGACGAGCCTGGTTGTGTCTTTGCATTGACTTTGTATGTAATCTGCTCGCGCAAAACGTTGAACTTGCGTTGGTGAGTATGCATCATAATGAATGAAAACACATTATTCCCTTCGCGTCAGTGCACACGGACCAGCGCAGCGGGTACACTGGCAAGAGCAGAGCGAGACCTTCAGCCTATGTGCCGGGGCTTAGCCCCGGACGGCCCCGGCCCAATTTAAACCCTGATTATGTATTAAATGAGTGGTTTGATGGTATTTCAAGCATTCTGACTTATTAACACAGTTATAGAGTTGTTTCCTCATGCTTAACGTAGGCAAAGTGTCAAAAAAGCAGTTGGGCCACACTCTGGATTTTGGATTTTGACGTCAAAATCCAACTTTGATTCAAAGTCAAAATCCAACATCAGGTTGAATTTTGACCCAATACCAAATGTTGGGCAGATGTCAAGATTCATCCTTGGGTGATGTTTTGGCTGCTGTTAAGCACTGCTGGGCTCTTTACTAAAGTCTGTTCTCTTTTTCAGCCAAATCCCATAAATCTGTTTTATTTTCTGCAGTTTTTCCTCAAAATGTATTGATGTTGAATGTGCAGGGTATCAGCACACAAGAGTCTGTCAGATCGTTACTGTGTGTGGAAGTACAGCTAAGAAAACATCACCATCAGCTGAAACACAAAACACACATTAATGATTGAAGCTCCTGGATGCAAATTCCTTGCTTGTTTGAGCAGATGTAGTGGAAGCTGTAGCAGAAGGATGAGTAGATTGCAGAGAGACATACAGATAGTTCTGCTTTATTTAATCTTCGTGAGAAGTTTACATGGGTATTCATTACGGCTTGTCTTAGCCCTTTAACCATCCATTTCCCTATGGCAGGGATGTTTGGATGGACCGAAGTGGAGGTAGACGCCGAGGAAGATGGTGGTTGTCTCCCAGGTGGGGGCAAGGGGAGTCCTTGGCATCTTGGCGTGCGTGGAGTGTGTGAGCCGGCATCCCCTATTTAGGGACGGGTGCTTGATGATGTTAGCTAATGGAAAGGGATCATTCCTTGGAATGGCGGGTTGAGGTGGAGACTCCACGGTGACGAATGAATCAACGTCCAAAGGGAAAAGCTTTAACTCAGACATGACCGCAAATGGTTGGGGCCAAATGCTAAGAAACTTGTCGCAGGATAGAGGTGAGAGACGGCTTTATATACCGGCTTTTTCTTGCACTGATTGGTTGATTACCTGAACGTGCATGCCCCTCATGAATTTTGTTCAAATAAAAATTGTTTTACTCCACACTCAGTAGCCAATAATGACAACGTGAAAACAGAACTTAAGAAATGTCGGAAGATTCATAAGAAGAAAAAACTAAAATGTCACATTTACAGAAGATTTCAAAACTTTTCCTCATTTTTACAATATGTATAATGATCACAAAACAGACAATCACAATAAAAATGTATTTAGGTGGGTTTTCACAGACAGGGTCACATATTTGTGGTACAAAAATTTTTTTTATTATAATGAAAATTATGACACCTGAGTTTATTTCTGAGTTCATCACGTCTGAACAAATATTACAGCAGAAATGTATTGCAAAACAAAAAAGTGGGATTAACGTGGGGAGCAAAAATTAAAATCTTATTAAAAGTAGGGTGTTTACAAAAGTTGGAAAAGTAATATTTATGTTGCACGTCTGATATGACTTCACTGACACCTAGTGGTGAGGATGCCACTGTAGAATTAAAATGCACTACTCATGGCCATTATTATTTATTTATTTTTAAAAACAAATGAAGTTACAGGTCCTATGTTAAATGTTTAATAATTTCTGTAATTAACACTTGATATCTTTGACTTTTGGTTTTGTAAAAAACTGCTAATCCATTGTCCTTTCTACTTCTTCAGTTACCAGTTAAACTACACAATAAAGTCTGTAAGATGATAATTGTTCAGTGTAGTTAGATCAGAAGAGTTTCATTTTCAAAAGCAGTTATATATTCATAAAACTCAGAGACAGATGATTCTCAGTCACACGATAAACCTGAATTTATTAAAAAGTAAAATGGGTAGTTGTTAAACAGTATTTATTTCTTTACATTTACATTTTATCAATAAGCAGACACTTATATCCAAAGCAACAAGTATTGCAACTTCTTAAACAGAAGGCTTCTCTCCTTAAAATATACAGGTTAAGTCGAACATCGGAGAGTAAAAATTATTTCATACAAATTAGAAATAAATATATTGCTGAACGGGTGGTCTATTTTCAATAACAGAATACTTTATTCGCTACTAATGCTAAAGCATTTTGGCAGACCCTTTAATTCATCACCGGCAAAAATGTGAAGAAAAAGAATGTCAACATTCAAATTTCCCTACAGGGTACTCTTATTTCAGATTCAGACAAGATTGCAAAAGCTTTTAATGATTACTTTGTATAATCTGTTAAAGAACTGGCAACCTATTTTGCAATTCCTTGCTTCTTATCTGTTCTCTGTCTAACATCTGATCAGTTCCCATTTTCTGAGATCTTACAGAAAGGGGGAAACCGGCCCGAAATTAGGCCGATTATCTTTTGGTGTGTACCCAGCATTAGCGATCTACTCTTTATGGAACAAATACGTAACGCACTTAATGAAGGTCACATAACTGGAGCTGTTTTTATTGACTTTCCTAAAGCCTTCGACACATTGTATTGTCAGATTTTGCTTAACAAACTTTACTCATCTCATTTGTCCTCATCTGTTTTTTCTTTTTTGACAAACAGGTCGCAATCTGTTAAAATTAATTATGTAACATCTCAATCTTTGGTCTGTGATGGTGTTCCTCAAGGCAGTATTCTTGGACCTTTACTTTTTGTTTTATATATTAATGATCTCCCTCAAGTATGTAAATATTCAGAATGCTTACTGTATGCTGATGATACTGTGATTTTTTTCTGACTCAATCATGATGTAATAAATATTTGTAATTAACATTTGACATTCAGTGCTTACATGATTGGTTAACTAAGAATCATCCTGACCCTATTACCTTTGCAAATCAAGATAACTCATTACATCTTACCAGTCAGCCACTACTAGTTTGTAATCTCTGAACTCTGATAGTTGTCAAGATTTAACCAAATTGCTGTTTGTATCAAACTGTCCATGATTTTATAAAACCAAATAGCCATACAAAAACACAATACAACAACAACAACAAAAACAGTAGCTGTGGTATTTCCAAAGATTGTGTAGATTCATAACCACACTTATACTTTATTGTTACATCAGAATAGGAAATTTCTTATTAATCTGGGTAATTGTACAATGTTATTTCATTCATTCAGTTTATCTTGACCTGAGCGTAGAGTTCCTCTTGTTTCTGAACACTGTTGATTTGTGTCTTTCTCTGAATCTCAGCATACTCTGTCTCTGTTTTTTTCTTGTTTATGTGATCAGTGTCTGGTTTGGAGAAGTCAATCTCTCCATAGTGAACCTCATCAGTTTCTTTCTCAGACATTTTACTCTTCATGTTGATCTCAATAGCATTGTTAGAAGAGATATCCAGCATGTCTTCATTTTTATCTGTGGTCTGAGGAGACAATTCACAGGAAAATATATCAATAATAATATTAATATTTATATTGAGAACAGTTTTTTAAAGTCTTAATGCTCTTAGAAAGAATGATTTAAATATTTTTCTCTTTTAAATTAAAGTGCTTTATGTTGAATGGTACTAGACACCCACCTGGTCTTTTCTTCTGGTATTGGTCTGACTCAATGTCTTTGTCCTGATACAGAATACAGTCAACAGTTAATACATTTGTGTGTTTTGATTATTATAAAGCCTAAGGATAACATTTATTATTATATCTTTACCTCATATAATAAAATACTGCAGAAATCACAAGCAAAGCCAAAAGTCCTCCTATACAGCCATAAATCACAGCTTTAAAGGATCCTAAAATAATAAAGTACAACACTTATTCAGAAATAACATCATACAATACAAAGAGTATAACTGTGATCATCTCCAAAACTATAAGAGTAACCATTCTGTGCTCCTGTATAGCTCAGTGGTAGTAGAGCAGTGGTACTCAACTCCAGTCCTCGGGACCCACTGCTCTGCATTTTGTGCATGTCTCCCTTATTTAACACACCTGATTCAGATCATCAGCCCGTTAGGATAGATTCCATGAACTGAACTGAGTGTGTCAGATATGAGAGACATCCAAAATGTGCAGAGCAGTGGGTCCAGAGGACTGGAGTTGAGAACCGTTGCAAAAGGTCATGGCTTTGATCCCAGGAAACAGATACAGATAAAAATGCATACCTTGTAAATCACTGTAAGATGCTTTGGAAAAAGGCCTCTGCCAAATGCATAAATGTAAATGTTACCTTCTTTGTGTTGAATGTTTTCTGATATATATTACCTGTGATTAACAGTTTAATCTCTTGTGATGTCTGGTTGCCAAATGTATTCAGTGCTGTGCAGAAATACCATCCTGTATTATTATGAGTTACAATGAGAGTGTTCAGTATTTTGAATGTTTTCTGATAAATATTACCTGAGATTAACAGTTGAATCTCTTCTGATGATTGGTTGCCATGTTTATTCATTGCTGTGCAGAAATACCATCCTGTATTATTATGAGTTACAATGAAGCTCATCTTCTTTTCCCGTGTTAAAGGTGTCTTCTGTCCACGTTTGTTCCAGGTGTACGTCATGTTATTTGATGGACTTGCTTTGCTTTGGCAGGTGAAAGTTACAATAGTGCCCACAGTGACTGAAGCAGATGGTTTAATAATGATATGAGTCTCTTTTGGAGGAACTTGGGAGAAAAGCACAGATTAAAAGCAATTAATTACTGAGACACTGATATCTGCTATGAAATATTAACATAAACATAATTAACAACAAGATTGTTATATAAGAAATAACATGCAAAACATTTCCAAATGTCTTACAAAGAACTCGCAGCATTACTGTGGTGTTCACAGTTGTGTTATTGGAGATGTTTCTTGGATATGTTGCAGTGCAGGAGATGTTCATCCTGTGATCCATGTATGAAGCATTGAAGGTCATTGAGGAAAACACTGAATGAGTTTTATCAGGTTTCTCCTGTAACTGTGTTATAATGTTGGCAGATTTGGGGATGTTAGTCCAGGATAATGTAGGAGGTTGTTTGGGGCAGGGAGCTTCAGCAGAGCAGATCAGATTCACTGCAGTGCCCTCCATCACAGATTTAGACACATCCGGATTGGATTTAAGCTCAGGAGGTTGTGGTAAATCTGTAGGGTAAATGGTTTTAGACAGTTTATTGTTAAAAATACATTCAGTAATTTTTATTTTGCTCTGCCTAATATGACTTCACAGCACATAGTGTCAATAGGAAGCAGACATTTGCAAATGCCACTGTACAATTAGTCAACAAAGATTCATTTGTGAAAGTGTCTGCGTGGGACTACAGAGATTCTGTTTTACACACATGCATATGAGTATATTTTACATGTTTGAATTCTGTGTTAGTAATGTGTGATCATATCTAACAACAATTAAGCACTTTGTCGTTTTGTTAAATTCATTAACTGATACCCAAGTTAAACTACACAATAAAGTCTGTAAGAAGATGATTGTTTAGTATAGTTGGCATTTACCTATGACTTTGATCCTCACAGTCTTGCTTGAATCACTTGCATCAGTTTGATTGGTGTTAAATGTTACTCTGAACACTTTTGGCTCCATTTCTATTCTGAAGTAATACGGGTCTGAATGATTCATCATGATGTTATAGAAGACAGTGCTGCAGTTTCTCTCAGTGAGGTTTCCAATCATCTCTATGTGTCTGAATCCTTGAATGATGTTTTGACTGCTGTTAAACACTACTGAACTCTTGTCTTCCCCAAAGCGTGATGTCTTTTTCAGCCAAATCCCATAAATCTGTTTTGTTTTCTGCAGTTTTTCCTCAAATGTATTGATATTGAATGTGCAGGGTATCAGCACACAAGAGTCCGTCAGAGCTGTTACTGTGTGTGGAAGTACAGCTGAGTAAACATCACCATCAGCTGAAACATGAAACACACATTAATGACTGTATAAGAGAGATCAATACACATTATTATCATTTATAGCTTTATAGTTTTTTCTTTCCTGTTGCTTATTTACAATCACAACAAATGTAAAGATTGACTGACCTGAGTGAGTTTGTAGTAACACAGAGCTGATGATGATAATGAATGAGATGATCTGCAGTCCAGACATCACTTCATATGCATGAGATATTACAGATATTACTTACATAAATAAAATCAGAAAAAAATAAAATTTCATATGCAGTTATATATTCATGATACTTATAGTTATATATTCATGAATCATGATTTGCATTTATATAAAGTAAAAAATATTTTGACAGTTGTTACCTTAAAGAGCAACAGCATATCTGTTGTTACATGTACATTTGTTCATTTAGCAGACACTTCTATCAAAGCGTCTTACAAATAGGTAAGCATTTTACATTTTGCCTTTGAGAGCAAACAATAAGCAGAGTAGGCTATACAAAGCTATGTTTACAAATAGGAATAGTAATGAAGATGTACCCAGTGATGGTAATAACGGCATTATAAGTAATCGGCGTTACTTACAGCGTTATTTTTTTCAGTAACGAGTAAAAATTACTGTTTCCCCTGTTATAACGCTGTTACCGTTACTGACATTAAAATGCGCACTACTATAATTGATCTCAATGAAGCGATTTTCACCAGAGTAGGCTTTCTCTCTCAGCAGTGATGCTAACTTTATCTGTGGATTTACCAACTTTCTAGAACCCTTTAGCGACTTTATTTAAAAAAAAGCAAATAGGCCAAATCTAGCAATATTTTCTGGCGTGGTTGGAGACTTGGAGATTGATGTGAAAGCACGCGTCATTCTCTCTTCTCAACGAGTAGCGGGTGTTGCTGCTGTTGTTAGCCCCATCCAAGGCACTCTCAGGCAGCCTGGCAGAGGCGGACAGGGTACATAACTTCATTACCTGAGTAAAAGTACAGATACCCCTTGCTAAATTTTACTCAAATACAAGTAAAAGTACTACAGTCAGATGTCTACTTAAGTAAAATTACTAAAGTACTTGTTTTTAAAACTACTTGAGTCAATTTTCTAAATATTGCATTACTGCCACAGTGCACGTTGAAACACATGAGATGATTGACAGCTGTACAGCAAATGATAGAGCTCTGAGGTCAAATCTGACGCAAATCAGGAAGAGGACACACATCTCGCTCCGTTCGCTGTTTGAGCTCTTCAGGTCGCATAATTCACTGGACAATGAATAGAAATCTTATTCTGTATGACTAAATATTTTACTAACATGTTATAATTAATCATTATTTCTCCAAATATGCGCACCATTTTACTAATAGCCCTGGTGGATATTTTATGTATTTGAACACATGTTTTACGAGTGATGATTTCTATTCAAAAGGAAGAAAGTTACAGATTAATAATTTTGCACTCATGGCATAAATTAAGAAATGAATGTCACTGCAAACCAGTTTAATAAAAAAAGTGGTCAAATATCAAAGCTGGAGTCTTAAACCTGTCTTGTGATGCTGAGTTTGTCCAGATCAAGTAAAAGTGTTATGTTTTGATGAGTAATTAATTTTGAACATTAATCCAGGATCACCAGCGATCCCTGCCGCTCAAGGGGCTGAATTTTTGTAGGCGGTGATGAAGTTTTGTTTTGGTAAACACAGCAAAGATTTCTTTATTTGTTAATAAATTTTTTTGAGATAATTTCCAAATTCTATGCCATATTAAACCATCAACACGGCTATTCCAAAAAGTTATAATAGGAGGTCTAGATACAACATCCCTTTGAAAAAGAGCCCAAAGCTGTCGATTATCATGTTTAACAGAGGAAGAAGGAAAGCAAATTCGACCAGTAGCAGTGTCAACCGGATTTAAATATTGCAAAGAAGATTGGGGAGATGTATTCTTACAAAGCATTTTGATCCCATAACTATAGCATATTCTTTGGGAGTGATTGGGATTTAAAATTTCAACAAAAATTCATAAAATGATATCTTTAAAAAGACACATGCTGCGTGACACGAGAGAATGGCTGTCTTTAAAACGACACAAATTCAACTCGTGATGCTCTTTTAGGGAAACACGCAGGGGTGTGGCATTGCACATACTCAAACTCTAGTTCAAAAATAAACTGAGAAAAAATAAAGAGGTGGGAACTCAGAGACAATTATCCATTTGTAAAAGTACTCTTGAAAATTAAAAATGAAAGTTTAAAAGCAATATTTCATTTTATTCATTTTGATGGTGCAAGTTGAAAAAAGAACTGCAAAGCCATTTTTTCTTGAACCTATTAAATGTTACTTTAAAAATGTACAGAGTGCAAAGTATAAAACCGGCTGTACAGAGAAATAGCCTTGCGGCCTTGCACTTATTAAAATTAACCATGGTTACTGTAGTAAAACCATGGTTACCACAAAATAACAATGGTTTTGACAAAACCATATGGTTTTTCAAAAACCATAGTTACTGGTTACAGTAGCAAAACCATAGTTTTGCTAATATCAATACACAAAAAAAAAAGGTTGCTACACTTTTACTACACAAAAAAACATGTTTAATTTTCGTAAGGCCAAGGACTTCAGACAACGCCTGCTCCAGAATATAAACCAGATTTTTTAATTTTCTGATCTGATATTTTACATACAAAGGTGCTTTGCAATGGTGTAACTGTAAAAAGTGCTTTACAAATAAACCTGAATTGAAGTGAATAAAACTGTATAGTTAGCAGCTAAAATAAACAAAAAAAAAAACATTAAAAAATGAATGATTATCGCTATAGTTCAAGATATATTAACGGAGAATAGATAATGCTTACCTCTGTACAGTATCTTCAGTTTAAACCCAAGTGCATAAATGTCTAAAAGCTTCCTCATTTCTGCAACTTAATCTAAAGATGAGAGACTTCAATAAACCAAAGGTCACCAAACTCACACAGGAAGATACAGTGGCAAAAGTGAAAGTTTCACACTTTTTAAAAGAAACAGAAATGAATTAAAGAGTACAAGCAAGAGTACATGACAATAATCATTAGAAAAATATAAGGGTGTATGAGTCATCTACACTTATAACCATAATGATATCTTTACTATAGTTTTCTTCAAAATGAACAAAAAGGATTGGTCAATGTGGGTGAGCAAAACAGAGCTGATGATGATAAAGAAACTGATCTGGATTCTTATTAAGGGCAAAATGTCTTAACAATACCAACAAATGGCAGCATTACACTACACTTCATCACTATGTGCAACCACAGTGTGAAATTTAGGCAACATTCTGTGTTCCTATACATTATGATGGGGTTACTAACATTGACACTTCAATGTAATATCATACATTTGTGCTATATAACACAAGACTGTCCTCAGACATAAAACAAGCAGTGTAACCAAAAACAGGAATAACATCTCCCACAACAAAATGAATTTTATTTCTCTGAAATCCTTCATATTCAAATGGTTTATGGTGAAGCGTTCAGTTTATCACACAATCTTTACCAAGGCCTTCTTTGCAACATCTAAATATAACACAGGCTATGATGATGATAACCCAATGCTCGCAAAAATGTCCTCATAGCGGAAGAACCAAAAGCAGTGCCTTACACTTTTAAGAGAACTGTACATTAGGGTTAGTCTTCATATATAAAACAGTGCTTTTTAAATGTGGATGATCAAATAGCTATGGCCTATTTCCTATTTTTCCTATGAGTCTGCCTAATCCTTTTCTTGGTAATAATCTGTAAACATTTCAAATCTTTAGCAAAGACTCACAGACATAAGGTATTCAAATATTTTATATGGTGAAAGTAAAAAGTGATGTAATGACCAATGAATGGTAACCCATACTTAGAATTTGACCTCTGGATTTACACTCACACATTGAGCATTGGGCAGCTATCACTGCAGTTATATAAGCCAACATATAAGAATGTCTGTGAAATATAATAAATGTTAAAGAGTTCATTCATTCAGTTTATCTTGATTTGAGCGTAGAGTTCCTCTTGTTTCTGAACACTGTTGATTTGTGTCTTTCTCTGAATCTCAGCATACTCTGTCTCTGGGTTTATCTTGTTTATGTGATCGATGTGTGGTGTGGAGAAGTCAATCTCTCCATAATGGACCTCATCAGTTTCTTTCTCAGATATTTCACTCTTCATGTTGATCTCAATAGTTTTGTTAGAATAGATATCCAGCTCTTTGCTTTTATCTTCGGTCTGAGGAGACAAATGAAAAAAAAAACAATATTTAAATTAGATTAATTTGGAGTTGGAACAAAAACTACATCTGTATTGACTTTTTGTGTTAATTTCTAGGTAACACCTTACAATAAAATTGTATTTGTTAACATTATTTAATGCATTAGCTAACATGAACTAACAATGAACCAAACTTAACAGCATTTATTCATCTTAGTTCCTGTTTCATTTACTACAGTTAGTCTAGTGTGTTGTCCTTAAGTTAACACATCTCTGTGTTATTTTTGGAACAACACACTTTGGGCCCTATTTTAACGATCTGAAACGCAAGTGCGAAGCGCAACGCGCAAGTGAGTTTGTGGGCGGATCTTGGGCGCTGTTGCTATTTTCCCGGCGTGAGAAATAACTCTTGCGCCGGGCGCAAATGAATAAGGGGTTGGTCTGAAGTAGGTTCATTATTCATAGGTGTGGTTTGAGCGTAACGTCAAATAAACCAATCAGAACGCTATCCAACATTCCCTTTAAGCGCAAGGGCGCAAGTTCCATGGCGGGTTGCTATTATTATGACGGATTTACCAGGCGCACGCCAGGAGCGGTTTACAGCCGAGGAGACCGACGTTCTTGTAAGAGCACTCAAAGACAGAGAAGTTGTTTTGTATGGGGATAGGAGAAACCCGCCCAAATCAGCGTAGGTTAAACAGGCGTGAGAGGAAATAGACACAGTCTCATCAGCTGGCATCCCCATCGTTGCGCAAAGCGCTACAATGATGTCAGGAGACGGGGGAATCCCAAGCTTGCCAGCATAAATCGGGCACGCCGTGTAACGGGAGGTGGATCTGCCTCTACACAGACGCCAGCAGAGGACATCGCTGCGTCCACCCTCACCGCTGAAAGGGTTTGGGGGCTTTGAAATCGGACTCAAGAAACGCAAGCAAGGTCCAACTTCAAAGTACTCTTACAAATCAAGTTCATATACATTAAGGTTTCTTATGAAAACATTTTAATTATTATTTACATAAAATAAACGTAATACAGCCACACAACAAACTTATGAAAATATTTTAATCGTTATTTGCATGAGAATTTTTTAACGCAGCCACACAATAAATAAAACTATCACCACAATGCTCACCACTATGATTTCCCTTATCTCGTGTATTAATATTTTTAAGTGTAACAATTTATGATTTGCAAAAATAACTGTTGCATCTGTGTAGATTAGATGCAAAGTGTATGTGCGTTGTGCACGCTATACATTATGGTCAAGCATGCGCCCTTAAAATAGCATAATGAACAACGCGCAACGCGCCACTGACTTTAAACTTTTTTTTTCTGGGCAGTGGTGCAATTGTTTTTTGAAACTGCAAAATAGCATCAGGGATGGTTTGCGCCGGAACACGCCTCTTTTTTGCGCTGAACCGCCCAGGGAGCGCAATTTCATTCCCTAGTTTGCCGACGTGCGTCTGTGACGGGAAAAACCCGCTGTGCGCCGGTGCAAAATACGGAATGATACATGCGTCACTGACAAAGTCAATTGCGCTGGGTGCAAGATAGAGCCCTTTGTGTTGTTTTAGCACATATTGGGCCCGTTTCAGAAAGGTGGTTAAGTGAAAACTCTGAGTTTGTTAACCCTGAAATAAGGGAAACTCTGAGTTTTCTGTTTCAAAATGGAAGGTAGGTTAAACCTGAGACAGTGGGGTAAGTTAAGCCTGTTTCAGAAGGAGAGGTAACTTATACTCAGAGTCTGTTTCCGGAGTAACTTACTCTCTGACCTTAACCTTGTCGGGAGCAGGTTTTATCCTGTAAACTGAGAGTTTCTTGTGGTCTCCTCCCCATTTTTAAAGGAGTAGCCGTGTTTAATCTTGTTAGTTGCTTTAGTAGCTTCATTCATTGCACACATTTTTATTACGTACACTGTAAAATATGTTTTTAGCTGTCTTTAAGTTATAATCAAATTGTCAGTGCAAATCATTTTACCTTCGTGCTTTATATATTTAATAAATTACACTTAAATAAATAAAAAAAATGTAACAGTATATTAAAATGACTAGTCAAGCCAATTTTATATACTTAGGTGCAGAGACCGTCTAAGTGACTAAAATTTTAAGTGCTTTTATAGAGGATCCTGTAGATTATGATGCTGCATTCATTTATAGGAAGTTACATTTATGTCGCGAGAGGATTTTGAGACCCAGAGTGTTTTTTTGTCATATCCACTTGCATTTATGTGAGCAGAATTATTACTTTTTGCAATCATTTTAGATATAAAAATATCCTTAGGTGACTTATGTCAGTCTTTGTGGTGCCCTTACATCCAAACAGTGTTGATATTTCTTATATATCCACTCAACATTATCGCAGGTCTAGTGGGTAGTGCTGTGCGCAGCGGTTAGGGCAGATGTACTGTCAACGATCTGAGTTCGGATCCCGGCTCAGCGTATTTCTTTTTTATTCATGACAAACATTTGTAAAGTTTGTAGCCTTTTATGCCCAAGTATTATGCCTAATTTCATTTTTAGCTGAGCTGCTGTCATCTTTTTGTCCATGGGATTGCATCTGCATGAAAATGGATATAATATCGTACAGTCCTCAGTTTATTTACTTCTGATATTTTTACCGTGATGAAAATTTAAATGTACATTGTAAAAAATTTCTGTAGAATTTACAGTATTACTGGGTATTACTGGCAACTAGCTGCCAGTAACTTACTGTAGATTTTACATTTATGTTATAAGCAACAGTTTGTTCAAAGTTAAATGAACATGAAACATTTTCAGTCTTTATCTTCTACAGTAAGTTACTGGCAACCAGCTGCATAATTACAGCAAATTTTTACAGTGTATGCATTTACTAGAGTAGCAATTTCCAACAAAAATTTGTTAAAATATATGCTCGTAGTTGCTGTACACTTCCAGCAACACTTTCAGTTTTAGTAGTAAAAAAGATTAAGACCTCTTTGTCACGTGCTGTTGCCATGGCAAATCGTAATATCGGAGCTCAATTGATGATGGCTTTTCATAGTGGTTGTGCACGCGCTTAACTCAGAGTCAACCTACTCAGAGTCGATTGAACTAACTCAGATCAACTGTTCTGTAACCGAAAACTCAAGAGTTTCCCATCTCAGAGTAAGTCAACTCAGAGTTCAAGTTTAAACTCAGAGTTGGTTGAACCTCCTTACTGAAACGGGCCCATTGTGTTGTCCCTTTTATTTATATGAACTCAAAATCAACATGAAATGACACATAATGTCTTAAAATAACACTTGGGGCTTTATCTTACACCCGCTGCAACGCGGCGCAATGCACAACGCAAGTGTCTTTTGCTAGTTTCCACCCTGCGCAATTATCATTTTCACATTTAGCACCAAGTTGTTTAAATAGCAAATGCATTTGCGCCCCCTTTTGCGCCCATGGACGTTCTGGTCTGAAAACGAGATGTGTTCAGGCGCATTGTTGGCGCGTTGCTATTTTGAGGCAACTAAAATAGACTACGCCATTGACCAACAAAAACCTCTGTGGCCGGTTGCATAAACATAGCATTAAGGGCCCTATTTTAACGATCTAAGCGCATTGTCTAAAGCGCACAGCGCAACATCTAAATGGGTGTCCGAATCCACTTTTGCTAATTTAACGAGGGGAAAAATGGTTTGTGCACCGAGCGCAGGATCGAAAAGGGTCGGTCCTTTTAATGGGAGTATTTTGGGTGTAACGTGAAATATACCAATGAGAGTCTCAGCTCTCATCCCCTTTAAAAGCAAGTTGCGCTGGCGCTATGTCTAATCCCTATTTAAATGAAGGACTTTTTAAATTGAAAAACTAAGCGAAGGAAGAAGATCCCCAGTTTAAGATTAATGTTAAATAATTGTGTTGTTTTTGACTTGTATTGAAATTGTTATTTCCAATTTTCTCATCCCACCATATCCACAGGTACAGAGTCATCATATACAATAAATCCGTGAGGTAGCATTTAAAAAAACATTTAAAAACAGATGCATTTGTTTAAAGCAAAGCATTTATTTACTTACCAGTCTACAAGTGCAGCAGTATTTTACGCCTTCTAAAGTCTCATAATCGGTCCTCATTTATGTCCAAGAGACTCAATAATAATCTTTTACATTTTAATCCGACAACGCGGGTTTGCTTATAACATACATGAATGCGCAGCAGCACAAAAACGCTTTTAAATATGAAAGATTAAAGGATTGAATGTAAAAGTTTATTATTGAGTCTCTTGGACATAAATGAGGACCGATTATGAGACGTTAGAAGTCATAAAGAGCTGCTTCACCTGTAGCCTGGTAAGTAAATAAATGCTTTGCTTTAAACAAATGCAGCTGTTTTTAAATGTTTTTTTTTTTTTAATTCTTCCTCACGGATTTATTGTATATGATGACTCTGTACCTGTGGATATGGTGAGATGAGAAACATTTTTAAGTAATGCTTAAAAAAAAACTCAGGACGCTGTCCAAGTGCTGAAACGTGCGGAATGTCTTTTGTAAAATCTTTATCTCCTGTTTGTTACAAATAAAGTATTTTTACAGTACAAACCTTTTCTTACATACTTGTAAAATTATTTTATGAAGATATTGGATAGCCATACATTTAAAGCAATTAAAAGCTTGTGCGCTTTAGAAAATGCGCTTAGATCGTTAAAATAGGGCCCATAATGTGTTATTGGATAACACAAAATAATGTGTTAAAATTAACATGCCCAGGATGCGTTAATTTTAACACATTGTTTTATGTTAAACTAAATGTGTTTTCCTTAAGTAGACACAAGATGTGTTATTTTAACACATTCCTTTTAAGAGTGTAAACGTTACTTTAGAAATAATGATTTAAATATTTTTCTCTTTAAACTTTATTTTTTTGTTTATGTTGAATGTTACTGTACACCCACCTGATCTTTTTTTCTGGTATTTGTCTGACTCAATGTCTTTGTCCTGATACAGAATACAATCAACAGTTAATACATTTGTGTGTTTTGATTATTATGAAACCCAAGGATAACATTTATTATTATATCTTTACCTCATATAATAAAATACTGCAGAAATCACAAGCAAAGCCAAAAGTCCTCCTATACAGCCATACATCGCAGCATTTAAGGATCCTAAAATAATAAAGTGCAACACTTATTCAGAAATAACATCATACAATACAAAGAGCATAACTATAAGAGTAAACTTCTGTATGTTGAATGTTTTTTGGTAAATATTACCTGAGATTAACAGTTCAATCTCTTCTGATGATTGGTTGCCATGTTTATTCAGTGCTGTGCAGAAATACCATCCTGTATTATTATGAGTTACAATGAAGCTCATCTTCTTTTCCTGTGCTAAAGGTGTCTCCTGTCCACGTTTGTACCAGGTGTACGTCATGTTACTTGATGGATTTCCTTTGCTTTTGCAGGTGAAAGTTACATTAGTGCCCACAGTGACTGAAGCAGATGGTTTAATAATGATGTGAGTCTCTTTTGGAGGAACTTGTGAGAAAAGCACAGATGATAGCCATTAAATATTAAGACACAATATATTTAACTTTAGATATCTAACATTTTATTAATTATTTAGCCATTCATTAATGTTAACACCAATACCTGATAGTAAATATTAACATAACTATACATAATTAACAACAAAAATTGTTACATGCAAAACTTCTTATGTCTTACATGAAACTCGCAGCATTACTGTGCTGTTCACCGTTATGTTATTGGAGATGTTTCTTGGATATGTTACAGTGCAGGAGATGTTCATCCTGTGATCCATGTATGAAGCATTGAAGGTCATTGAGGAAAACACTGAATGAGTTTTATCAGGTTTCTCCTGTAATTGTGTTATAATGTTGGCAGATTTGGGGATGTTAGTCCAGGATAATGTAGGAGGTTGTTTGGGGCAGGGAGCTTCAGCAGAGCAGATCAGATTCACTGCAGTGCCCTCCATCACAGATTTAGACACATTTGGACTGAATTTAAGCTCAGGAGGCTGTGGTGAATCTGCAGGGTAAATGATTTCAGATTCATTATTAAAAATGCATTCAGTAGTTTATATTTTGCTTTGCCTAATATGACTTCACTGACACCTAGTGTCAATAGATGAAGCATTTCAGGAAGCAAATGTATACAAATGCCTCTCTACAATTAGTCAACAAATGTTTATTTTTTTGTGAACGTGTTTAATAATAAGGGGCTACAGAGATAAGGTTTTACACACATGCATTTTACACAGTGAATTTCACAGGTTTTATTTCTGTGCCAGTGATGTGTGGTCATTCAATTGAGCACTTTGTCGTTTTGTTACACCTAATTCATCAACCGATACCTCAGTTAAACTACACAATAAAGTCTGTAAGAAGATGGCCTGTACAGTATAGTTGGCATTTACCTGTGACATTGATCCTCACAGTCTTCCTTGAATCTTGTTTATTGGTGTTAAATGTTGCTCTGAACACATTTGGCTCCATTTCTATTCTGAAGTAATACGGGTCTGAATGATTCATCATGATGTTATAGAAGACAGTGCTGCAGTTTCTCTCAGTGAGGTTTCCAATCATCTCTATGTGTCTGAATCCTTGAATGATGTTTTTACTGCTGTTAAACACAACTGAACTCTCGTCTTTCCCAAAGAGTGGTGTCTTTTTCAGCCAAATCCAATAAATCTGTTTAGTCTTTTGTAATTTTTCCTCAAATGTACTGATATTGAATGTGCAGGGTATCAGCACACAAGAGTCTGTCAGAGCTGTTACTGTGTGTGGAAGTACAGCTGAGTAAACATCACCATCAGCTGAAACATGAAACACACATTAATGACTGTATAAGAGAGACGACTGAATTTCATTTTTGCTATTAATGCCCATTAAAATCTTAAGTTATATACAGACAGTGAGCGCTTTGGGTAAAATAGATCTGATGTCTTTAAATACAGTCTGAGACAATACCTTTAGCCATTTTAGCGCTACAATGTGCTAATAAACACATTAAGAAAGGCAATTTGCAAACATTCACATGATAAAAAGTGTAATACTTTCGTGTTCTATGGAGTTGGATCACAAACAGCTGGAATAGTATTGAGAACATTTATGGGTGTCAGAGCATTTACCTTATGTCTTGGTTTATTACAGCTATGTCAACAGTATGTGTTCTTACTTTTGAAAAAAATCCTTAAAGATAACTTAAGCATAAATTATGTATTTGAACAAAATTACCCTTTGTTGGAAAGCACATAAGTTGTATAAACATGATTCACGTTAAAATGTTTTGGAGACAAGTATTTGAAAAATGTTCACTACAAATAGTTCAAAAGCATCTAAAAGTACAAATAATAATAATAAGCATATGCTTAACAGTGGTTATAATTATATGGGGTTCTTGGACATTTTTCTCCTTTCTAAGTTTGAGAACCCCTGAAATAGAAAACTTGACCAACCTGAGTGAGTATGTGTTAACACAAAGCTGATGATGATGATGATGCAGAAATTGATCTGGATTCTTGCCATCTGGATTCATATTAAGACATAGAAAAAGCTTCACTTCACCTTTGCTACCGTGTGTCTGTCACTACAGTAGTTATGCATTTTATTACTGTGTGAAATTTCAATCAAACTGTGTAAATTTGTTTTTAGAAATATGATATAAATACAATTTTAATACATATAATTTAACATGACATAATTAACTTAAAGGCATTAGGTTACATTAGTTAAAGTCATTTTAGGGACAGGTTTTTACTTTAAAGAAATGACCCTTAAATGTAAATTTACATGTTTTCTTTATAAGAAGTTTACATTAGTAATATTTTTACAAATGCACAGTTTAAAAAAAGAAGAAGAAAGTGTTTAAAATGAAGTCTTTAAGAAAAGGACCTTACCTCAAAACATGAGAGTTTAACTGAGATACAAATGCAGAAGTGTCCAAACATTTCTTGCTTAACAAGTCAAATGTGTCACACAGGAAGGGACAAAATAGGGACAAAATACTGTAGTTAAGTCTACATTAAGAAATGTAACGACACCTAATAGCATATCTGAATGAAAAAAAAATTGTTTTGTGTGAACTATTACGTTTCATTTTGTCAGCATTTGAATGGTTCATACTCGGAATTAACATCACCACATATTTGCTACTGCATCCTTAATGCGTTAAAGTCCCATAAAATCACAATTTTAGTATAAAATGTTAAGGATATTAATATTATAAACTGGCATGGTTCCGAATTCTGACAAAATTAGCATTCAGAAGATGTAAGCATTCAAAACTTACAGTTTGGCACAGCTTCTCATCAAATTTCCTGTCCAAATGATCTCTAGACACTGAGGCAGTCTGCCCCCTACATTATGTGGATCTTGCACCTAAAATGAAAACTTGTTAATAAATTAACTATTTATACGAGTAGTATGGCTCATACTAAATGATTCAGTGTAAATTTGCTTTCCATTGGGGTGAATAAAGTCTAATATTGCGTTAGTGTCACTTAGGGTGCACCGGCCGAGAGATCGGATCATATGTGCAAATCTGTGCCGAAACGAAAATGTATCCAACCAGGTTAGATTCTACACAGAATAATGTATTATACAGCGATGTGAAAGGGAATCAAACAGACAGCTTGTAATAAAAATTATATTATATCTAAATCAGGACTCTATTAGACTTAATTTGTACTGTGGCGCTCACAAGCTGTAAAATACATAACTGGACTGTGCCATAGACAAAATGCTAATGGTTATTTCGAAAATTAGGAGAGTCTTGTTGATGGTTTCGCAGTGACTTCCTGTTTCAGTTGACATGATGTCACCGCATCAAATAATGCCGCAATTCGTTACAAAACTAAACTTTCATTCTCTGTTTGTTTAATGGTCTGACTAGTGGCTAAACTGAACTCTGAAACAAATACCTTGTTGGAAATAGGCGGCCATGTTTGTGACAACATATTTCCAACGTACAATAAAACATGACATTAACTGTAGTTAATGTCCAAATTGTTTCTTATGTCCAAATTGTTCTAAATTTTAAGTCGTTTCTGGTTGGCGATGGTGATCATGGGACTCTGCATAGAGCCCCTTGCCAGGACAATAGTCAGTCTTATCAATTGCTGATTGGTTCTTTTAACTGGAAGGCGGGACTTCAGTCCACCAGAGTGTTCATACTAAGCATTGCAACAGCAGTACTTAGCATTGGACTAAGTACGTGGACATCACTTTTTTCACGATAATACTTACTGGAACCTGTTCTACACAAATATGGACAAATACACTGTTTCATGTTCTTAGAAAAATATTTGGTTATTATATCTATTGGTTCTTCCTAACCCCAAAACAGCTGGTAGAAATCTGAAAAAAGACAAACCAAATCTCGGATGTTAGAGAAGAAGAACTATGATCTTAAACATTTGCAAACTTAATCATACTTTGCCAACTCAACAGATTGCACAATGATGAAAATATACTCAATTCTTATCAAATACTTAAAGTGTTTATTTATAAAAGGACTCTAATGGTTAATTTAAAGTACAGAGTAGACATATGTTGAACAAGCAGATACATATTTGAAAAACAATGATATCCTTTAAGGGATGCTGTAGCACAGTTGATGTTTTCGCCTGTGATAAAGACATGTCAACATCAAGGTCATTTCGAGTCCGCTTTGAGTCATTTTATTTTCTAATAAAAAACTGATTAAGCATATCACAAGATTCCAGAATTGACAAATAGCTGCCATTACGTAACCCTGAAAATGTACAGAGAACAAAAATGGTTTACTTCCTTTTTTGCACATTCCTTGACTTTAAGATAGGTACTGAAATTTTAGAAGGCTAAAAAAGGAAGCAGTTGACAAATTGATTTATTTAGTGTGACACAAACATATATATATTTACAGTAAAACAATGTAATATTATTTTTTTTTTAAAAGCTTTCAATATTCAGACTAAAATAAGAAAATGTGTTTTTGTTTAAAACACAGAGGATCAGATGTTTGAGTTGCCATTCACACGAGCATAAATGAAGAACAACATGGCATCCTGGGAGTTCAGCATGTTGGTTTTATAATGCCATGTTTTATTACTGACACAAGCAAAACCAAACAACACTGGCAAGCCCAATACTCCACACTAAAGACTCACTGAAGTGACCTGAAGTGTTCAGCTTTGTTAAGGGCATTGACCTTTTTTAGTGAAACAGGAAGTGTGACTGGTACATTTTGCATGTATCCTCCCTCTTTTAAAATAGTCAGGGTGTATTTACTTCACTGTCCTGAATCTGAATGATGTCATAAAATGTTTTAGGTATATTAGCAGAATCGAGAGACTGTAAATTATGAATGCTAACATCTTTTAATGTTGTCATTGATCTGGAGCACAGTTGTTTATAAACATACTTAAGGCAGGTAAAAGACAAAAAAAACTTTTAACCTGATTTAATGGGGACTTTAAAGGAATAGTCTACTCATTTTCAATATTAAACTATGTTATTACCTTAACTAAGAAGAGTTGATACATCCCTCTATCATCTGTGTGCGTGCACGTAAGCGCTGGGGCGCGCTGCGACACTTTGATAGCATTTAGCTTAGCCCCATTCATTCAATGATACCACTCAGAGATAAAGTTAGAAGTGACCAAACACATCAACGTTTTTTCCTATTTAAGACGAGTAGTTATACGAGCAAGTTTGGTGGTACAAAATAAAACGTAGCATTCCGCCATGCAATATAGTTCCTCTTTTAAATCCGCTTAGAAAAGCGCTACGTTTTATTTTGTACCACCAAACTTGCTCATATAACTAATCGTCTTAAATAGGAAAAATGTTGATGTGTTTGGTCACTTCTAACTTTATCTCTGAGTGGTATCATTGAATGAATGGGGCTAAGCTAAATGCTATCGAAGTGTCGCAGCGCGCCCCAGCGCTTACGTGCAAGCACTAAGATGATAGAGGGATGTATCAACTCTTCTTAGTTAAGGTAATAACATAGTTTAATATTGAAAATGAGTAGACTATTCCTTTAAAGTTGGGTCTAATATCCTATTATTACATCAAGGTAAACAAGTCACAACATTATATGCCACCCTTTCAAAACAAACTTAAACAGTGTTACACAAGCATTACAGGATAAAATGTATTATACATTTTGATTTCTTTAACTGGTTCAATTCATAGTTGCTAAATATATCTTTAATATACACAGTTGCTACATTCGCGAAATCCTTTAAACTTGCATATGCAAAGACAATCCAAGCTGATAAATCTACTGTTAAAATGTGTTCATAAACAATTAATGTTTATGATAAAGTATGGAGAATAATCCTCATCTTCTTCACAGGGAAATGAACCATATATTGTTCCCACAGTGGATTTATGTCCTCCTTCTCCTTTAGCATATCACATTTTTAACAAAATCACTGTTAACATAGTGAGTCTGCATGTATTGTTCCCTGCCCTACAATTTGAGAGTTATGTACTGTATACAGGGCTCGAAATTGCGACTGTTTTGGTCGCATATGCGACCAAAATTTAATCTGTGCGACCTTAAAATATATTTGGGAGCATTTTTGCGACTGCCTATTTTGTTGTGGTGTGACTTGATTTAGATTGTGTATGCTGTGTGCCGTTCCAGGTTCAGCATTCTCTCCAACATTACATAACCAATTCACCTTTAAGTTCTTGCGTTTAATGAAGAGCGCAGATTGGCTAATATGAATGTCAATCATTCCTTGTTGCCGTGCTACGTTGGTACGTAAAGCGCGAAAATGTGAAAAAACGAACCGCGAGCATGAAGAGATTGAGAACGAGGCGACTACAGCCAATGTTACTACTGTATTAATTCATAACGACGGTCCGGATTTAAATGCAACTTCACCACCGGAAAATAAGGCTTAACGTTAAACCTTTCGGAGAGAGGCTTAAAGATTACGAGTGGCTCCGCTATGAAAATGACTCGATGTTACTTTGTTTACTGTAAATCCTGTGAAACGGAGGTTGCAGGTAAAACGGCGTTGGTGGCAGAATCCATACATTTAAGCGCGAGACCTTGCTTAAAGATGGCGAAAGTGCAAAAAACACAAGAATTGTCGTGACAAATTGATGGAGACACCGACCTGTCTATCAAATAGTGTTTGATGATGTATGTGCGCATCCTGCTTCAGGGACATCTGACAAACATCCTTGTATTCCATGTTGAGGTGGAACACGACAATGCTGATGGTATGTTGTTAAAAACATTGCCTATTTAGTAGAAATATCATCCTGGTAATGCAGTTATCAATACCAATATATATTAGCCTTCTATATTAGGGTCACTTTTGTAATGTCACCTTCAATCAGTGTTTTACGTGTTTGCTAGATTTTCTATTGTAATCATATTTGTGTTTCCTGTAATTGTTAAATTATTATTGCTGCTATATTATTTAAACAGCATTTGGGTATTATTTTAGTAATCTATGCAGCAAAAAGACCAAATTTCAAATCTTGGCCATAGGATGTGTAAAGCCCAGTTGTGGTGTTTAATTTTTTATAAAATAAATCTATTCACTTTATAATACATTTTAGTTGTGGTGCTTCATAATTTTTGGATGAGTGCGCCTAAATTTTTGCTGGTGCTCCTAACTCTTTAAAGTTGGGAGCACCAGTGCTACCAAATAAAAAAGTTAATTTTGAGCCCTGTGTATATATAAATATTTCATTTCAAATAGCATTTTCTGCTAAAGTTATAAAACATACCTGATCTGAGACACCCATTTCCCCAACAGTGAATACATTAGATGCTTTTGCACTTTGTACTCTGTATCCATAGGAAATGTACAAAAAGTATTTTAATTCAATGCACACACACACACACACACATATTTATCCAAACACATATATTTACTTGCTTTTGAGAAAGTTTATAACATGCCTCTTTGATTGATAATCTTCTGTAAATCACAAAAAATATTTGACAAAACAATTTTATTATAGAAAGCTTACCGCAAAAAGTGTTACCAGAAGAAAGAGCAACAGCAAAGCTAAAAATGCTTCTACAAGGCCTGTGGTCAGAAGCACGGAGGATTCTAATGGACCTAAAACCAAATAATGACATAATTACTCATGTTGGTGATGTCAAGTTATATATGAATGTCTTATATGAATCAGTAATAAAACACTCAATTCATACCAAGGATAAAATGTCTGTAATAAATGTACCTTCAACATTCAGCAGTACCTCTTTTGAATTTTGGGCACCAAGTTTGTTCTCTGCCCTACAGAAGTACCAGTCACCATTGGTGCTGCTGACATTGATGATTATTTGCTCTCCAGAAGCCCAAAGTTTTAGCTCTCCTCTTTTGTACCAGGTGTAGTTCAGTTCATTTAATGGATTACATGTACAACCTTAACTGTCAAATATTACGTTTTGGGAGCAATTGATAAAGATGTAACAACACTTACCCAAGACTTCTATGTTTAATGAGTTGAAGAATGTGTATCTAAATTTTTCTGGCTCCATTTGCACTCTAAAATAGTAGACGTCTGATTTAATGTTTGTGACATTGTAGAAAACAGTGGTGCATTCACGCTGACTGAGATTTCCAGCCATCTCTATATGACTAAATCCATTAATGATGGGTTCACTGCTATTGAAAACCAAAATATTCAACGTATTTGCCATCTTTAACCAACAACCAAATATCCTCTCTGTAGTCCTCAAAATGACTCTAAATTCAGAGACATTGAATGTGCAGGGTATCTGGACACAAGAACCACTCAATGCTGTTAGGTTTCTTGGCATTACTACATTACTAGTGACTCCTGAAAACAAAAGAAATAATACACACAGGTTTCTGTAAGACACCTTTTAAATATGCTTTACAAAATGTACTTTAACACAAAATTAAATATCTTTATTTTTAAAGTCCTTTGATGGTTTTAGTTTGTTAGAGAGCACAAAAACGGACTTACCTGAGGATCCACATAATGGCATAAACGTTATGTACAGAAATGTCACAAATTGAAAAACAGCCATCTCAAGTGATCTGCATAGACAAACATCAAAACACTTTAGTTCTCAATTCATAACTGAATTACACTCCACATGAATGCCTAATAATAGTTATCTATGGTGTTTTTTTATGAAATTAAAAAATGTGCTCACAGTCAGAATCTTATAATGTTTGATAGTAAGTTTACTTACAGCATCAAAGTCTGTAGCTTTATCCTTAAAACAGCAGAAGTCAAAGACAACTTCTTCATAGTACAGTGAATTTGTTCTTGTTTTTAATATTTAAAAGCAGAAGTGATTTGCCAATTAATTCTTGTGGCTTTCACAGGTAAATCATTTAAAATTGTTAAATTAAAATGTACAATGGACCAAATACCCAAGAACAAAAACAAACATACTTTAAACAACATTTCCAGTTTAAACATCATGGGGGACTGTCCATGAATTATCACCATATTAAGCCCTTAACCATCACTTCCATAACTTTACCTAAAGTATTGTATAGTCATTTTTATTTTAACCCTTTAATTGTCACTGCCTGTTTTTACTCTCAAAAAACATAAGTCTCAACTAGTTCTGATCCAAATTTAAAGTTAAAATCACAAACCACTTTTTGTGGTTTTACCAACAAAGGCCACTAGGTGTCGAATGGTAAGCTGCATATAATCTTGTCACAAATAAAAAAAACTACTTTCAGAGCTTTTCAATGATATATAGTTTGTCAAGATTTTTGAAGATTTATAATAAGATATTAGAATTATGAATATAATAATCATATGTATTTTTCAATGATATATAGTTTGTCAAGATTTTTGAAGATTTATAAAAAGATATTAGAATTATGAATATAATAATCATATTTATTCCTATGGTGTGAGGGACATTTAACAAAATTACTGACTATACTAAATGTCTATCATCAAGTAGCCTTGAAATATGAAAACAACATTCTTAGAGCTTCCAACAATATATAGTTTGTCAAGATTATTTCAGGTTTATAGGATATCTAATAATAAATAACAACACCTTAAGGCCACCTGTTGGCCAGTGACATTTTAGAAAATTACTAATACTCTATCATTATTATTATTATTAAAAAAATGTATATCGTTTGTCAAGATTCCTGGTTAAGACTAGAAATTATTGTTTTAAATATGTATTGCCAGACGTCCCACTTGCATCTTTTGGCACTTACATTTTTAAGTTTTATCAACTGGATTTTCAAGTCATTTTAACTGTATTGAAAAGTGAGAGTTGCTGTAATTTAAAAAAAAAATAAGTTGACATAACTAAAGCAAATTTAACTTGATTTAATAAGTAACAGCAACTAATCACTTGTCAAGATAGTTTAAAAACATGTGTCCTAGTTGATTCAACTTAAACGTAAGTGCAAAAATATTTATTTACAGTGAAGATTGTTTTAAAGCAGCTTTACATTAATAAAAGCAAGAGGAAACACAGAAAAATCAGGGGGGGAAGGAGAAAAGTACAATGACTAAGATTAAACCATAGTGAATGGAGTAATAATGTAACGTATATAAAAAAAGTTTAAGTTAAACCATTGTCAGCTGACTCCCTATGGGTTGAAAAACCCTACTTTTGGGAAAAAAAGTCCTTTGGAGAAATAAAAACCCTTTAGAGAGAACCAGACATGGCTGATCCTAGAAGATATATTATATATTACAAAAGTTTATAAAAAAGTATTATAAAAACATTTTTAAAAAATAATATTAGACATCGGCTGGGCATCACAATGAAGAAAGGCCAGTAGATCAGATGGTGTGCAGTTTCTGTTACTTTATTTTACAGTTCTTAAACCTACATCCCTCTATTCAGCTGACCCATAAAACACCCTTCTATAATCTAATAATTGTTTTACAGTAAACAGTAAAGTATAATTTTATGCTATTAAATGTTATTTAACACAATAGCTTAATTAAAATCCTATTGATGAAGTAGTTCTGATATTTTGTTCCTTATTGGTAACTGAACTTGTCATCTGGCAAAAACCTGTAATGTAATTGTTTATGCAGAAGAACCCTGAATTTCTAGCAAGCTAAGTAAAAAAAGCTTTAAAATCTATTACACTAAAAAGCTATATTATAAACATTAGTTTTCACAGTGTATATTCTTGTCACAAATGAATAATTTACTGTCACTACATTATTATTACTCCTTAAAGATTTAGAAATATGAAAATTACATTCTTGGAGCTTTCCAATGATATATAGTTTGTCAAAAAAAGATTTATAATAGGACAGTGTAATGATTAATAATAGATAATTAAAATGCATTCCTATGGGGGGCAGGGTTAAGGATGGGCAGTTTTTTGATTCATTCATTTCAAATATAAAATATTATCTTGTAATTTGTAATTGATAGGGTTGATGAAAATGCCTTAGTATTTTGTATCAAAATATTTTAGTGTTTTTTTACTTTTCAAATTCTTGCTGGCCCATGTAAACCGGTTGGCTGCAAGTCGTTCACGACTTCTTTAATTTTGATTTGACAACATTATGAAACTAAAGTGCGCTGTTAGACCGCTGCACTAAGTGTTACTTAAAACAATTTCTATCATCAGATGACCTTGGAATAAGAAAACTACATTTAAAGGGCTTTCCAGTGAAATATAGTTTGTTAGGTTTTTTTTCTCGGATAAGAATAGGGTTTTGGTCAGACACTTTAGAAACTGACTTTCACTACGTCATCATTACCAATTTTAGAAAATGAAATATAAAAACTACACTATCAGAGCTTTCTAAAGATATAGTCTGCCCAGAGGGATTTTTAGATTTAGAATAGGGTAGTGTTATAAAAAACAATGTGGGCCTGCCTGTGGGCCTGTGACCTTTTAAAAAATGACACGCACTGTGTCAGTCTTTTCCCAAAATGATGATGAGGAATTAAAACTACACTCTTGGAGGTTTCCAACGATATTTAGTTTGTCATGATTAGAAAAGAATTCACATGCAAAACACTGAAGTAAATGTAGGCTCCCCGCTGGTGGGACAGTGATGGACATTCATGGGGTGCATCATGGAAAACATTTTCATACAGTCCAGAATGACACTTGTTTAACGCATAATCCTTTTAAAAGATGTAAAGACCTTTCAATCAAAAAGTGTAATGCTTAAATAAATAATCTGAATCATGTTTTAGTTTCTTCACCCTTTTCATGCATTCTGTCATAGTGATATGAGCACACTGAATGTAAGCATGTAGCTCAATGCATGTTGTGTACCTGAGGTGATACTGTACAATTCAGAAACATACACTGGTGTAAAGGTTATTTTATTTGTTTATCTCCGACAGCAACATATATATATATATATATATATATATATATGTTGCTGTCGGAGATAAACAAATAAAATAACCTTTACACCAGTGTATGTTTCTGAATTGTACAGTATCACCTCAGGTACACAACATGCATTGAGCTACATGCTTACATTCGGCTGAACACATAGAGCCCCCCTAAACATGTTGTTTTCTATGCTAGAAAAGTACAAGTCCCTGTAAAGTCTGATATTAAATGTGTTCAGAGTTTGTGACACCACAAAGCAATGTTATTAACCACCCAACCTAAATTTAAATAATGAAAAAAATCCAAGTAAATAAAATAAGTTATCAAAATAAACAAAAAAATAGGCAGCATTGTCTGGTCTCAAGCGGTGGGGGCGTGTCCACTGTCGGCTCTGAAACCACGCCCACTGACAGAAAAGCTAACTTTCAAATACTCAAGTGGCTCTTCATGCCTGGGTTGAAACCTCAGCATATACTGTCTCTTGACCTGAGCTTTTCTCCGTGAGGGTTTCGGTTTGGACTGTGGTGAAGTTAATCTCTCCATAGTGGATGTCGGCGTCACCTTCATCTTTTGGTATCTCTGGCTTCTCACTTGTCACAAATGCACTGTTAATATAAGTGGCATTGATCTCTTTGTGGTTTTTCTGGTCCTAAAAAGCAAAGAAGTTAGAAATGCATGAAATACACTGTTCTCCTTTTCAGATTCTGTCAATTATAAGACATAAACATCCCATAGCAAACATACCTGATCTGAAAAGTCAGCTTCCCTAACAACAGGTACGTTAGATGCTTGTGTCCTTTGTTTTCTGTATCAACAATAACATTTTAGAAATCTATGACAAGGAACAACATATTGTATAGAAACCATATTTTATATGAGTAGGAAAGAAAAATTTGAATGCTCTAAAATTCAAGTTTATACTTTAATAATTACAAATAGCCTGAAAGTTTTGGTGCCATTTCTTTACACAGTAAATAGGAGTAAACACATTGCAAAAAATGACATTCTTACTACGTATTTTTGCTTTGTTTTCAGTACAAATATCTAAATTCTTACAATTTAAGTGAATTTTTTTTTAAAACAAGAAAAAATATCTGCCAAAGGGGTGAGAAAAAAATCTTGAAATAAGTTTTTTTTTTCTTAAACACTTAATTCAAGAAAGAAATTCTCATCCCATTGGCAGATTTCTTACTCATCAAGAAAATACATCTTAATGTAAGAAGTTTTTGTTGTTTGTACTAAAAACAAGAAAAAAACACTACATAAGTCATTTTTTGCAGTGCAAAACCAAATCAATGCAACAGTCTTTAACTGTGCCAACCTTATAAAAATCGTCACCAGAAGACATAACAGCAGAAAAGTGAAAACTCCTCCAACACAACCGGCGATCAAAGGCACGATGACGGATTCTGATGACCCTATTATGAAAACGGCTGAGGTCATTAGACAAAATAATAGATAAACCAGTTGAATCACAAAATAAAACATTTTGGTTTAGTAGGCTGTCCAAAAGCATTAGTTTATTATCAGTTTCAGTAACACAACAAACATGTTAATGTTTTTAACTCGCCTTTAACAATCAGCTGGATCTCGTCTGAAGTTTGGGCACCATGTTTGTTCTCTGCCCTGCAGAAGTACCAGCCACCATTTGTTTTACTGACATTGAAGGTCATTTGCTTTCCAAAAGCCAAAGGTTTCTGCTCTCCTCTTTTGTACCAGGTGTAGTTCAGGTCATATGATGGATTGGCTTTGCTTTGGCAGGTTAAAGTCACATTAGTGCCAACAGAGACTGAAGCATTTGGTTCAATCAGAAAACAAGTTTCTTTTGGAGAAACTTCAGGGATAAAAAGAAAGTCTTTTAAACTTCTTCATAATTTTAGACATTTGAACATAAACATGTTTATAAAAGGTATAAAGATAAGTACAATTCCTCAAATTCTCTTACATAAAACTTGCAGCATTACTGTGCTGTTCACAGTTGTGTTATTGGAGATGTTATTTGGATATGTTGCAGTGCAGGAGATGTTCATCCTGTGATCCATGTATGAAGCATTGAAGGTCATTCTGGAAATCACGTTTTGAGTTTTATCAGGTTTCTCCTGTAATTGTGTTATAATGTAGGCAGAATTGGGGACATTAGTCCAGGATAATGTAGGAGGTTGTTCGGGGCAGGGAGCTTCAGCAGAGCAGATCAGATTCACTGCAGTGCCCTCCTTCACTTCAGGTAGATCACTGAGTTTAGGAGGCTTTGGCACATCTACATATTGGTTAAAAACACAAATAACACAACCAAATTTCCAATTCTTTTATAGACCAAAAAAATAAACTTATTGAAATGGGTTGATGATAAAACAACACTTAAAAATCTTTGCCCATAACAGATCTCCTGATGTCCTAACTAATAAAAAATATTTACATTTATTTGTGAAAACATCCATTAAATATTAATTCTACAATTATAGTTAGAGATTCATGTTAAATGTATTATACTAGCTTAATAGTTTCAGTGTAGCCTTACCTAAGACATTAATGTTTACAAAATTGTTGACAACTGTGAATCTAAATATGTTTGGCTCCATTTGCAACCTGAAGTAGTAGACATCTGAATGTTTGCTCGTGACGTTGTAGAAAACAGTGGTGCAATCACGACGACTGAGATTTCCAACCATCTCTATATGACTAAATCCATTTATGATAGGTTCACTGCCACTGAAAACCAAATCTTTTGAATGATATGTCGTCTTTGACCAACAAACAAATATCTCCTTTGTAGTCTTCAATTTGACTTCAAAATCGGAGACGTTGAATGTGCAGGGTATCTGTACACATGAACCACTCAATGCTGTTATGTTTCTTGGTAATACTAAATCACAAGTGTCTCCTGATAACAGAAAATGAATAAAACGGTTACCTTCAAATCTTATGCTCTATAAATTTATTTTAAACTACATAACCAACACAAAATCATCTTGAAGAGCAGTTTCCTGAAAAGGGCTTACATCCAGTCAAAGACTCACATGCATGTATGAGCTCTCTTGACTTAAAACAGCTTGCACTGACATATTTTAACATACATCAATGCCATTGTTTTGTCTCAAGTCTAGTAATGTTTTTGAATAGTTTGCTTGTAGAAATTACTTAAATGTCCTAATGTGACTAAGGCCTAGCCCTGGCTTAATCTAAACTAGGGATGCTTAACGATTAATCGCGATTAATCGATAGCAGAATAAAAGTTTTTGTTTACATCATATATGTGTGTGAACTGTGTATAATAATTATGTATATATAAATATGCACACATTCATGTATAATAAGAAAAAAAATATTTATATATTAGGTATTTATATTTATATATAATATAAATTATAAATAAATATACAAATGTATATACACATGTAAACATTTCTTAAATATATACATGCATGTGTGTGCATTTATTTATACAAAGTTATTATATACAGTTCACACATATATATGATGTAAACAAAAACTTTTATTCTGCTATCGATTAATTGCGATTAATCGTTAAGCACCCCTAATCTAAACCATGTCTGGGAAACTGCCCAAGAGTATTTTGATAGCATTAGTTATTTGTTAGACAGCACTGAAACAGACTCACCTGAGGACGCAGGTAATGATGCAGGTGTGATGACCAGAAGAGTAACAAACAGAAAAAGAGACATCTCAAGTGCTCTAAATAGACAAACATCAAAACACTTTAAGTGCTTATTGCTTAATTCACTGTTTTAACCATGCCAAAACACAAAAAAATACCCATACAATGGAGAAACCTTACCTACAGCAGTACAGTCAGACACTCAAAGCAGAAGTCTAAAAATGATTTCCTGTTACAACAGATGACAGCTTGTCACTTTAGTATTAGTAAGCAAATTATGTGGGGGTATCTTTATTCAGAAGTTCAACCGTGTGTAAGACAGGTAAAACAAGACTCTAACAAAATGTACAGCATCAACCATACAAGTAGAGTGTAAAATAATTTTCATACGTCTAAATAATAAAATACCATTTTAAAATACACGAACATGATTTCAGTAAATAAGCATTAGAATAAGACTATTCTACCTAAACTTTTCTGTTGTACTTCTTCATTTGCGAACTCAATGTTTGTCAGCCCAGTGGCTAAGACAGCTTGCTATTAAGATCTGTATGGTTCTCCAATAGTTTATTTAAATCCCACTGGCAATGTTCTGTTCAAGAATGCAGTATGTATGCAAATTAAACAAACACAACACAATCTGGTATTGTTAAATAGTTTCTTTATTTAAGAAAGTCCAGAACACAAAAAACAGAGCACTTAAAACACTTGACGGTAGTTCGTTAAAATTTGCATGGGGAATGTTGCTTATATTTTTTGTTCCTCAACATGAAATAACTTGTGTAAATGGGGCACTATTGTTCAGTACTCATCACTAAGATGAAATCTTTCATTTGCCCTTCTTGAATTTTCCTGGTGTAGCACTTGTCTTCTGCTTCTTTTTGGCAGAGCCCTTTATTTCTGGTTCCTATTTAAATAAGCAAAGTAACATCATTTAAACAAGACTATCTTTACAGAGCATGTTTCCTTGCAATTATCTGCCACAGACAGACAAACAATTAGCCAGACAATGAATCACTCTCATGGCATTTAGATGTTCAAAAAACTTCCATCACAACAATATAAATGTATCAGTGTTTCCCCTACCATTATATTAGCAAGACAACCACCATTTAACCCTTGTATTATGCCCTGAGTCAATTTGACACGTTTTAATTTTAAAGTTGGTGGGAAAAAAAAGTTTATTCTTGAAATTTTGTGACTTTCTCATTTATGGCCATGAACATGCAAAATTGGGATACGCTGATATGTTTTTAAGTGTACACAAATAATTTGGGTTCATGGGTCAATTTGACCCACATTTTCTTTTGTCCCAAAGCAACTGTACAAACCCAAATTAAATATGTTTTCAGTGTTTGTTGCTATATTGGTGTTTTACTATCCTGAAATGGGGTAAAAATGCTTCTCCTCACTCTTTTGAGTACTGAAAATGACCTTTACAGACACAGATAGTAAAAGTGAGCTATTATTTCTATTTACAATGTATATAAAACACTAAAGTTATTTTTTATCCAGACATTGTCACTTTTTCTCATTTATGTCGAGTTCAGACTGCAAGGTTTTAAGAAATTGCCGAAAAATGCCCGAAATCGATGCTCGTGCACACAATCACACAGTGTGAATTATCAATGATGTGATCTGAGAGAATCCCGGACGAGTCCCCGACACCCGTGAGATATCTGGCATGCTAAATATCTGGACCTGTCTGCCATTCAAAATCATGCCGTGTGAAATGTGTTTTGACTGAAAATAACATCGGCGATGACCTACAGCCAATAAGAGAGCAACATACATGACAACTGGAAGTCTTCCCAACCATTTCCTCCTTCATAATCTTTATTTCTTCTTCTTTCTGCTGCAAATGAGCGCACATGTAATTTGTATGGTAAGCTTCTTGCAGGCTACCATTTTTAATAATAATCCCAGTCTCACATGAGAACTCTGGTCTTGCACGCGTGTCCTTGCTTTGTTTCTTTCGCATCACTTCTCGCGTAAGTTTGGTTGTGAGACGTAGTTTGCGGGCCGGGACAAATTTGTCGGCGATTCTTCCTACGGTAAAGTCATGCAGTATGAAAACCCTTGTCGTCAATCCATCATGCAGTCTGAAACAGCAGCGACTGAATGCTACCCCAGATAGTCACGCAGTGTGAAAACATCTGTGACCCGACTAGTTTGAAAATCATGCAGTCTGAACTCGGCATAAGGGCCATGAACATGCATGCAAAAGTTAGGTTACACGAAGGTGGGTTTTTTTTAAGACAATTAACGATTTTTTTTTATGATTTTTATGTTTGCGGGTCAATTTGACCCATATTTTTTGTTCCAATGCATCTGTAGACACAAATTCAATACATTTATTGTGTATATGTTGGAGTTTTTACTACCCTGGAAAGGAAAAAGTGAGCTTTTGCTCACTATTTTCAGTACTTATGAAGACTTCCTCAGACACAGAAAAGTAGAAGTGAACTATTTCTATTTTCAATTAATATGAAATACTATGTAAATACTATGTAAAGCAGATGAATTCAGACTCACAGAAAATCCATTTGTGCCCCACCAAACATGACAGCAAAACTGTCTCAAAATGACTCAAACTACACATTTAACTGTGATGATGTGATTGGTTACAGGTTTGTGTACACAGAGAAATGTGTAAAGGATAAAAGTATACATACATACGCATGCAAGCACATTACAACAAGCTAACTGGATAATATTGTCTAATGTCTTTTGAATATGGTTAATTTAGAAGACATCTAATATTTTGCTGATACTGTCTGTTGTGCCCTTGTTGTAAAATTGGGGTATCCCATGCGTAGAATTAGTTCAAGGTTGTATGATTCTTTGATTAAAATAAAAATTTGATCAACTGTGCATAATTACATGTGAAGCAAATGAGTTACAAAAATACAAAATATTTACAATAATGCAGTCATTTTGGGGGAAAATGTGAATAACTGCATTGGCAGGTTGATTTAAATTTTCTTTCTGCACTCCTAAAATGTTAATCTGGAGCCCTCTTACATAGAAAATGAATAGGAGAGTATTTGCTGTCATTAAAAGAAACACAAGAACACCATGATTCCTTTAAGTGTTTGTGTCAGTGTCCGCCAACCCCACCCACCAAAAGCTGTAAATCTATGAGAAACACTGTGTACATTTAATAGCCAGCTATTGCTCGGGCATCACTGTTCATAATTTCACAAGCTAAGCCCTATCGACACAAACACACATGCATTAAATCATACCTTGCGTTTGGAGGAGATTGATCCAGTAACAGTGAAGAATGTGTCGAGTCTGCCCTGGGTGCTTCCTTGTCTACTCTTCATGATCTTCTTGCAACCATTACGAATACGGTCTTCACTGTGAACACACGAGTTTAAAACTTTAAACATATGCCTGAGATGTCTTTAAAATTTGTAACATACATCACAGGGTTAAAAAGCATGAAACCTCAATCAGTCATACCTGAACTGCTTCTCAGCACACATGAACTGAATCAGTGCCTCCTCATCAGGTTCATTCCACTTGAGGTCGACAGTACCGCAGTCCACAACCTCAGGCTCCAAGAAGAGACCCCGAGCCTCTTTATACAGCCAGTCTTCTGGTGCTGGATGCTTCTGCAGAACAAACCAAAGACCAAAAAATAATTTCAAAGAGAAACAGCGTTTATAAAAGATAAAAGCAAAATACAAAAAAATCTGGCCCTTCATATTGACATGCAGTTTTACTAGTACAGATTAACTACTGTCAGTTAATATAGAAATGAAAAAAAAAATTAAATGCACTGACAAAGATGAAAGAAAACACTTCCTGGACAGGGCTTATGCTAGTCTCGGACTAAAATGTATGTTTGAGCTGCCTTAATTTTGCCCTGACACATCTTAACATCCATCAATGCCATTTATTTGTCTCAAGATGCACACCAGTAATTGATTATGTAAGGTTTGTTTGTAAAAACTACTTAAATGTCCTAATAGAACTAAGGCATAGCCCTGGATTAATCTAAACCCTGCCCCTAAAACATAGAAAGTAAAACATGAAAGTGGTCCCTAAATGCAGCCTACAAAGAAACCCACAGACGCCCCTAGAGGTCACTATTAGAACTACACAATATTGTGGTAAAAAGTGGATCACTCTAGTATATAATAAACAGTAAAAAAAAATGTTTTAATCATGTAAATCATAAAAATCAGACTTTAGGGTAAATATACGTACATTTGGGTCAATATTATCAAGAATCTCTTCAATAGAGCCGTGCAGTTTAATGAGGTCGATGGCTCTCTTGGGTCCAATTCCTTTAATAGTACCACAGTAATCGCAGCCCAGCAGGATACACAGGTCAATGAACTGAGAAAGACATATATTAGAAATTGAGTAAGCATTTATATCTAAATATATTCTCACTCTAAAATTAAGAGAAGTGTAATGTAACGTAAAGGAAGCTAATAGTCTTACCTGCTGGTGTGTCAAAGCCATATCTTGCAGAATTCGACTGAAGTGAAACTCTTGGATAGGAAGCTTTCTAGGTTTTTAAAAAAACAACTACAGCTTAACATTTGAAATCTGCTTGCTTATATACATACATACATACATAACCAATATTTCCATATCAACAATCTCAGTATGAGATTTAACAGCCATGCATACTTTGCTTCACTGGCTGTTAGATGCCTTAACAGGACAGATGTTCCAAATGTCAGACCATCCATATCTTCTGTTGCTGTGGCGTACACCTTCCCTGTCTTCACCAGAGCAGCACAGCTTGCCTCAGCTTCACATGGAGCCTTGACATAAACACACCCAATTTTAAACTCTCAACGAATGAATGCAAATATTTCTATCAAACAAACACAAAGTATTTTCTTTACCTCAATGTATGGCACGCCCATTAGCGTAAGTAGCCTCTTGCATTCATCATTGTGTTGTTTGGTGACCTTTACTAGACGCTTGCTAAATTTATCAATGTTCTCCTGTTCACCTGTGAGAAAAAAGATTGGGAAAAAGATCCTTAATAAAAGGTCAACCAATAGAAGATGTGAAAAGCTAGAGAACAGGAAAACAAATAGGATATTTGATACAGATTAATATCGTTCAGTGTGCACCTGCTTCTTGTGCCTGAGCTAAAAGTTTCTCAGCCTCTGCTCTTCTCTCTCCTCTCTTCTCCAGCTGCGAATAAAGAAGACACCTTAAATATTAGCTTTACTACACAGTATTACATTTAATTCATTGATCCTCAATGTTTTCAAGTTAATAAGAGTCTCTGATGCACCTCTCCTGACTTCAGGTGGGGAGGTTTCCCATCAAACACATACACAGGCTTGATGCCACTCTCTAACATTCGGATGGTCCTGTAGAACATGCCCATGAGGTGGCTGGGGACGAAGCAAATTAAATTTGCATTGTTACAACAACACTTAATGAGCTTAAGTTATTAGATAAGAAAACATATGACGTTTTATACCTAGTGGTCTCTCCATCTTCATTCTGTAAAACATTACCATCCTGTCTGACCGCAATCAAAAATTGATAGATGCACATGGATGCATCAATTGCAATCTTCCTTCCTATATGCATATGTAAATAGAAAATATTAGTACGTTAATCTCACATTCTGACTGCCAAAAACAAAATATAGTCATAAAAATTGTCATTGTTATAAAGTTGACCAAAAACTTTGGTAATCTTCCACAGCTGAATTTATCATAGTAACATGATTAAACCCCTTCTGTCCTTTAAAAATCTGGCTCACCAAAGAAGCTTTTGATGTCTTGCTCCTTGATGGCTGAAGGCGCGTGATCTGCAATCAGCTTTGCAAGCCCGTGAATTCCCATAGTGATGAATTGTATGACTGTGAGAACTCCAAAAATGATAAAAACAACACATAAATACGTGCATATCTTTGTCAGAGACATATAATAACAATTAATTATAATATGGGTCGTAGTTTAAGACTCATATTGACCATTACAAGCTGACCGTACATCAGTATGACGAATAAACAAAAAGGAAACAGTTATGTAAAACACAGCTTTAAAGAAATATATTATAAAAATGATTTATCCACACATACATTAACTGCTGGACTGATAATAACTGTTAAACAAGATGCAAAGCAAACTTACCGATAAAAAATGTGCGTATTTTTGTTTCTCACAGTGAGGCCACTCAATTCCACACGCAAGCGCGAAAGAAAGCACTTATTTCGCGCGAAAATCCAAATACAGGCATTAATAGTCAAACTCCGCACGGCGCCCCTTAAAGGCGATCGAATCGATTTTTCGAAATTGTTTGGTGTGGTCTTCGAGGGGAAAAAATTGATAAAGCGTCTCTATCGATTGGATGCGATTAGTAAGACTGGAAAGGAACATAACAGCTCAACAGCGGTGTTGCTGCTGACGTTTATTTGGACTTTAAATGGATACTTAACGCTGTCTTTGATCGATCCTAAAGTTAAATTTACGAATTACATATACATTAAAAGAGCATGTTAAACCAGACCAAGGTGATATGTGGTAGCCCCGCCCATACCGGAAAAGTCCGAATGAGAGTATTTTTATTTGTTAGGTGACGTGGATTCGCCTGTAGTGCTGCTGTTCTCGACCTTTTAACCGTTTCATCGTTAAAATAACGATCGGATATCGTTATTCACGCTGCGCATCCTTCACATAAATGTTTAGAGATGACATTACACATAAGCGTGTGTTGACGAGATTTTAAAAAGAAAGAAGCAAAGCATCTGAAACAGGTTTGGTCCATTTCTCTGACGCGGAAGTGATCAGCGCATATAAGCAAAAGCAAAATTATAAATGATGCATTAAAAACTGAAGGGTAAAGACTAATTGATTTGTTTATTGTGTTTTTATGATTCAGGCAGATGTTTAACCATCCAAAACTGATCTTAATTTACCTGCAATAGATCTAATTTGGCTTCAAAATAAACCTTTAAATTATAGTCTTTTTATACTAAAATCATAATTTAATTTATTTATTTAATGAAATGTTTCTATTGTAAAGCCTATTATAAATGTATTTGACAACATTCAAATATTTAGTTAAAACTGACTTTTATGCTTTAGAGAAAGTGGGTAATAGCTACTTTCACTATATAATTTAAGTTTATCATTTTAAAAGCTCTCATGATGTGACTTAAGGAAATGACAAAACACCATAAGGTTTTTTCAAATAGAGAATTGCATACTACCCATGTGTCATTTATAATCTTAATGTTTGTAACTGTACGTTTTGTTTGCATAGTTACTAAATTACAGTCTTTATATTGTCACTGGCAGGTGTTGTCATGACAGGAAGACAGGAATGTTTGGGCCCGCTCATCGCTGGTCGAATTATGAGGCTCTGTGTTTTGGTTCTGTGCCTGTTGCCTCATATTGGCTGGGCTGTTAGTTACAAGCAAGGAGATCCGGTGATCTTATATGTTAACAAAGTTGGTCCATATCACAACCCCCAGGAAACCTATCACTATTACACACTCCCGGTCTGTAGACCAAAGGAGGTGAGTGTGTGAGATTGTAACACTGTAAATAATTATTTAAGATAATACTTCTGTATAATAAATTGAAACTTGCTGTCAATTTGTTTGTTTAATAATTTATGTTAATTAATATGTTTGCAGATTCGTCACAAGTCTTTAAGTTTGGGAGAGGTTTTAGATGGAGACCGTATGGCTGAGTCTCTTTACAACATCCGTTTTATGGAAAACTCTGACAGACAGATACTGTGTGAACTCAATCTTTCTGAAAAAGAGGTAATTTATTCACATTCATCCATGTTTACAAAAGGTTTACATTTATGCCTTTGGCAGAGGTTTTTATCCAAAGTGACTTTTAGTGCATTTAAGGTATACAGTAAGGATTCAAAACCAAAACCTTTGAGTCAACTGGTCAAGCACTGCTTTAGATGCACAAAGTTGACTCCAACTCAAATCAAACATACCTGAACCAGCTAGTCAAGGTTTTCAGGTTCATAAGAAAAGTAGTGGGTGTGTAAAAGCAGGTTTGTGACATAATACTCTGCAGGATGGTTGGTCGTCTAAAGCACGGCTTTTTGAAAGCCACAATGTGCAATATTAGGGATTTTCTAGTGTTTTACAATTTATACATATTTAAAATTACAGGTGGAGCAGTTGCGAGAGGCGGTGGAGGAGCTGTTTTACTTTGAGTTTGTCCTAGATGAAATTCCCATTTGGGGTTTCGTGGGATACATGGAAGAGAGTGGATTCCTGCCTCATAGTCACAAGGTCTTTATATAGTTCTTTATTACATGCACACACACAGATTCGTGCTCTTTTTCTGGCTTCTTCATCATTGGCCCCAAGAAGTATTTGACACTTGAACAATAGGTGTTATGGTTTTCAATGCTTTAGATAGCCAGATATCTAACCAAGTCAACTGTGTCTGAATATGAGGAGCTCAGATGCAAAAGACCCTAAATGTCATGTCCATCAAAAATGAAATAATAATGATATTAATCAAATACTCTCGGCACGTTTTATATGTTTGCCAAGTAATTTCGCTTCAAATTCACCTAATCCTGGTCTCAGACCATTCAAAAACATCACTTTGTTGGCAGAATCCGTTAAGTGGCATATCGGTTTTTCAGCAAAGCCCTCTAAGTGCGAAGAATAACAAGATTGTTTAACCCCGTTAAAGGAGGTTTACTGAATATATTATGCTATTGACTGAACTTTTGAGCCTTTTACCTTTATTCAGAAAGGATAGTGAAGAGTGACTGCAGAGTTTTTTATAAATGGAGATATTTGCATGTACACTGATGGATTTGCCACAAAAGACTTTCAATGAATTGACATTTTGTGAGAACAAGGCATTTAACTACCAACTAATAACATTTTCATTGCCATTAAAGTGAAATTACTGAACCTAAACATAAGAGCCTGGTGATAAAAATGCTAATTTACAAGAAAACATGTCAGACGCACTTAGAAGGTTTTGCATCTTTTATATATTTATGTTCTTTGACTATTTCGATATAGCCTAAGTAGTGAACTGTGGATCTCTAAATTCGCCTTTTTTTTACATCAGGTGGGATTATGGACACACTTGGACTTCAACATCGAGTATAACGGTGACAATGTGATCTTTGCCAATGTGTCTGTGAAAGATGTGAAGCCCGTGCCATTAGAAGAAGGTGTTGGAGGAGCCGGTCACGGCACTGGTGGCTCTCTATCGATCACCCACACCTACAGCGTACGCTGGTTTGAGAGCACATTGCCTCACTCTCGCCGGGCAGAGCGTCTCAGAGACTATTCGTTTTTTCCCAAGACTCTGGAGATCCACTGGCTGTCCATCATCAACTCACTGGTGCTGGTGGTGCTCCTGCTGGGCTTCGTCATCATCATCCTCATGAGGGTGCTGAAGAATGACTTTGCCAGGTTAGAAGCATCAGAAATTAACACGTTTGCAGAAAGTTTGATCAAATGTGAATGAATGTCTGTTTAAATCAAAGAGGGAAAGACAGGATCAAAAATTAAATGGATTTTGATGGTAAAATTATAGATGGTTATTCATTCACATGTGCAGATTAGTTACAATAATTTGTATTTTAATGAAAATGAATAATAATCGCATAATTCTTTTGATTTGCTTGATTCTGATTGGCCAGTCGCGACAGGTTTGTTATGTAAGGGATAATGTAGAGGCAGCCGGTAGTTATCCAGAACTAAGCCCCGACAGTGTGATCAGGCGGACGCGAAGCGGAGGGTCTTGTATCACACTGAAGGGGCTTATTTCCCGATAACTACCGGCTGCCTCTACATTATCCCGCTTATTACACGGCTACTTGCCACATAAGAAAAAAAACTGGACATGAATATGAATTTGAAACATTTTATTGGCATATTTGTTTTAAATTAACATTTTTATCCTTCCGCGAAACTTTGCACAGATGCATAAAATAATCGTAATACCTTATTAAGATCCTCTGCTTCATACTTGTCTGTCTCAATTTTTTTCTCTTTTAGCCAGTCTTTGAGAAGTTTTAATGCCCATTCGGTATTTTTTTGTGTGTTGGCTTCGTAGCTGTCATGCTCTATTTTGTCAAGTTCTGTCTCAGTAAGCTCTCTGTGTCTTGTCTTTGTTCGTTCTTCTATCCACTGGTTAAATGTTTGGTTTTTTTCTGTACATGTTAAAATGAATGTCAAAATGTTGTGGTTGTCCAGTGTTTGTCACAAGATGGCGCCAAACAGTAATCTTTATTGGCGCGGAGCGATTTTAATCATACAAGCAGTACCGGCTATGCGTTATTACTTTGGAGCGGTTATTATTTGAAAAGAACGAACCTGCAAATGTCTCAACTGACCAATCAGAATCAAGCATTCCAGAGAGCCGTGTAATAAGACCAAATAACAACCGCTCAACACTAATAACTCATCGTAATCCGGATGCTGCAAATATGCTATCCAGTTGCTTTTAATAACATGTTTGACAGTATATTTACAAATTATTAATCCAAATAGGTGTGTTCGTGACATTTGAACGTCTTGCCTTATCTTAAAATCGAATGTAAATGGGTTTTCCCCACGGAAGGTCTGTATTCATTAAAAATTTTAATTGTAAATTGTATTTATATAGCACTATAAAACACGAGTCAACGAGTAATTAAATGCATAAAACCACACACACAAAGACATCGAAGGATATAAAAAAGAAAACTTACATAGACAAAAAGCAGCAAGTGACAAACTCATGGATTATAACCCTTCTTTAATAAGTAAAGGGTATACAAAGTACCTCTATGAAAAAAATGAAGCTAGACAGCTATGCATGCTCTGCGTCATGCAAGAAAACACTGGTTTAAATGTCTGTAACAGGTTTTTCTGTACCATAAGGTCAGTATTAATATCACTATCTAGTCTATTTTCTTGAGTCATTGGTTCTTGAAAGGGTGTGCCAGGTTTTACCTTACAGTTTTTCAGACAGAGGATGAGTCGTGAGCTGATTGTCGTGGCATTGGCAAAATTAAAAAAAAAACTGATGTGGGACTTTTAGTGATTTTCTTGTGCCTGTCTGCTTTGCGTCGTGCCTAACAATACTCTTTATCCGTGACTTATTCCACAATGTAGCACAGCCTCTCGTACCTTATTGATTACACAGGTTGTGTACATGGTAAACAGACACTGTACTTAATTATATTGTCACTGAGATATTAATTAGATTCTAAAATGGGTGGTACATGTTTATTGCACATTCAGTTAGCAGCCTAGTTAGTGCACTAGGGAGCAAGTTTGTGTTTTTCAACCATTACATTTACCTCTGCTGTTCCCTGAGAACCTGCTTAGAGATAGTGACTTCATCTAATGCCCTTTAGGCCGAATAAATCGTTGCATTAGGCTCCACGGTCTTAATTTAATTTGCAAACAGTTTTCCTATTGCAAGGTAATGTAGTCTGAAGGATTGCAGTGCGCTGACTCCATAAACTGTGTACTGTGTAACACATTATTTATGAGCAAGTGGAAGGAAATCTGATAATAAAATTAACAGGTATCATCAAATCCCATCTCTGTTTGCTTCTTCAGGTATAATGTGGAGGAGGATGGAGGTTGTGATGACTTGGATCAGGGAGATAACGGATGGAAAATCATTCACACGGATGTCTTTCGCTTCCCGTCGTGCAAGAGCCTTCTGTGTGCCGTGCTAGGGGTCGGAGCGCAGTTTTTGACACTGGCCACAGGTGCTGCATTATGGAAAATGTTTGTCAGCAGATTAAAAATCACAAAATTTATTTTTACTTAAGTGAACATTTGAATGATTGTCTCGTTTTTTGTGTGTGTGTTTTTTTACCATTAGTAGTATCTGCATTAGGCTGAGATTAGGGGTGAGAATGAGTCGGGGAAAAAAGAAAGATTATGATCTGTAAATAGATCCTAACAGTATGAATGTTTTCTTGTTGCTTTAGGAATCATTGTAATGGCATTGCTTGGGATGTTTAATGTCCATCGCCACGGTGCCATAAACTCAGCAGCGATTGTACTGTACGCTCTCACAAGCTGTGTGTCAGGTTACTGTTCCTGCAGCTTCTACACACAGATCCAGGGTCAGCGCTGGGTCTGGAACATTATACTTACCTCTGCACTTTTCTCTGGTAAGATACATTAATCGTCTGTGTATCTTTATAGGTAGTAATTACAGTATATCATTCATATATTATGTATAACCTCCTTTTTAGTAGTAAGCACAGTGGAATGACCTTTAGATTTGCCAAAATATATATTTAACTAGATCACAATGTTGGAGACTGTATCCCACAATGCAACCCAACTTGACCTTCAATTCCCAGAATGATGGATAAAATACGGTTTTACACAGAATGTAGTATACAGTTTTTTTTTTTTTTTTTTAATGCTATGTAGTAAGCTAGTATGCATTTAGTATTCCATTCCAAATATCGTTTTGGAAAATAAAAAATCTTTCTCCCTCATTCTTCACTAGGTCCCCTCTTCTTCACCTGGAGTGTGGTAAATTCTGTTCATTGGTGGAGTGGGTCGACCCAGGCCCTGCCTGCCACCACTGTGCTTCTGCTGTTAGCTGCATGGTTGCTGGTGGGCTTTCCACTCACTGTCATTGGTGGAATCGTTGGAAAGAACAGAGCCGGCAACTTCCAAGCACCATGTCGCACACGCAACATACCACGTCAGATTCCCCAGCAGCCCTGGTACAAACACACGGCCGTACACATGGCCATCGGAGGCTTCCTGCCTTTCAGGTGAGCAGTGAACTTTTCTTTATAGTAAAATAAAACAGTAAGTTTTTGATGTACCTGACACCACTTAATAAAAAAAAAATAGCCAAGAAAATAACTGTGCAAAGCAATAAAGCAATAAAAACAAGCATGTAAAAACTGGCAAAATCTTGTTTTTTATAATTATACATTAAACTTAAAAAAAACAATATTATTGCATTGCAATACGATAATGCTTTAAGTTTGTAAAATTCTAATTTAATACATTTAAAAACTAAACTTTTATGACAACATATTCACATTCTTTATGGGTAAAAAAGCATCACTCTTACATCAAAATAAAATCATTGTTTTACAGTTGTGTTAAAAAAAAATAGCAGTGCAACATCAGTAACGTGATAAACCACTGTTATTAGTAGCAGTAATATTTCTGCATTAGAAATTATTTACTTACATAGAAAACAATAGATCCATTTGGTAACTATGTTCTGAGTTATTTACTCATTTATTGAAAGTGGCATGATCAAAATAATAGCAGTGTGAAGTTATATTACAAAATGAGTTTGTTCTCTGAAAAGAAACAGGTGTTTGTTTGTTATAAAATACATCTGCTGCTGAATTTCCTAGTGAAATGAGCCTTCCTAACATTGCTTGGAGGAAAACTTAATTTGATTAAAACGTTGATTTGAGAAAGGGAAAGTCTAAAAAATGCAGCAAAGTTTAGGATGCTCAGCTAAAATGATCTCAAATGCTTTAAAGGGGACATATCATGAAAGTCTAACTTTTTTCATGTTTAAGTGCTATAATTGGGTCCCCAGTGCTTCTATCAATCTAGAAAATGTGAAAAATAAGTACTCAGTAACTTAGTTTTGGTAAACCATTCTCTGAAAGCATGTGAAAAAATAGGTCCTTAAAATTTGGCTTCCCTTGTGATGTCAGGAGGGGATCATAATGCCCCTTAATCTGCACTATCCAACCACGGCACTGCCATTTAGTGCAGAGATCAGCTCATTTGCATTTTAAAGGACACACCCAAAAACGGCACATTTTTGCTTACACCTACAATGTGGCAATTTTAACATGCTATAATACATTATCTAGATGATATTTTAAACTAAAACTTCACATATGTACTCTGGAGACACCAAAGATTTATTTTACATCTTTAAAAAAGTCTTGTGAAATGTCCCCTTTAAAATGGGAACAAAAACCTAAAGCACATGGAAGAAAGCAAGCAACCTAAAACAGTTTGAAGAATAGTCAGGATGGCAAAGATTCAGCATATAATTTATTTTAAAATAATACAGAGCATCATAGCAGAAAAAAATTGTGACTGGAAGAAAATGTCTAGTTGAATTATTTAATCAGTCTTGCATTATATCTGTCTAAATCTTTATTTCCCATTTGCCGTGTCCCCCTTGCAGTGCCATCTCAGTCGAACTTTACTACATCTTTGCCACTGTGTGGGGTCGTGAACACTACACGCTGTACGGTATCCTGCTGTGTGTCTTTGCCATTTTGCTCTCCGTGGGCGCCTGCATCTCTGTGGCACTCACCTACTTCCTGCTCTCAGGCGAGGACTACCGATGGTGGTGGAGAAGCATCCTGAGCACCGGATCCACCGGCATCTTTATATTCGTTTACTCTCTCTTCTACTACCACAATCGCTCCAACATGAGCGGCCTTGTACAGAGCGTTGAATTCTTCGGATATTCTTTGCTCACCGCGTTTGTTTTCTCTCTCATGCTGGGAACTGTTTCATTCTGGGCCTCTCTGGCTTTCATCCGTTATATCTACCGTAGCCTTAAGATGGACTGAAGAGAAAAGCTGACTACTTCCGTCGCACTGCCTCAGACGGGGTAGAGCGAGAGACTCGTGGACCAGGTCCTTATGGAGCCCTGCATGAGCAGGTTTTCGTGTTGCAGAATTATACTGAACTATCAAAACTGATGCCAACTTGGGAACGGATGAAAGTGACTGACAAAAGACTAATTTAATATTTTGCTCACCAACACCCTGATACTTAAAATGCATAGATAGTTGCTAGATTATATCAAATACAGAATTATTTGAGAGTCATTTAAATGTTTTTGCTAAATGGGAAACTGTTGCATATCATGTATAGGTTGCCTACCAAGTATCCAAGCCTAAAAGTTGTGTTTTGGATTTTTTTTAATGTAGTGCATTTAAAATACAACTAAAATTTTATTGTAAAGGGATTCAGATTATAAGGGGACTGGAAATGGAGGCCTTGGTAATTATTGTTCACGTGACCATGAAGGAGATAAGGCACTTATTTTAGGTAGGTGTGTTAACTGATGATTAATATTAAGTGGATATCTGGTTATATGAATGGATCATTTTATTTTTCGGGTAAAGAGAGAGACGTGTGTTATATTGTGGGTAATATACACATTTTGACCAAAAAAAAATGTTTTGGAAGAAAAACAAATAAGGGCCTAAGAGTAATGAAGAATAGTTAATGAAAGCAATACGATGCTGTAGTCTCCATCAACTGTGATCTTTTGAATTGTAAATATACAATGTTTTCAAGTCACTTATTATAGTAAGAGAAATAAATGCGGGAGAAAGCAACAGTGGGCTGTTGTTTCAGTGAAAACCAAAAAGAACCTTAAACATCCACAGCAGTGACAGCACCTTACTGTTGAAGTGGAAAAGGGTTTTAAAAATAAAGGTGTTTAAAAGGTTCTTCACAGTGATGCCATAGAAGAACCATTACTCAAAGAACCATTCATGCAAAGGTTCTTTAAAGAACCTTTTTTTTTTTCTTACATTTTAATAATCTTTGGATATTAAAGTTTTTTTACAAAACCATTTAGACAGTAAAGCTTCTTCTATGGCGTTGTGAATCATCTTTATTTTTAAAAGAGACATATCATAAAAATCTGATTTTCCATCTTTAAGTGCTATAATTGGGTCCCCAGTGCTTCTATCAACCTAGAAAATGTAACTTAGTTTGGTAAACCATTCCCTGCAAGCATGTGAAAAAATAGGTAATTGAAATTAATCTCCCCTTGTGATGTCAGAAGTGGGCAATACCACCCCTTAATCTGTACTATCCAACCACGACACTGCCATTTAGTGCAGAGATCAACTCATTTGCATATAAAGGGACACACCCAAAACGGCACATTTTTGCTCACACCTAAAAAGTGGAAATTGTAATATGTTATAATAAACTATGATATTTTGAGCTAGAACTTCACTTATGTACTCAGATGAGAGGGGACACCAAAGATTTATTTACATTTTTTTTAAGTATTGTTAAATGTCCCCTTTAAGAGTGTATATAAAGAAAAAAGATTTTATTTTGAAAAACCAATAATGCTTTTTGTATGGCTGCAAAGAACCCATTTTGCACCACATTTCTGAAGAGTCTAAAGGTGACTGGGTTTCCTCACCTTCAAGAATTCATAATTTAAATTTTTTCTACTTTATGAATCTACTTACGTACAAATAGAATAAAATATTTAAGCATTGTTTAAAAAGAAATGGGGTTTGGGAACCCCTTTTGGTTCACAAAGGAATTGCAGAGAGTTTGTGAGTTGATAATGCAATTAATCATAAAACGTAAATAATTTAAAACAATTACTAAAACAAAATGTATTGTTTAATCTGTATGTCATGTAACCATTATATTGGTATGTGCATTGCCAAATGGAGTTGAGGGCAAGGGTTGCCTCTATGGTCTATGGCAACTTGCACGCTTTGCGTATTGGGAGGTTCGGCACTGCCATTCATAAACAAAAACGCTACCCAATCATAAAAATGAGAACTGGACAGATTTGTTTCATATACTAAAAGAAAATTACCAGGTGAAGGTCCAGTAATGGGTAAAAAAAAAAAACATTGATAGAAACCGCTGAAAACATGTAAAGTTTAATTAAAGTTCTAAAATATTTACTAAATCTCGGGAACTAAAGCAAATAATTTAGGTCAATTGGGTTCAGCTGACAAAAAAAGCTTGAAAACCCTTGGAATTGCAGAACCATTTTTGGCTAAATGGTTCCATAAAGAACCCTTATCAGTCGAAGAAACATTAAGTTACAAGGTTCCTTGTTGCACAGGTTCTAGGTTATTAAAAAAGGCCCACCCCCAAAAAGTTATTTGGCAATGTTGTGAAGATCCTTTTAAGCACCATTTTTATGAGTGTATGGTTGCATCTAATAAATCCTCAAATCAAATTAAAAACAAATTAAAACAAATTTAGCAAAGTCAGACAAAACATTTATTTCTCAAACCTATGTCACAGAACAATAGCTTTTGTGTGGGCAAGAGTACTTTGCAAGCACAAGCCTAGAGTGGCAAATATAACATGAATGTTGTATCAGTTTAAACCAGGTACATGTGAGCAAGACTTTAATCAAGCGAATTCACAAATGTAACAGATCACAAACAATGAGCGGTGAAATACATGAAACTTGAAATATAAGGACTGAAACGCAGAACACAAACAGTGCAGTACAGACAACCTTCTCCAGTACACATCAGATGTAGAGCAGTGCCTTGCATACAAATTCTTGGAACTCTAACAATTTGTCCTAGCTAAAAAAAAAAAAATGCCTACCCACCTGGAAGAGCAAGGAAGAGAGAGATATTAAATACTCTGAAAGGTACAATGAAGTTATAAAAATAGAGCTTCGGTATAAAACAAGCTGGGAATAAAAGGCAACTTTACATGATCATAAAAGATTCAGTTCATTTGGCCACCATTATTGACTTGCAACATTACTGGCTAATAAAAACCTTACAGGCAACGCTTGGTTGCTCCAAAAAATATTTACAAGCACAGTCAACACTAAAGGCTGTGTGGCTCAGACAAAAATGTATATTTACAAGCAGCCAAAGTCATTCCTTATGTTGACCACTGTGTGGCACTAGACATTGATGGCATTTTAATAGGACTGCTTCCTTTGCCCTCTCCGTCGCTGACATTACTTTTGGCACTGCCGTTGGCATTGATGTGAACTTGCATGTAGCTGCTAGGGTTAGGGAACTCGTAGTGCATCACAGCTGGGGGAAGAGGCCACGTTCCGGTGGGTCTTGCAGTGGACTGAGGTGGAGAATGTGGCTTTGGATAGCTGGGGTACAATGGGGTTTGTGGAGGACTCCTCTTGAATATGGACTCTCTCATCTGAGGATTACCGTAAGGGTCTTGGATTGGTGTGGGGTTATCATTTTGGGACTAAAGAAAGGGATACAAGGTTGTGAGAAAATACAAAAAAGATGTGAATAACGTGAGAATTTGTATCATCGTGCCTTTAAGACATTATCTAAACTATTGATATGTCTCCTTTGTAGATGATAATTTGCTCTTTGTCCACACTGATATGCTTCTGCTACTAACAAGGCAGTGCAACCAACTAGCAGTGTGGACATTTGAAACTTTAAAACCATTTTATGGATGATCTCATGCATAAGAGAGACACTCACCTGAGATGGAGGTGCTGGTGTGTTAGAAGCACCATTAATAACATATCTCTCAGTCATCCAGCTGCTGTCTCGTTGATGCCTTTTCAACTTCATCCTACGGTTCTGAAACCAAGTTTTCACCTTTGAAAAAAAACAAGGAGTTAGACACAATAACAAATTAACTGTAGTATAAAGCACCAGATAGATTTATTTTAAACCAACCTGTTTGTACGTCAACCCCGTCGTTCCTGCAAGGGTCTTCATCTCCGCAGGTGTGAGGTACCGTTGGACATTAAACCGGTGGATGAGAGCATTCATCTGCGCCTCAGAAAAAGCAGCCCGGGTCTTGCGAGGCTGGATCACTGGTCGTTTCTGAGATGCATTTGGTGGAGGCAATTGGGGCAAGCTGTTTACCCCCAAATTCAGACCACCTTGCTCTTCGGTCACCACCGCAAGAGCATTTGAAATGAGCTCTCTGCTTTCAGGACTGCCACCGTCAGATTCATAATCCTGGTCTCTCCAGGAAGGAAGGTTCAGATTGGTCATGGCAGGCCCTTCTCGGCTGCTTCCAGAGGTCCAGGAATCTACACAAATCAGCACAAAGAATCAATTAAAATCTTATTTCACTTGATTTGTGTGGCATACATGAGATCACAAATTGTAATAGTTTCAGACATGCATAACTGGTTGACAAGTTATTAAATTTTACATATTTAACATGTATATTACTAAACACTAGTATGCATATATTCATGGTTTATCAAGTTTGCAAAATATAAATTTTTTACTTTATCGTTTCAAACTTATCAACAGTAAAACGACTGGATTTATCGTGACCAGGAAAAGCACAAACAAAACCAAGCAGTTTTGGTAAATTTGGATAAAACCCAATCTGTGAATCGGATGGTTACCTGGCGTATGGGCCTCTGAATCACTAGGTGTATCGCTCTCGGCCTGCTCAGCATCCTTGGCTTTAGGCTCGAGCTCCGTCTTATTGTAGGAGATTAACAGTCGTCCGTTTTGCGTGTTGCCCGGGTAGTGCCCGTAGTTACTGGCATTCGCGTTTTCTGGGCTCCAGGGTGGCGACTGCTGTGCGGTTTGAGTGGAGTAAAAACTCCCGGTGACCCCACCGGCGTGAGTGTAAGCGGCCTCTGCCCAGCTGAGGTTCGGGTGGCCGTGCTCGGACGCCTGCTGGTACATGAGCCCGTAGGCATAAGCGTGGTAAGACGGATTAAAATTGTAACTCACGGGCATTTTCCAGTCCGCCATCCTTTCGTTTGATGCGTCTGATGAGCGCGGAGCAGAAAGCCGAGAAAAGTGAACTCCCCAAAGAACGGATAAGAATCTCCCGATGTCAAAATAAAAAAAAATCCCAGGACTAAACTACCCTCTAAAAAAGTTGCGTATAACGGTTCTTCTCCTCCTCATACTCACACAAAAAACCCTAAAAATGACCTAAACATCACGGTTAGAGAAGCTAATTTATAATCCAGGTGAGTGGGCGTGAGTTGGGTGGAGCTCAGAGGAAATGCTCGGACCAATCAGGCGCAAGTTCTGAAAGTGAATACACCCACTTTTCGCGTTTACCTGAGCAAGGTATATTTTACATTTTTTATAGTGTAGTGTTTTAAACTGCACAATTATTTTTAAATCGAAGTGATGAATAAAACATGACAGATAAAATACGCACAATTCCAGACTATTAAAATGTTTCAAAAAGCTTGAAGTAATTTAATGTTTTTTTCAAATAACACAAACATAGTGTTGTAATGTAAAAAGATATTTTAAACAAAATTGTATGTGCACAATGAATAAAACACTGACTGAATTTGAAAGTTATTGTTTACAATGTTGAATGATAGCTAATTTTTTATATTTTATACTATTATGACAAAAGATATGCTACATTATTAAATATGGCTTTTATCTCTCTAATATGTTGTCTTTCTTTAAATGTCTTCAGATTAGCATGGTTAATCCTATAAAGACAACATAACGTCCTATACCTATTTAACTTGAAGTACTCTAAAATGGCTGAAATTGAACCTGTTTATCTCTTAAAATGTTTGTTTTTGTTAACTTTGCAAATAGGAATTTTCCAGAACTGGACAGTTTGAATGCCTTAAGCAGGTTTGCATTTGAATTACCATATGAATAAATGTGTTTGTAGTCCAAGAGGTGAAAATATGAGACAATCATGATGTGATCAGAGATACTACAGATCTGTTTATATGGGGTAGAGGTGTGAAAGGGTGGAGAGGCATGGGAAACAATATATTTTCAACATGTTTACAAATTCCAAATCCAAATGTTTTTAAATATATCAGTTATTTATACACATAAGGAAAAATGTGCCTGCTTCACTTCTGTAAAATGACAAGGTTTCTCTGTCATAAAGAAGAGACTTGCTGCTAGAGTTAAGGTGTTTGCAAGCTTTTTATATGTATCTGTCAGTTTGTTATTTTTTGATATCATCTCAGGTTGTGTGATTTATATTATATTACAGTATTGTGTCTTGTAGTGTGTTTTTATTTGTGTATGTTTATGTATATTTTATTGTACATTCCTTATTGTTTATTTATTGTGTGACACTGACAATTTTCTTTATTATTATTATTATTAGTCTACTTATATTTAGTTTATTAAAAATATTTTAAATTGCTGACTAGCCTTGCTGAAAAATTTGGCAAATAAAACTTCAACCATACATTTAAATAGGCCTCTGTGTTGTATCATATGTACATAAAATCATCCAAATTTAAATAAAATTGTGTGAAAGTATAATTTTAATATATTTATGAATCTACTGCTTTTTTATGTACAGTTGTGTTGTTATATCTTTTGTCTATTAATGTTTTTACTGGAAAACGCCTTGTGCTCCTTTTGGCTGTTGTAAGGTGCCCTATAAATAAATTTTTATTGATAGATTGATTTATTTAATATTGACTGATTAAGACTATGCATGTCAAAGTTTAAAATCAATTTAAAAGCAAACCCAAATCTGCCCAAAAAAAGGGTCTGGTTAAGTTTAAAACCTACTACAATCATTTGTGACTTGATTTATCTTAGTGGTTTTTGTTTCATTATAAAACATTTTATCAAACAAACTGGTTGATCAACTTTAAGGATCATCTTTAGGGGAACAGAAGCCTACTTAATGGCTTGTTTTCAGTAGTGTTGATTTTCAGTGATGATGGTGATGGTTGTTTTTCGTTTGCCTCTTTCTTATTGAGATTCACATGCAAATAGCTCGTTAGCACCTCGTCGTCTCAATCGAGCATCTGCCTCAACACAATCCCTTTCAAAACAAGAATGCAGAAAACAAAATAAAGTTAGCAGAATATATTTTTCCTCCGTTACAATAGAAGGCGCTGTGGTAATATACGCGCTCAAATCATCTGGTTGGCAGCATCATTTTTTTTGTGCTGCTGTCTCTTTAACATGAAACTCACGAGGCGTTTGGTCTTTTCATTCCGCGTGTCAACTTTGTGAACTCATGCGCCCGTGCAGAGAATGAAAACCTAAGCCCATTACAGTTTAACGTAGATTATAATAACATTATCTAAACATAACACTAAAATAACCTCATATGAATGCTGTTTGATCTGAACAGTTTGTAAATACTGAGAAATCCCCACTCGTTACTGTTTAGTTGCCTGTCATTTGGTTTGTTCTCGTGGCCGGTGTCGGCTTTTTGGTGAGTTTGAATCGAAACGGATTTAACGATCAAATCATGTCAGAGGAGCTTGAACGCATCTTGTCGCAGCTGACACAACCGGATAACGCTGTTATTCAGCAGGTACATAACATTTTAGTTGACTCATTTCTACAAATTTGTGACATTTTGTGTTTATATTATGTCACCCACCCATGATATTCACAAATTCATATCATTTACTTCAGGCGACAGCTCAGTTGAAACAAGCATTTAAAGATCCAGCCATCATCCCTGCATTATGTGCAGTTATGACTGGATCACAGGATCCACAGGTGCTGTCATTTTTTTTATTATTTCATACAAAGTAAAGTTTATGAGTAATGATGAGCTTTATTTCATTATTCTGTTTTTGATTTTTACATCAGATACGTCAGTCAGCGGCTGTGATGCTGAGGATGAGGGTGAAAAAGCACTGGAAGAAGATCAGTCCAGATCACAGAGAGAGGTTTGATGTTTCTTTCTTCAATTAAGTTAATAAAAAACAATGAGTTTATCCTGTGTGTCTTATCTTGTTTTACTTTTTCAGTCTAAAGGCAGTGGTGCTGCAAGCTTTTCAGCAAGAAACAGAGTGAGTTTGTGTACTTGTACTATATATTAAAACAGTAGTGGACCAGTAGTGGTGTCAGATGATAATACCCAGGGGGATGGGACAGGTAACTCCCAAAATCAAAACTAGCAGTTACAACTCCCTATTATTTATACAATGATTAAAAACATGTACAGTTGATATCTTAACCCCCCTAATGTTTAAGACTACAATTTTGCTAATGCCCTAAACCAGTGGTCTCCAACATAGTGCCAAGTACATTCTATTAATAGCCTCAATTTATTTATTACATATTTTTATATTCACTTGCCTTCTTGTATGCATGTTAACATTTTAAACAATGATAAAACACATTAACAAGTAAAATAAAGTAATATCAACAAGTAAAATAAAATAGTTTTAAGTAGACACCTTTAAAAAAGTATACCTCCAGATTGTTTTATTCATTGTGATATCCCTTACACACAAAAAGTTGGAGAACCCTGCCCTAAAATGACCATATCCATAGTTACATGATACATTGACCTATTTCAGAGAAATAATACCATGTTTCATGTTTAATAATTACAGTATCACAAGAGCATGTTTAGTTAATATAGTATTTTATTTGATAATTTTGTATATTAACAAGCCAAGGGCTAAACAGCAGACTAGTAAACCGTTTTGCTTTTATGCTGGTTGTTAACGTTTTTTCCCATTTTCTATGTTTCTCAGGCATACAGTTCGTCATTCAATTTCTCAGCTGAGCGCAGTGCTAGTAAAACATGAGACCCCTGAAAGCTGGCCTGCTCTCCTCACCCTACTGAACCAGTCAACCAAAAGCAACAACCCGAAAGACAGACAGGTTACAAGACAACAATATTTAAACCTAACATTTTATATAAAATAACATGTAATTGTAGCAGAGAAATAGTTCACCCAAAAATTTAAATTAGCCAATGATTTAATCATGCCTTTTTTTGGCCAAACACAGTCTGAGATTGATTATATATAATATATATATAAATATAATTCAATGCTTTGAAAGGAGATACAAAAAGGCATTTATAACTATGAGAATTACAAAACAAGACTGAGATTTACATACAAAGACACTAAATTTACATTAATCTTCTGTACATATTAAGTAAATAAACAAATAAAATGAAAATGAAAAAAAAAATATTAATACAATAAAATAAAAATGAAAAAAACAAAAACAATCTGAGTTATATTAAATAATAAACTGACTCTTTCAGCTTTATAATGACATTGGATAGTGCCCTATTGTTAAAGCTCCAAAAAGCATATCTATCCATGAAAAACTAAACCATATTGTTATTAAATGCTTTCTGAGGGTAAGTGAGGAAACATATTTCAAATTTTATAATATGCAGTTGTACGCATGTTCACAATACAGTTAAAGGGACACTCCACTTTTTTTTATTTAAAATATGCTCATTTTCCAGCTCCCCTAGAGTTAAACATTTGATTTTTACCGTTTTGGAATCCATTCAGCTGATCTCCGGGTCCGGCGGTACCACTTTTAGCATAGCTTAGCATAATCCATTAAATCTGATTAGACCATTAGCATCGTGCTCAAATATATCCCAAGAGTTTAGATATATTTCTTATTTACGCCGTGCATTAGAAAAAATGGAAACGGACAGAATTATTTAATTTTTTGACGCCGATACGGCTAGGAACTATATTCTCATTCCGGCATTATAATCAAGGAATTTGCTGTTGTAACATGGCTGCAGCAGGCGAAATGATATTAGGCAGTGTCTGAAGATAGTCCCCTGCTATTGAAAGTTACCAAGGGAACTATTTTCGGGCGATGCGTAATATCATTGCGCCTGCTGCAGCCATGGTATGGCAACAAATTCCTAATTTTACATTGGTCTTAGTACACAATGTAATAATAAAAAAAAGAAACTCTTTGGTCATTTTTGAGTGCGACGCTAATGGTCTAACAAGATTCAATTAATTATGCTAAAAGGTGGTACCGCCAGACCCGGAGAAGGGCTGAATTGATTCCAAAATGGTAAAAATCAAGTGTTTAAAGCTGGAAAATCAGCCAATTATCAAAAAAGTAGAGTTTCCCTTTAAGGCCAGGTGACCCAATCTGACCCAATGTTACGAAAACCCATCGCTTCACTTTAGAAGACATTTACTTTAATATTGGGCCAATATGAATGCCATTTATAAGGCTAAAAATACCAGAACATTATGTAATATAACTCTTGTCTGTTTGGCTGAAGAAGAACGTCCCATAAACCCTTAGGATGCCTTGAGGGTAAGTGAAATATATGATCATTTTTATTTTTTGGGGGTGAACTATTTCTTTAATACATACCATGGTATTGACCAAACCTTTTTACTATAGTATATACATGTTACTCCAAAGTAATTTAAGTATTGCATTACAACTACCCTAACCTCAAAACACAGTAGCATCATGGTATGTTTATTATTTTGTTTAAGTATTTATTGTGACTGCTGAAATAATGCACATTAAATGCTGTCTGTTCCAACAAATCTTTGTTCCTATAGGTTGGTTTGTTACTGCTGAGCAAGGTTGTAGGATCGAACCCAGAGCCCTTTAAGCCCCACTACAAACAGCTTCTTCAATTATTCGGCACTGTTCTTCAAGACTTGAGCAACCCAACGGCTCTCTACTACTCCATTCTCACGCTCACATCCATCACGGCCTACACCGGCACAGAGGAGATGGTCTGTTCTGCTGCCTTTGTTTGCTGTATAGTTTGTGACAAATTTAGTATTACCTCCATAACAAACAAGAATGTTGTTTTCTGTCTTGCAGAACTTAATGCGATCTCTGATCCCAAAACTGATCGTTGCTCTTAAGCACCTCATTCAGGCAGACCAGGTGAGAGCGCTTTGATGCGCTTTGGTTTTGTTCATGTGGTAATGCTCCAATCAGTACTCGCTTTATGTTCCTAAATTAGGTGCTAAACACTTGCATACCTGCATACCACTTGCTAAACACTTGCATAACTACATGCATACCTGATTGATCTGCATGCATGCACAATGATCATTATGGTTCAATGGCTTAGATAATCTTTCAGTCTTTATCTCATAAGTTGTGTTTGGTTTTGATCTCTTAAGGATCAGGCCAGCGAAGCAATGGAGGTTTTTGATGAGCTGATGGAAAGTGAGGTGTCAATTGTTGTCCCACACATCGCAGAGATTGTGCGGTTTTGCCTGGAGGTTAGAAGTCTTTAGATCACGCTTGTTTTTAATTATCAGCCAATAAAACATTTAACCATAATAAGTTAAAGTTTATATGTGTAATGTTTATTATAGATCAGCGCAGATGTTTCTCTCAGTGATTCTCTGCGAGTTAAAGCTCTGTCGTGTATCGCATTTCTCATCAGACTTAAAAACAAGGTAACACTCACTTTTCTTACCTAATTTTTATTATTATTATTATTATTATTTTTAATTATAAAGAAGTCACTATTATAAAGTTTTGAAACTGTGATTTTTAATAATTAAAAATATTAATTAAACTCTCTATTTCAGGCTGTATTGAAGCACAAGCTTTTACAGCCTATCCTGCAAGTAGTTTTTCCCATACTAAGTGCAGCGCCTCCTCCTGGAGAGGAGGACCCGGAGGATAATGAGAGCGACACTGAGGACAACAGTGAGAATCCTAAACACTTTGCTGTTCAGGTTAGTCTCTTCACCAGCTTTATCTCTCTTACTTATGTAAATGTCACAGTCATAACGCTGGAATTGCTCATATGTTTTTTCCCCTGCAGGTGATTGACACCATGGCTCTTCATATGCCCCCTGAAAAACTCTTCAACCAGCTGGTTAGTAAAGCCAATATACTTTTTCTAACCATTAGCCATAATTAAAAAGCACACATCATATTAAATGTTCAGTGATTTTAATAAATCCCATCTTATTGCAGATGCCTCTTACTCAGGCCTGTCTGGCCAGTGAGAACCCATATGAACGCAAGGGAGGTCTCATGTGTTTGGCTGTGTTGGCCGAGGGCTGTGCAGATCACATCCGCACCAAGTAGGCTTTGAACTACAACCGTACTGTGTATACATTTCAGTACATAAGTGATTCAGTCTTTTGAATTCCCTTTTTTTGGTGTGACCTATGTGTGTTAGGTTGCTGTCATCAATGCTTCAAACAGTGTGTCGCAGTTTATCTGACAGTAACCAGGTGGTCCGAAGCGCAGCACTCTTTGCCCTCGGGCAGTTTTCAGAACACCTACAGGTCAGACTGAATTTTTTATTTTAACTCTTTCCCCGACAGCATTTTTTTTTTAAAGTTGCCAGCCAGCGCCAGCTTTTTTATGATTTTGAGAAAAGTTTAATGCCTTTCCGAAAATGTTCTTCTTTAAATATATAAACATACAATATATCAAATTAAATTACAGACTCTCTGCTTTAAAAAAAAAAAAGATTTCTTTAAACATACCAAATTTTGAGCAAAAAGCTGAGACAATTGCCTTTTTGTAAAGGACTTTTGTTAGAGATCAAAAGCAGAGCGATGATCAAAACATGGATCATTGAATGCTTCAGTGTTTTAAAAGTTGGTTAAGTGCACCACCTAGTGGACAAAAGCATATATATGCATTGCCATAAAACCTTGTCATTGGCAGGGAAGCGTTTTCTCTTAATTGATGAGATAACTTGTCAATGGTGGGGAAAAGAGTTAAAGGAAAACATATTTAACTATGTTCTTACCGCAACTTAGACGATTTAATACATACCTATCTTTTTTCAATGCGTGCACTTTTAATCTTTGTACAGCGTGTCGTGAATGTGTTAGCATTTAGCCTAGCCCCATTCATTCCTTAGGATCCAAACAGGGATGAATTTAGAAGCCACCAAACTCTTCCATGTTTTCCCTATTTAAAGACTGTTACATGAGTAGTTACACGAGTAAGTATGGTGGCACAAAATAAAACGTGGCAATTTTTTTAAGCCGATAAAAATATGAGAACTATATTGTATGGCGGAAGAGCACTTAGCACTTCGACCTTGGGCATAATAATAGTATAGTTCTCATTTTTTAATCTGCCACATTTTATTTTGTGTCACCATACTTACTTGTGTAACTACTCATGTAACAGTCTTTAAATAGGGAAAACATGGAAGTGTTTGGTGGCTTCTAAATTCATCCCTGTTTGGATCCTAAGGAATGAATGGGGCTAGGCTAAATGCTAACACATTCATGAGGCACTATACAAAGATTAAAAGTGCACGCATTGAAAAATATAGGTATGTATTAATTCACTTAAGTTGAGGTAAGAACATAGTAAAATATTGAAAAACTGTGATTTTTTCCTTTTAAGTATGATCGACTCTCGTATAAATAACTAAATGTACTTTTTATGCTTTGTATAATTACGTATGTCAGTAAATAAATTAATTTAATTTTCTTTCGTAGCCGGATGTGAGCAAATTTCATGCTGAGCTGATGCCATTGTTGCTTGGATACTTGTCTGCATTAAACCAGTCCACGATCGGCCACATGACCAAAGCCTTCTATGCCCTGGAGAACTTTCTAGAGAACTTAGGTTAGAATGCGGACATAGTCAATTATGTCTATGTCTTTTAATGATTATGTATATTTGATCAATGATAAACTTTAAGCTTTATAAAAATAGTGTTTCTGAATTTTTCTTTTTCCTTAACCCCACCCCTTCTTATTTTGTGTTTTATGCTTTCTTTACCTGTTTACATTAGGTCAAGATATCGAGCCCTATCTGCCCACTTTAATGGAAACTATGTTGTCTGGACTTAACAATGCTGAAAACTTTAAACTCAAAGAGCTGACTGTCAGCGCTATTGGAGCAATAGGTAATTCTCTGAATCCATTAAAGAGCCAATGTTATGCCCATTATTACAAGGTGTGCCTACAATGTGTCTGTAAAGTTTCAGCTCAAAATACCCCACAGATCATTTGTTACAGCATGTGTGTACCTTTAAATGCACATGAGCTACTGCTTTTGGTTAAAAAATTATCTGATTCCTGTGAATCCAGTCTGGGACAATAGTATTTATTCTACAATGTGCTAACCCTAACCAGGCAGTCAGTGGCTGTGAGCGGGGATTTGTTAGTGTGACATCACATTAACAATAGAATCAAAACAGCATGTATAATGAGAATGCTCAGGTTAAATAGAGATTAATAGAGTAGTAGTGGGTGGATTATTTTCATTGTCAACACACATTTATGTCCAAACACCTTGTAAAAGTGGATTTTCCATAATAGGGGTGCTTTAAAATGACATTTACAATGTTAAATTTCTGCTTGGCCTTGCCATATTTTTTTTTTAGCGAATGCAGCCAAAGAGATGTTAGTGCCTTACTTTCCTCCAGTGATTGAGAGTTTGAAGGGCTTCCTGATAGACACACGAGAAGAGATGAGGGCCTTGCAGACACAGGCTCTGGGTAAAAACAATAACCCAAAATGAATCGGTTTAATAGTGAATCTAAATGTGTGATTAAGGGATGTACTGTTATGTTACTTATCTGTCCCTTTCTTCACAGACACCCTCTCTGTGTTGGCCCGCAGTGTCGGTCAGGAAGTCTTCAGTCCATTGGCAGCTGAATGTGTACAGTTAGGTTTAAACCTCACTGATGCAGTGGATGATCCAGACCTGAGGCGCTGCACGTATGACATTTGCAATCTGATCTTAAAACTGTAGCCTGTAGATTTACACAAACGCACACAGCCTCTTACTCTTTTTCTCTCTCTCTCTAGATATAGCTTATTCTCGTCTGTATCTGCAGTGAGTCCTGATTGTTTAATTCCTCACCTGACGTCCATCACCACTGTGATGCAGCTGTCACTCAGATCTACAGAGGGTGTGACGGTAAATCCAGTAATGTTCTTTCATGTTTTATTATCCTATATTTTATTCCTGACGGGTGGCTCACCAGTGACCCAATGAACTGTGAAATTAACATTAATCGTGACAACCAATACATCATTAGAAACTCAAAGACGTTATTTTATTTAATTTTTTGGGCTTATATAAGATTAAAATTTATTTTGAAGGTATCAGAATGTAGTTCAGTGACGGTTTTCTGTCTCGTCTACCACACAGGCTCATTTAGAGGAAGAAAAACAGTTTGTGCTCCTGGATGATGATGATGATGCTGATGAGGAGGAGGGCGATGCTGTTTTAGAAGAAGATGGAGACAATGAGGTCGATGACAGAGATGTTGCAGGGTACGTCTGTCCCTGTCTCTTTTTATCAGCCTTTGTGTTGAGTTTTATTTTATTTAAGAGTGCTTATCAAAGGTGTCATCTTTTAGGTTCAGCGTGGAAAATTCTTACATCGATGAGAAGGAAGATGCCTGTGATGCTTTGGGTGAAATCGCTTTTAACACGGGGTATTGAGTCATGTTTTGCACACACACTCGCACATTGCATATACAAACTAAAGGTTTTCATCATATCACATTTTACCTGGAGCTGCTTTGACTACAATAAAGGCAGTGTGCAATGGATAATAAGATCTAAATTAAAACAACAGAGTATTCAAAAGAAAATACAGTACGGTAGGGAGTGGTGAAATAGCAGAAGTCATTTGAGTCCACAAAGTATTGGGCAATTGTCAAATTGGACAGTGATTTTGTATGTCTTTATATAGGTTACATGACATAATATAAAATATATTCATATTAATATCTTTAACAAACATTCTTACACACACATGCACCCTAAAAATCTAACTGATACAATCTGTCTCTGTTTTCCAGAGTGGCGTTCCAGCCCTTCCTGGAGTCTAGCTTCCAGCAGGTGTATGAGCTCCGTGATGTAAGGAGTTAACTGCAGTGTTTCACTGGGTGTTTTATTGAGTTTAAACCTTTTGTTGGTGACATTTGTGGTCTTTTGTGTTTGTGCATCCATCAGTTTCCCCATCAGGATGTTAGGAGGGCCGCCTTTAGCGCGATGGGCCAGTTCTGCCGAGCTCAGCACAAAGTATGGCAGGAAATCCCAACCGAGGCCAACCACCAGGGTACACCCGCACCCACAGTACACATGTCTCGACCCTTTTATTTATTATTCACATCACTCTCTCTGTTTCTTTTCATCTGCGCTGTGTCTTTGACTCATTATTGATGCCTCCAGAAAGTAATTAGGAGGAACTTCACTTGGCAGGACAGGATTCACTTTTAACTGTCTTGATTGATGTTGAGTGCTTCACAACCCTTTTCAATTATAATTTTGTTACATAAGCTTCGGTCAGTGTGAAAAGATCTTATAGTTACCCAGAAGTCTTTCATTAATGGGGTCTCTCTTTCTCTGCAGCTCTGCATAAGTTGTTGGAGGTAGTTTTGCCCTGTTTTTTGGAGGCAATAAGACAGGAGAGGGAAAGGCAGGTGGTGATGGCTGTTCTGGAGACTATGAATGCATTGATTAAATCCTGCCAGGGGGAGGCACTGCAGGCTCCAGGGAGACTGGCTGAGATCAGTAATGCCATCAGAGATGTGCTTAAGAAAAAGGTCAGACTTTCTCAATTTCATACCAAAACCTCCTGGCAAAGTTTTAGCACCGAGCCCAGAAACGTTGACTGAATTAAATATTATGCAAGACACATTAAAGTTAAGTTTCATCAAAAAAACTCCCGCATCATCAGACAACTTACACATTTCCTTAAAAAAAAATCTGTTGTTTCCATCAAAGAAAGAAAATCAAAAAGTAATTCATCACAAAATAGTCTTTTTTGGGTGAACAATCCCTTTAACTAATTTCTCACTGATTTAACCCATTTTTTTTATTAATTTTTCATTTTTTTTTTTTTTGAAAAGTTGCCCGCCAGCATTTTTTGTGATTTTCACAAGTTTCACAAAATGCCTTTGTGGAAAATTTTCTTCTAAAAAAAATTTAAGAAAAAATATACATGTGTGTGTATATATGTGTATATATTTCAAACAAACAACGGGACAAAATCTTTCATCCTATTTACACTGCAAAAAAATGATTTTCAAGAAAAAAAATTCTTAGTATTTTTGTCTTGTTTTCAGTAAAAATATCTAAAAATTCTTGAATAAAGATGCTTTTTCTTGATAAGCAAAATGACCCAAGAAAATAAGTCTAGTTTTTAGACCAAAAATATCAAAAAAGTAATTTTGTGCATAAAACAAGCAAAAAATTCTGCCAATGGGGTAAGAAATTTTTTTTGAAAATTTTTCTTAAACCCTAAATTCAATTTGCTTGTTTTATGCACAAAATATTTTTGGTCCAAAACCTAGACTTAAATATCTTGGGTCTTAATTTAAGATTTTTTGGATATTTTTACTGAAAACAAGACAAAAATACTAAGAAAATGTTTTCTTGAAAATAATTTTTTTCATTGTATGTTTTTTTTCTCCGCTTATAAACGTTTAAATATGTTTTGTCTTTAAAAACACTTTTTTAGCAAAAAGCTGAAACAATTGAATTTTTGTGAAGGAATTTATTTAGAGATCAGATTTAGATCGATTATCGAAATGGATATAGAGTTTAAAATTAGTAAATAACATTTTGGCTTCAGTTTTTTTATAAATTGGGTAATTGCAGTATTGCAGATTAACATTAAAATTCTACAGAAACACTTTTTTATGCAAATGTTTTTCTTAATTGACGAGATAACTCGACAATGGTGGGGAAAGAGTTAAAGTCTTTTTTTCTAAGAGCACCTTGTGCCTTGCTGTCTGGTCTTTGTTAGATGAGATTCCTTAAATGGCATCTTCAGAGAGCAGATGAACACCATCACAGACAAATGAACCTATAAAAATCTTTTTTAGGTCAAAACAAGAGTTAATCTGTGTCAGGTGTATGAAGTAATCGAATGAACTGACACAGACTGCATTCGTACGGCAGCTTATTCTTATTTTTCAAATGCGTTACATAAATCTGCAGTCACACGTGGGTGGGTGTTTATTTTCTTACACTTTGTAATCCTCTTTCGCTCTGTTTTGCGCAGACTGTGTGTCAGGATGTGGGTGAAGATGAAGCAGACGATGACGACCAGCAGGTGTTTAAAATTATTTAACGGCTTTTAAGATTTAGTCATGGTTTGATGTCAGCAATGACACAATTGACTTAAAAGACTGTGACAAATGTGTTAAAGTGCGTGTATTTGTGTGTGTGTCAGGCAGAGTTTGATGCCATGCTTCAGGAGTTCGCAGGTGAAGGGATTCCTGTTTTAGCATCAGCTGTTCCCGCAGAGACCTTTTACCCTCACCTCAATGACCTGCTGCCTCTCATCATGAGCAAAGCCGTAAGTCTCTTCTTGTTTTAGCCGTGCCCTTCTTGTTTTATAGGTAGTCACAGACATCTTGCCTACCGCATGTAGTGCAGTGAATATAATATAGACTGCATACGGTGATGGTACACTGCTATTTATTGGTCACGTTTAATTTCAGAAATCCTCATGCACTGAAGCAGACCGCTCATTTTCCATCGGCACAATTGGCGAGACCCTCCACGCATTGGTGGACGTTGCTGGAGGCAGGGCGGTTGCCGGGCGTCTGTCCAATCGGCTGCTGCCGGTGCTCGTGGCAGGAGTTAGGGACAGTGACCCAGAAGTGCGCAATAACAGCGTGTTTGCACTGGGATCTCTCGCACAGGCCGCCGGTCCCATCGTTGCCAAGTATCCTTTAAAAACTTTGTGTGTATGTGTGCGTCTGCTCTCTGACTTCTCTGTCTGAACCTTGACCCCGTTCTTCAGTGACTACCCCATGATGCTGTCGCTTTTCTCTAATCTGCTCTCTAAAGAGTCCGACCTGAGAGTGATTGACAACCTGTGTGCTGCCCTCTGCAGGATGATCCTGAGCCATGTGGAGGGGGTCCCACTCGAACAGGTAGATCATTATATTAGCATACTATGTGTAATGCTTTGCATACTAACCGTTCCTTTCTTCCCAGGTATTTCCTGCACTTGTGGCTTGTCTCCCTCTTAAGGAGGATATGGAGGAGAACAAGACCATCTATAAATGTCTTGCGTTTCTTTATTCAAACAACCCTACGCTGGTAAAAGCCCCCTTTCTATTTCAGCTTCCTATAGGAAGTGTTGTCAGTGTAGTGACTTCTTATTTTTCCCTTCAGGTTGTTAGTCAGCTCAAGCCAATAATATCCGCTGCCAGTCATCTACTGGGCACAAAGAACATTGATATTGGTGAGGATTCATGTTTATGTTTCTCATATTCTGGGTGATGTGTTTATAACATCACTATGTTTACTTACTCACTTTATATTCATTTTAGAAACTCAAAATGCTATGTTGATGGTGCTCAGAGGTCTGGCACAGCAGCACTCGCAGGAATTTCAGAATGCTGTGATGTCACTTCCGGATGAAAAGAGAAACGTGATGACCATGGCTGTCAGTCAATCATAGCACCTTATCCCAGAGGTCTTCCACTCTTGTGAAAGCTAGCCAAATAGATAATAGGATTTTTTATTATATTAGTAATTGGCAAAATCCATTAGCTGAGCATAAACTCACTGGAGCACTTGGCTATAATACAGCAGTAAAGGGGTTGAGACGATTATCTCTTAAATTATTGCCTAGTTCATGTTTTGTCCGTTTTATTTTGTTTTACTAATCTGTGTCAAGGTATATGTCGTCTTTTTCCATTATTGTTTACTTTGTCATTTGTGTGCATGTCTCAATGAATTTCCTGCTTTGCCACCTATTGTTCATATTCCATGAAATTACGGCTTAATATTCGAGTGTGAAGCCTTGAATTGCTTTTGTGGTGGAAAAAATATATTTCTATGAACTGTTCATTGTTGTTTCTGTCTTTTCTTGAATATAAACCAGGAAATCTCCAACATTTTCACTGTTAAATTATACAGAAATGTATATCACAGAAATTCGGCTATATGTTGACCTTGGTTTCCAAAATGAATCTGTTTTTCTAAAAAGGCACATTTTTTATTGGAAATGTATAAGGTGGTTATATTAGGCTGCTCTGTGTGTTTATAGTCTCTTTCCAGACCAACTCCGTTAAATGCTAAATGCACCATTAGTACGTTTATGCATCAGCAAATTATACCATAAAAATGATTTTGGAGATAACAGTTGCACCACTTTTGTGCACAGACAGCAGGCTGTAAATGACATTTATTGAAAAGAGAGATTTGTGTACACTTCATCTGATCATGGCAGCAGTAATTCATTTAATAATGCAGGAGACCATTAAAACCTGGCATTTATTCATGATGCATGATAGGAGTGGACATGGTTTATATTTAGTGAATTCCTAACTGTGTGTAGACGAGCTGGCTTTTATTTGTAAAATTACAATTTTAAAATACAAAATTAGGCATATCGTTGAAAACCCTCTTATTATAGAATATTAATTTTCTCAACCAAACTAAAAAGTGTGGTTATATTGCAATGTAAAGCAAGACGTAAAATGTGACCCAGTCTGTGAAAACCAGCTTAAAGGATTATTCCATTTTCTTAAAAATAAATCCAGTTAATTTGCTCACCATCATGTCATCCAAAATGTTGATGTCTTTTTTTGTTCAGTCGAGAAGAAATTATGTTTTTTGAGGAAAACATTCCGGGATTTTTCTCATTTTAATGGATTTCAATGGACCCCAACATTTAACAGTTTTAATGCAGTTAAAAATTGCAGTTTCCAAGGACTCTCAACGATCCCAAACAAGTCATAAAGGTCTTATCTAGCAAAAGGATTGTCATTTTTGGCAAGAAAAATAAAAACATGCACTTTTAAACCACAACTACTCGTTTTCCTTTGTTCGTGTGATGCACCAGCGTGACCTCGCGTAATTGCGTAATGCCTTGGAAAGGTCACGTGTTACATAGATGAAATGCGCATTTGCGGATCATTTTAAACAATAATCATTTTTTGAACTGCATTAAAACTGTTAAGTATTGGGGTCCATTAAAGTCTATTAAAATGAGAAAAATCCTGGAATGCTTTCCTCAAAAAACATAATTTCTTCTCGACTGAACAAAGAAAAACATCAACATTTTGGATGACATGGTGGTGAGTAAATTATCTGTTTTTTTTTAAGAAAATTGACTAATCCTATAAAGGTGCATTGTGTAACTTTTAGAAGGATCTCTTGACAAAAATGCTATATAATCTCCATAACTATATTATCAATGGTGTATAGACCTTATGTAAGACCTTACATAATGAACTGTATTGTTTTTATTACCTTAGAATGAGTAATTTTTATTTACGTACACCGTAGGTCTCCTTACATGGAAGTCGCAGTCAAGTTTCTACGTAGCCCTAAATGGACAAACTGCTCTATAGAGTGCATATTATCGGCACTTCCCCCTCCTTCTTGTTTGGATTCCCTATTAAGGGTTAACAGGCTCAACAAGAGTAGAATATCCTTTATTTATTCCCAAATCATGGATAGCTGCAACCTCTCCATTTCACATATTCGAGAACAGTGGGAAAATGATCTGGGGGCACAGCTATCTGATGAGGAGTGGGATAGGGGCCTTACTAGAGTGCATATTATCACTACGTTGTCTCAGACGATGCCAAATTTGTCCTTTGCCAGCTACTGTAGCTTCACTATGCATTTCAAAAGTGAGGCATGAGCTGTAGATGCACAATCTCACCGCTAGATGCAAATAAATCTCTACAAACTGATCCTTTAAGTCATTTTAAGTGATTACTAGATAAATGAACAATATTATGTAAAGAACAGTGTGTGCAAATATAACCTTGATATCTTTAATATTGACTGAGTAAGGTCATGAAATCGATGAGTGAAATCAAACTTTGATGCTCCAAATATACTTTAGCATGGATTTCACAGACAGAGTGACATATATTAAAAATCCTTCAATTAAGGCACAGCACATAGAAATTTTGACATTGTTGCTGTCATGCATCAGTTTAAAATATTCATTGATTCATTGCTACAGCCTGGCTGTCAGAAATCTCATTCCTCATTTAGCAAGTCCCATTTCTTTTGTTTTCTGCCATTTGGGCTTGAATTCCCGACATCACGTCCAAAGCCAGAATCATCTCCACTGGCTGGAGTTCATTTTCAGCTAAGGGAAAACAAAAGGAACGTTATTCGTTAGCATTGTATTTTACGTACATCAGATTTCCTTGAAACTCAAAACACTGAGGGTTGTAAAGAGAAGGGACATCAAACACTCGACACCCGTCTACAGAAGTGACTGCTGAGTGTGCAAATACCCGACACACTTACTCAGCAGCTGTGAATGTTATGTTAGCTCACCTCACTGATTTGCAGATGTCATCTGTTAGCTAACTGTCGGGAATTGAGCATTATGTTACTATGAGTTCGGACACAGTGGCCTAATGGAAACCGACAGCGTGCAAAAACTGCTGATAAAATTATGTTCAGAAGGACTGTAGCAATACTAGTTGTAATTGAGTGTGAACATTACTTGTGCAATAAAAAGTCAGCAACAACAATACTCTTATACTCTGTTTCTTGATTTTTAAAGTTCTAAAAGAGTGTTAATGGTATATACGACTCAAAGTACTTACTTACAAGATGCCAAATAGATAAATGTAAGTAGTTAAAAGTCATTTGGAAGGCCATTACACTAATAAGCTCCAGCGCACACGTCACAGTCAAATTTTATAAGACTGCGTATGCAAATAAACTAAGACATAGCTAACATAGTGATGAAATTAAGTCATTGTTAAAATTGAAAACTGTCCAAACGTCGATGGTAAGCATTTGCCAAGTGCAAAGGATTTCAGTCCAACACTTTTATGAGGTCATCTGCCAATAAATGTGGTTTGATCAAACATGTGACCCTGTCTGTGAAATTCAGGCTGATTTCACATTGATTTCAATGTTTGACATGACCTTACTCTTTACAATTAAAGATATCAAGGTTATATTTTCACTAAATGTTCTTAAAATTATTGAGCCATACCATTAAATTACAAAAATGACTTCAGACCGTGTTTTTCAAGGCAGGGTCATAAATATAGAATTTTTTTGTATATGATATATATATATTTATCATTCAAACATGTTTAGCGCCTCACCTGTGTATCCACCTGGCTGTGTGTGTCTCCACGGCAGTATGTCCACCCCACTCCTGCTGTACAGGCGATCGGTGTGAGACTCAGTGCTGTAGATGATCTCCTGAGACTGATGCTCTCCAGGGTGCTGAGCTTTAACACGCACCTCCAATATAGTCACCTCCTTTTCCTTCAGCTTTCCAGTTTTCCCCTTCACCCTTGTGCGCTTGTTGTCCACCCACACCACACGCTCCTTCACGGCTGACCTAGGCACAGTAAGATACTAACAGGTCACCAACACCCAGCCATTTCTAGCACAAGCTTTGGGCATGTTATAGACTCAATATTCTCAGACTAAATTTAAGAATAAATTTGGCACATACTATAATAGGTAATGTTTTAATAAAAGACTCCCATAAAATTACCATTTAAATACTTAACACAATAAAACGTACATTTACTAATAAATGTGTCATCTTAAACTTACTCTTCGATGCCCAGGTCGGCAAGCGTGGTGTTCAGGAAAGGAAAAGCTTGGTCGAGACTCAATACTTCAATGGGCAGTCGCACACACATGGGCACAATCCATTCCATCTCAGCTCGCACCATTTTGTCATTTATGGAGGGGTCGAATTGGTTTTCCCCAGCGTCAGTATTTACCTGTGTCTCCTGGGGCTGAGCCCCTTGCTGGACCTCTGAATCTTTCTTTCAGTTTGACACTGCTGTGTTGACTAAAAATCGTTCTTCAATTTTCCTTTACCTTTGTCTATGATCATTAAGTTGATTCTTTAAAAAGGATTTCTGGCTATATGTTTTCTTCTCCGAGTCGGCTGATGGTCTTCAAGCTTAAGGTCACATTAAACTAAATGTAGACAAAAATCTTCTCAGATGGATCTCTCTGTCCACTGTGGGCTTGTGGAGAAAGGAGTCATGAAACTCTGGGGAGTATTCAGTCATCCAGTGGAGATTTAAATGCTCGCTGCGAATGTGTGTAATGTGGCACTAACCTGTGAGGTTTATTAGTCTGTCAGGATGACATATTATAGTATGGAGAGTTGTTTATTGTCCTCCCTCATGTGTATGTGTTGTACTTGTGTTTGGTACTACAACTTTGGGTTAAAAAATGTTACACAAAAAAACAACATGATCTCACAAATTTCCGTAAAATAGTCACGCATTATTTTGCTCAGTTGTGCATGGCATTGTCACGTAGTTCCGCCATTTTACGTGCCCGTGCCACGCATTTCTTTTCCATGCCAGGTTCACATATTGGTTACTCAACTGTTTTTCCTATTTTTAAACAATTGTCGCTTCGGTTTGAGGTTTGCTGTTTGCATTAGGATGTCACTTTAACTCTTTCACAGCCATTGACGAGATATCTCGTCAATTAAGAGAAAACGCTTCCCCGCCAATGACGAGATTTTCCGTCTTTCTGCAATACCGCTATTATTATACAACCCGGAAGTAGTGCCTCACGTGAAAGAGAAAGAACTCCGTGTATGTTTTAAAGATCGCTCTGCATCTGATCTCTATGAAAAGTCCTTCGCAAAAATGGAATTATCTCAGCTTTTTGCTCAAAATTTTGTGTTTTTGAAGAAACCTACCCATGTTTGAGAGGTGATTACAAGAGAACTAATGAAGGTAGGATGAAACGTTTTTTTTTTGTTTGAGAGCAGAGGGTCTGTTCTTTCATCTGATATATTGTTTGTTTATATATTTAAAGAAGAACATTTTCTGGAAGGCATTAAACTTTTGTGAAAATCATGAAAAATGCTGCCGCTGGCTGGCAACTTTTAAAAAAAATGCTGGCGGGGAAAGAGTTAAGTATTGGTTTATATACTATTTTTTCGTATGCTTTTTATTCATTGGCGCCTGACGTTAGGGTTAGAGTTGTGTTTGGGTAAGAAAGTCATTTTATATAACAGAAAGTTGTTCTAACCCCAAACCGAAGCGACAATTGTAACAAAATAGGGAAAACTGTTTATTAACCAATACGTGAAACTGACACGTAAATGAAATGCGTGGCACGGGCACGTAAAATGGTGGAAATACGTGACAATGCCACGCAAAACTGAGCAAAATAATGTGTGACTATTTCACGTATTTTGTGAGATCAGGTTGAAAAAACCTACCAACCATCCATCCAATCAATCAGTTAATTATTCAACTAGCTAACCAACTAACTAGAACAAACTAACCAACAATAAGTTAACTAACCAACTAATGACCAACCAATAATTTAACCAACTACTGTACAGTACGTAACTGACGAAACAACTAATCAATTAATTAACTAACCAACAAATTAACTAACTAACCAACCAATAAATTAACCAACTAGCTAACCAACTAACAAGCATACCAACAAACCAACCAACAATCAGTTAACTAACCAACTAACTGACCAACCAAAATATTAACTGACCAACCAATTTAAATTTAACTAACCAACAGTCTAAATTGCAAATTAATTCTGTGCGTCATCTCAAATTTTGCTTTCAATACTAACTCGCTAGCTCTGTGAGGGTTCCTATTTTGCATATACCAGGTATAAAACAACTAAAGGGCTCATTCTAGTTCTGCATAGGTCCTATAATGTAGCCACGATGCTGTACCCTTTTCATTTATACTTCTGCATTGCTGTCCAATATGTCCAATTCATAGACTGTAAAAAAGATGGACGATTGTAATGAATTGAAGCCAAAAATGTCCGACCATGGTCGCCGCCATGTTAAGTAAAAACGTCAGTTTGGAGCCAAGGCATGCGCAGAAGGAATCTTCCGCGGAGCCACGGTATCAAAGTTCGGCCCAAACGCTCGCACGCCCAATTCAACCACGCCAATCATAACGACACGCCCCTTTTCTATAGCATCAAATTACTAGCTAGAATAAAACGTATCACAACAAAACACAAATGTACATATATCAGCGTGATATCAACTACCTGAAAGGACCAAAACCATCTTTCGGAAACTTTTATTGGAAGCGTAAATACATTTTTTATTTAGAGCAGAGTCCCATTTGTTTGAATAGAGCGGGTGGGGTTTATGACTTGTACTGCAGCCAGCCACCAGGGGGCGATCCAAGAGCCAGCGGCTTCACTTTTCAAGACTTATGAGGCACACCAGGTCCAATTACACATTTTTTATTATTTTTTACTAGATGGGAGGCTTCTAGTGAACCAATCACAGCGCTTGTGGTCCGCATAGGACGGAAGCATTGTTACATTTCTGGCGAGGTGTGCGTTAGGCTATGGAAAGACGGGGGGGAAATGTACGTGTGACTATAAATAACCCTTTACTCTGTTTTAATAAGGTTCGTTTAGGAATCTTGCTAGAATGCCATTATACAGTAGTTACTGGTGCTTTCACTAATTTTATACAGATATATATTGATCAATTGTTATCAATATTGATATATTATCCATATTTAACAAGTATATTGACACTTTAAATGTACAAATATAAAATAATCGATATCATGCTTCTTTGTTGTTAATCTTGTTGTCGAAAGGTCAAGAGTATGATACTTGTCAGTTAGTAAGCTGCTCAGTTTATTAAATGATAAACCCACAGAACTTCATTGTCCGCATGCAGTGCAGCATTGTTGTGTTCCCTGACAGGTGATTACTTGAACTGAACGATTTATTGTGCGCTTACAGTGAAGTGTCACTTCAGGAAACATGTCAGCCCATAACTTTGCATGTTTATGACCATCTGCAGAACCTCGATGGTCCTCTGCCTTCTCCGTGACCTCTCAACCTCTGTCCTTTCTTTCCACTAACACAAGCTGCTTGACATTCCAGTCTGCTTCGTTCACTCAATGCTGATAGCAAACACTTCCCAAATCTTTGTCTTGTCAGTGTTTTATGCAAATGATTATGTCCGATTTTCATGTCAAATTCCTGATGCCAGTATGCAATGCACAACAGGTACTGTACACATTTTTATCGTATTAGGGATTCCCTACACTATTAGTGCACTAGGCAATGAATAACATCTCAAAACATTTTCTTCACAGACTGAATCTGAAATTCAAAGTATGTGTGCTATGGGGTGGGATGTTGGCTTCGGTTGTTGACTGTTCATAGTTTTGTGGTGACACTTCACGCTAACTATTACGTTGCCAAATATGTCTGTTCTGCATACGTCACTCTAATCTGCACCCAACTGTGTCATTGTTTGGTTTCGGTTTGATTCTGCCCTGTAGGATGTTCGCTGTCTGGTGTTACATTTGTGTAAAGTGTTTCATGGCTTTAGTCTAATAGTGTGCCTTAAGCCATGAGATCATGACCTGTATCAGCCAGTCGAGTCAATAGAGGGGTTACTACTGGGAGGGGTTATTAGTACAATGGTTATGTACTGCCCCCTATGGACCAAAATAAAGGAGGGTTCATTTAAATTCACCTGCTCAGCATTTAGCAGGGATATACCAACTCCTAATTTATTCATTTTAATGATATAAAATAAGCTTTGCTATCAACATGGTACTACAAGCTGCACTACTTTAGTCCTAAGTCTGCAAAAACAATCATTTCTATGCCATATGTTATTAAGAAAAGACAACAAATGTTAATATCCTTTATATAACAAATACAGTAACATAACAATAAATCATCACTTTTGAATAAATTCTTCTTTTTAGTACAATATAATTAACATTGTAAACGTTTTGGGGTATTTAACATGTCACATTAAAAACAGCTAAAACATTTTCTTTTGCTTTTTGTTTTGTTTATAATTGAAAATACAAACATAGAAATAGAAATAGAAGTGTTTATAGTGAAACAAATAAAAGCATAAAACGTCATAAAATGTTAGAGATGGATTAAAATGATTAAAACATTAAACCCAGTATCATAAATAACTAAAAAGAGCACAGTTGTCTCTTTAAAAACCATGCAGTTGCAAACCATTAATTCTCATTAAAAATTACACTAACTGATTATTGAACAATCATTACATTATCCAAACATTAATGTTTTATGTACACGTGTCTTATGTCTCTGTCTTTAACTCTGAACTGATTTAATACATTTAAGCATAGTAGTGTGTGTGCTTAGCAAATGTGTAATGTAACAGTACCGGTCTGATGTTGATAAGGTTTAGTGTTTGTATAAGTCTCTTCAGCGTTCCATGGTAATGGTGATGACTCCAAATGGTTCGGTCTGATGCACACTAAGTTTCCGAGCACAAGTCAGTTCTGTGGATCACACACACACTCTCATTAAGTAAAAAAAACTTTAGTACATACATAATGCAACCCGTTCATCCCTTACCCAGTGTCTTGTAGAACAGATGAGCTGCAGTGCTTCGCTCGGCCTCTGGGGGCAGTAGTGAGTGAAAGCAAACCTTTCCAAAACGCTTGATAAAGCCCATGATCAGTCTATGATCACAACATAGAATGATGGATGTGAATGTTCACACAGATGATACACTCAGACTGTTGGCTTGCATGTGTCGGTTTTACCTGAGGAGGTCAGATGTGTTGACATCTCTTATGTCAGGCTCCATCTCTCCTTGTGGCAGTTCAACATGCTCCTCTAATATCACCTCCATTTTATCGGGGGCCTCTTCTATGGGAGACCTACTAATTTATGCAAATGTATATTTAACAAAAACATTTTCATACATGTATAATTTAATAGTGGCGTATGCAGCATGTATCCATTTGTCAGTTAGACTATATGACGCACTTCAATATTAGTGTTTAGTAACTGCTTCACTTTATTAACATGTATTTTTATGTTTTGCTGTTTCTCACCATCTGCTGGTAGGAGTGATGAGGTCAGTCTGAGACTTGTCATCTTTAGACACATCCAGTGGCACATCAGAAGCAGCTGGACATGCACACACATGTTAGGCATTTTATTATTTATAATGGACTTTAGTTCAGTTAGTTCAATCTTTCTATTTAGCCTTGATAAAAAACATTTATCTTATAATAAATTCTAAATAAATCATATAGAATATAGTTGGTACTACCATTTTAGGGAATAGAGAAATGTTTGGTTCCCACCTGAAAGCTCAGAAAGAACAAGAGCAGCCTCACTAGATTCCCTGACCACCTGAACATACAAAAACACAGAGAGAGGATTAAATATAGATTAAATAAAAAATGTCCTTTATCAATGGGACACAGGAAAAGACGTTCTGAACAGTGGCGGCCGGTGACTTCTTCGAGGGCGCGTGATGCGAAGCTCGTTACAACACGAATTTAGCCCGTCGTGTGTGGTTCGTCATGTCAAAATATGTGTTTGGCGTGTCATGTCAAAATAAGTGTCGAAGGAGTTTATGATAAAATAAATGCTCACGTTTGCCAGATACTCAATCTTGTGTAATCAGTGTAGTGTTAAGTTAGTGTCTTGCGAGTATTTTGTGAACGTGAGTGTCTTTTTTAATCATAAATCCTTTTGACGTGTGTGCAGCAGGCACGTATTTTGACATGAGCATGATGCACATGGTTTACATGATGCAACAAACACATATTTTGACATGACGAGCGACATGGCACTCCGAATACATATTTTGAATTTGCGCCCCTCGGAGGAGAAGTCATCAGCCGCCACTGGTTCTTAAGTATGCAATAAAAGTGAATGGAGACTACGGACTTGTAAGCATTCACAATATCACGTTTGAATATGCAAAAGCATTCAAATTTCAGCCTGCTCAACATACAAAAAAGGACTGAGAATATAGTACAAAAGTCATATGGATTAAAAATTATGTTTTTGATGATTAGTAGAGCCTAAAACTAGTCCCCATTTACTTTTGTTTTACGAAAATAACAGTGTTAACATCTTGTGTATTCAGCAGAAATAAAACCATAAATGAATTATTGGGTGAATTATTCCTTTAAGTAGGCTACTAACATGATGGTTTTAGAAAATGGGTGCAGGTGACCTTGATAACCCAAAAACCTATATATCAAAATTCTTCCTTTGATGCCATCAGACACGACACCTCTGTTAGAATTGAAAGTGGCATTTACCTCTCGACTAGACTCTTTAATCAAATCCATCCCTCTTTCTTTCTCTATTTCTGACAGCTCGCTCTCGTCCTGTGCATGCCGTTTCCTTGATGGGCGGGGGAGGACGGGTGCAACGCTGCAGCATTTCCATAGCGACTGGAGGTCAGGGTGAATGAGTACTGCATTGCAAAGACCAGCAGCATGTCAATGGTTAGAAGAGTAATGTTTGCTAAACTAGAGGTGACCTCTGAATAAAACTGCTAAACGTTTTGATGGTCCAAAGCTTACATATAAGTTGTGCTGTTTATAAATATACTTGATGTTGGTATGGATGATATAAAATTGGAGGGATCTGTAAATATGCCTTAAATATAAGAGTTATTTGTAGATGCTGTACATTGCTGATGTATAGTCCCATCTATGAAAGGTATGACGTACAGTTACACGGTGTGCTGAGCAGAACTGCTGCTGATGGCTTACGGGAAGCAGGAACATTCAGGAGCACATCAGACTATGGATAAAAGAGGCAGAGATAGATGGACAGAATTAAAAAGATGCATGATATGTAAGGTAGAGGACAGTACGGATGTTACAAAGAAAAAGAACTTACAGTATATTCATAAAACCTATTTTTACCACCATTTGCAAACTAAACCATTGGTTGTGATGCTTTGTTAAACAATTGTACATCAATACACAAAAACATTGAATTTTAACATTAATTATTAACAATTTTATGTATTGAAAAACAGGGAAACAAATACAGGTGCCATGTGGCATGCAAACCTATGTTTGTGTTTGAATCTTTAATGGACATCAACCAAATTTAAGTAAGCTTTGATGCCACAGATTATTTTCTGTGCACCCCTTTACTCCTGAACAAATTAAATGCATCAAGAATCATTTTGTAATTGCATCATGACCACATGATTCAAATTCTAATCATAAGGTGCCTAACGATTCCCATCCCTGCTAATTTGATCATTTACCAGAGAGTGAGTTTCAATCAGAGGGTTGTTAATCTGTTGCCGCATTGCATCCTGGGAAATCTGTGTTTGTTGGTCGGCAAAGATCAGTTGGCGTTTACCTCGTTTTTTCGGAAGCACTTTTGTTTCCACTGAGGGGGTCTGAGAAAGAAAATAAATATTAAAAAGGGTTTATTAAACAGTAAAACACTGTTGTGGGTTCAAGCCAATGTAATAGTCTCTGCTGCAATGTCTTTCACGCTTCAAAACACATATGGATTATGAAACACTAGGGGAAAATGGGCAAGGTAATGTGAACATTACTCCACACACACACACACCTCGAAGGAGTGCTCCATCTCTTGTTCTTGCTCTACATCTTTCTCACTGGCTTCTGTGATTGGTGGCATGGTAATAGGGGGAGGGGTCATCTCCAAGACAACCCTATCTAAGGCGACATCTATAAGATGCGTACTCCCATCATCCATGCTTTCACTGTTCTTCAATCTGCAAACACAGAGACCATGAGCAAACATCTAAAGGTGTGAATCTTTATTTGAAAACATAACTTCAAAGATTATAGCCTACATTATATTTTGAAGTTAAAGCGATTCCTTATTTTAGATTTAGGTCAAGGACACTTGGCAGAGCAACTGCTTTTGTCTGTCTAAACTCATGTTATGTTTGAGTCACAGCCAAACTGAGAGATACTGTAAGAGATGTGTTTAGAAAGGCAGAAAGGATTAAAGGATTAGTCCATTTTCTTAAAAAAAAATCCAGATAATTTACTCACCACCATGTTATCCAAACTGTTGATGTCTTTCTTTGTTCAGTCGAGAAGAAATTATGTTTTTTGAGGAAAACATTCGAGGATTTTTTTCATTTTGATGGACTTTAATGGACCCCAACACTTAACAGTTTTAATGCAGTTTTAAATTGCAGTTTCAAAGGACTTTAAACAATCTCAAAGGGTCTGATCTAGCTTATCAATCGTTTCAATTGTCTTTGTTGGCAAGAAAAAATATGCACTTTTTAAACCACAACTTCTCGTCTTCCTCCGTTCGTGTGACGAGCCAGCGCGACCTCACGTAATTGGGTAACGCCGTGGAAAGGTCACGTGTTACATATATGAAATGCACATTTGTGGACCATTGTAAACAATAAACTGACACAAAGACATTAATTAGTATCATTCGACATACAACAACGTTGAAACGGTCCTCTTTCTCCACACTTGTAAACACTGGGGCGTAGTTTCGATACTTCATCCGTGACCTCTTGACGTGATGACGTATTGCGTGAGGTCGCGCTAGCGCATCAGAGGACTGGAGAAAGATGATAAGTTGTGGTAAAAGTGCATATTTTTTATTTTCTTGCCAAAAATGACAATCGTTTCACTAGATGAGACCCTTATGCCTCGTTTGAGATCGTTTAGAGTCCTTTAAAACTGCAATTTTAAACTACATTAAAACTGTTAAGTATTGGGGTCCATTAAAGTCCATTAAAATGAGAGAAATCCTGGAATGTTTTCCTCAAAAAACATAATTTCCTCTCGACTGAACAAAAAAAGACATCAACATTTTGGATTTAAAATATTGGACTTATCCTTTAATTTGGTATATTTGAACTAAACCTGTTGTTTGTAGAGCAGAAAATAAAAAATGAATCAAGAATAAATCAGTATTTCTGGATTTTTCCTTCTTAAACTTCCCACACAGTTACTCACTGCTCAATAGAGATCATAGCATCATCTGTCTCTGACTGCTCCATCTCTCTCGCCCTCTCTCTCTCTTTATCTTCTTCATCTGTACAGCATACAGGAAAAGACCAGATTGTCAAACACATATCTGTATAAAACCATACTTATGGAGAACCACTACTGTAAGTGATCAAGGTTATAAACAGTTGGGCCCAGACAGGACACAGCTAATTATTTCTCACTTTCTTAACTTTAGACTGAGCTGAACGTCATATACTCTTTATTTTTACTCCAAAGCCATCCTATTAGCCAAAATATCTGTTGGAGCCATTCTGTGGATTGTCATGGGTTGTCGCTGTGAATCATAGAGACTTTAAGTTGATTTATGTTGAGAGTTAAGTTGATTTGAGAAGTGTTTTATTTTTATTTATGTTAATAAATGGATTGGCATATCCGAAGTTTATTTTTTGGACTTTTGAAAGTTTATTAATTATTTTAAGCCAAGAGGAAACAGTACGTCGCATACACGCGTGCAAAACAACTTAAATGTGCACCAACAATATCTAATAAGTAAACATTGAAGCAGCACAGTTTAGACATTATAAATCTGTTGAAATCTAAGAAGCTTTCTGCCAAGTTACGTGGGTGATGATCCTGTGTAGGCCTGTGAATAGCTGATAATGGTATTTTAAATCAGATCAATATCTATTTAAATGTCTATTGATTGGTTTGTCCATTCATCCGTCTATTTTTTTGTCTTTGTTTCTTACCCCCATTATGGAACTGATCTTGTTGCTCCATAAGCATGTCGATCTCTTGAGCTGTTGCTTCAGGTAACTCCGCTCCACCAAACTAATATTATAATCAAATGAGACCGGTTAGAACATGAGCTTGGAAAACAACATAAAATATAACTCTTCTAGTCTATTCTGGGGTAGCCATGACTAAGCCTCATGTGGGTAGATGATCAGTTTATACATAAAACGTGACGGCTAAAGGCATTTTGTGGGGCCAAAGGGCACTAAAGTGACATCATCTATTTGGTGTACACAGACTCAAATAAAGATCTAAGATGAGCGTGGTGTATTGGCGGTACAGAGAAGTGTGATTCGTGTATGCAAAGTGAAATTCACTGATAAGTTCACCTCAACTGGAAGCACAGGCATCGGATATGCGTCTTTGATGGTGATCGATTCAGGAGAAGCAGTGAGGCCTTCAATAAAAAGAGAGAGAGAGCTATGTGAGAAACAAAATGATAAACTTTTGACCCAAATCGGTTGCAATATTTCTTACCTTTAGGCACCGTAATCTCTTTCCTGACCACCAAAGGAGATGAGGGCTCTGTCATCGGCCGTGACTGTCGATAAACAATAAATTCAGTCATGGTTGACCAACTCAGAAAAGGCTGAGATGGAGCTAATATTTTTTGTTATATTCTTTATAGTACTGTGTATATAAGATATCTGAGTGGGATTAAAGACAAATGTGTTTATACATAATTGAAATACAGGCATGAATTCATAAACATACCGCATGCCTGCATTAATGCAAATAACGATAGCATGTAAATATTCAGTTAACAAAAGCCCTCAAGGTTCTACACATTTTTCTTGCTTTGTGAAGGAACAAAATGATTTAAATATGTTAAGTAAACCGATTTACACAATGTATTCAAAACCTATAAAATCTAGTAAAACTAGATTTACTACACTAGCAAAAGAAAATGAATGTGCATGTCAGCGCATGTATCTATTTTCTCCTTATATGGCTTCAGTCTGTGGTGCATTGTCTGTGAAATTTTTTGCATATTTTGTTTTGTCTCACAGGCAAAAATCATAAATTTTGGTCACCTCGGGTAGCATGGAGGGAGTTGGAAGTTCGCAACCAACACCCATCACTCCAAAAAATGGGTCTAGTGCCCATTCTCCCTCCTCCAGCTGGAAAAGAGAGTTGGGGACATTCAGGACCAACCTAGAAAAAAAACATATAATCCCAGCACAGCTTAGTCAATCAAGACAGACTATAGCAACAGTGATGGTGTAAACAACAGTCACGTGTATGAAAAACAATATAAACCACGGTGTCAGAATGATTTATATTAGTGACACATCATGACAAAGACGACCTTGAGTCTAACCTATCAGCTTCGGGCATGTCGATGCGCAGGTTTCTCTCTGAGCGAAGTAAATGCTCGATGGTCTGCTGGACCTCCTCTGTGAAGAAATGAGACAAAACATGCTTCATTTTAGGTAATACAAACACAAATGCAGACAATGTAATACTGTGCTACCAAGGGACATATATGTGAAACACAGTTAATGTGATTAGTTTATGATTTACTTTTACAATTTTAGACTTCTGTAGCATTTAATTTTTTTCCCAGAACTCCACTTAAAAGTATTTGTCAAGATTTCTGAGTACTGAATAAGCATTGATGTGTAAATACTTGGTAATATGCTCATGGTTTGACAACTAAAGGATTTTGCAGCTTAGAAAGTCCAGGTGTAGTGTATTACATATTTAAAATAATACAGATATTGTTCAACATGATATCATCATGCTAAATAAAATATCTCCATAGTCTGATAGTTTCCTGTTATCTTTAAGCTGGTGTTTTTGTATGTACCTCCAGATCTCAGATTTTTTTCATTATGCTTTCAATTTCAGCTCCCTTGAAATCTTTTCTCATTAGTGTAGGCTTATCTTTCCTCACTAATCCCTAACTGCACATAATATACGACAATGTGTTTTATAGTGAAACTACAGAGAGAAGATTAGCATTCATTAAAAGCTTTAATCGGTTTGCCAGTGCAAGTTATTCTGAATACAAATCATTAAAGATGCCAAAAATTACTCTCTTACACAGCAAATTAAACAGAGGCTTCCTCAACAGGTTTCTCTGATACATATAGCCGATCAATAATAATGGGTGCAATTGGGCATCTGCACTTCCCTTATATGGTCATGTAAAGGCAAAATGACTCGGTAACACTACTATTAACTACTACACTGCTAAGTACTATTACAGGATGTAATTTGCATTGGATTTTACATTGCATATATCCTGTTTTGTACAAGTGCCTGTCTCTTGTCCAGAGCTAAACTGGCCCGTGACAATAATGAGTGTATTTTTCTACTATATTCTGTTTGGTTATAGATTTAGTGCTTTGTCCCATTAGCCGTGCAATGGTCATGGGTTCGATACCCAGGGATCACAGTCACACATACTGATAAAATGTATACCATAAATGCACTGTAAGTTGCATTGGGTGATAGTGTCAGCCAAATACATAAATGTAAGTGTTGCTTTGATTAGTGGTGCAGAAAAATATTAAGCAAAGCAGTACAACATATTGCTTTAATAATGATGATGATGATCTGACCCAACAGAAAAGCACATTGTCGATGGTAGACGATGATCACACCATACTGCAGTTGAGAGGAAAGATAGAGAGAGAAACGAGGCCGAGGAAGACTGGGGTGGACCGGAGGAACCTTGACCATTACATAATCCACAATGTCCTCACTTGAAATACACAAACATAAACAACTCATTAACATCTAAAATTATGACAATAACAATTTCTGAGGAAAAATATACCTCTTACGTTATGCTTGATATGGTGATATGTGACCATGTCTATGAAATCCAGGCTAAAGTCTCATAATGTATTAATGAGATTTCAAACATTAAAGTTTGTAAAGATATAAAGTTTATATTTTCACGTTAATGCAGAAAACTGTAAATCACAAAAATGACTTTAGCTTGGTTTTCACAGGCAGGGTCACATTAGTTCAACTTTTTTACCATGTTCTCCTGATGTTGACCTTGAGGTACTCTCTTCGGCTAATTCTGATGCCTTTGGTGGCTGCCAACCTTAAAACAAACAAAACAAACTTAAACAAAAAAATATACATTTCATGAAGTTAACTCATGTTTAAATTCAAGCTCCCAGGGTGTGGATAGCGTGCGAGAGAACACAAATAATATTTAGGCAACGGTACACTAACTTACGTTATGCATATTTTCAGCCAAACCACGAATAAATAAATATTTTTATTATTGCTCATGTGTATATAATTGTGTTTATACTAAAGTACTTACCAGATGGTAGAGAAACAGCCACTGTGACGCCGAAGCACGTTTGGATAATAAAACATTTTACCTCAGAGTGTCGTTTTACTTAAATCTGAACGCAATCGATATAAAATCTAATCTAAATATTTCTGGTTACACTTTACTTCGGCCAAAAACTAAAAAAAGGAAGATAATGTGGAAATCTTGCACTAAGCGCGAAATCAATAAATTTGACTCTTGTCTTTCAGTCAGATTTGAATTTCTCTGAGGATTGATTGACAGGTGACGTACAGGGTGTGCGATAGACAGAACTCTTGGCGCGTTTCAGGGCTCAACATTTATCTAAAGGGCAAATTACTAATTACTAGATTTTTACACAACCATATAGATACTGGAAATACATTGGAAATACAATACAATATATTAGTTTTAGTTTTACTATCGTATTTAATAATAGTAGTTATAAATGTTAAAGACACACTGTTTAATGATTTGCCTGAAATAATGCTTACTAATTACTTATTTCTGTTAAAACATATTCACTGTCTCATTTATGATACAATCATCTCAGTCAGTATCTCAATCATACACTTTCTCAATTATACTACGTGGCATTTTATTTATAATTGTAAGAATTAAATCCAGTCTGTTTGTCCAGTCTGAACACAAAAGAACAAATATTTCATTTTAGGTCCGTTATTGTATTCACATTTTCCATTAGTAAGGCTTTTCGCCCCGCCCATTTAGCGCAAATATTCCGCGCAGACATGACATGAGCCAATCACAACTCCGGAAAGTCCCTGTAAGATTCAAAAGAGGCGGTCCCCTGTGACGTCTTTTCATTTTATGTGGGAAATGGGAGTTTCATGCTACGCCCTCTGCGTGAAGAATTTTCAGACTCAGATTTAAGCAAGTTGTACTACCGTGCTCGTTTTATTAATAAGCGGGATAAACCGTGGACATGGCTTACCACAACCAGTATAGACCACCTCAATATAACAACGCGCCGCCAGATCAGAGCTTTTTATGGAATATATTTCAGAGGTAAGTGAACACGCGATCACTGATTCCGCATTTGTACGTCTGTCGACGATTTGACAAGCACAGCAGGAAGACGCCTGTTCTTGCAAGCCACGTAACGTTACAAGCAGACACAGATGGACTTGAAAAAATTCATAAGATTGTGCAACTCGTAAAGGCTAATGTATTTTTTCTCTGGAATTTCAGACGCATTTCGGATGGATAAGTTTGAATGTTTTGCTTTTCGGCTGACAGAAGACTTGTCTCACTTTCATTTTCAAGACAACACAGTCATTTAGTGTCTTATGCAACATTTCAACTGAGCATTTTTGCTTTAACCATTAGTTAGTAAAATTAACCGTGCTTTTATAAACATAATTGTAATTAGGTATTTTGGCGGATTGATTACCATGTGTTAGTTTTACTACGTTACATTTATTATGGTTATGGCTCATGTAGTTCTGTGGATTTGTGGTTATTTCACTATAAATATTATAGTAAAAAATATGGTTAGCTACTGTAGTAAAACATGGTTCATTTTCGCAAGGATTTTTTTATTTGAATACCAGTCTTATACCCCACGTTTTAATTACATTTTTACACAACAGATTTGTTGTTGTTTGTCACTATAGCAATGAATTATGTAATACTGCAGAGGGTTGGTTCACTACTGTTTTCACACCGGACGCGTTCAGCATGCGTTATTATTTGTATTAGTGGTATTTGTTCAATCCACACACGTATTTGGCAGTTGAGTTCCGTCTCGCTGTCGTTTCGTCGCCACACAGCACGAGCCTTGTAGCGAATTGCGGGTCAAGTTAAAAATAGTTCAACTTTAAAAACTACTTCGCTAACGTTACCCCGTTCTGCCCTGTTCATTTCATTTTAAACGCAATAAAACGCAGCCTCTGTAACATCTCATTACCACTGGACTCGGAACACGAGCACAAGAGTCCCAAACTGAGATAATTTTTTTAACATAACGTTTAAATCACTCTTCCCATGGAATTCATGTTGAAAGTATATTTTCAAGATTAAAAGGGAGGGATGCCCTTGGTCATATGACTTGGTAACGTGTGAGTCACGAGTGTTTATCTATACCGTCCTTAACCCTTTGTTATATATGAGTCATATGCATTGCATTGCTTAAGAGTTTCCATGATACTAACTTACTATTATACTGCAAGGCAATGATGTATCTGATACTGTGTGTGTAGTGGTTGTTGATTTACAGATGTTTATCTGATGTAATATATTTATCTCTATACATTATTTGATAGATGCGTACCACTTACGAGTACATTTAAGCTATACATTTCATTATGAGATCAAACCCCCATCCTTGGCACTTTTTTCAAAGCAGTGCCCTATAGAGCTACAAAACATAATATGTTGACTGGGGAAAAAACTGTCCATTGGATCTTATGTTTTGGGTGAAACAATGGAAAATTAAGCCACTTACATCACATAATAAACAGAAAAAGTGGGACTTCTCTAAATAGCAAGGGTTAACAGCCTAGATGTTGATATCGTACTTTATGTGAATGAATGTCATCTACGCCATCTATACTGTAAAACAACTGAACAATCTTATTCTTATTTTCACACACAACCCTTATGAAAATTAACTATGGTTTTACTACAGTAGTTTACCTATGGCATTAAGTAAATCATAGTAACCACACATTTGCCATTGTCTTACTACAGTAAGCATAGTTTAACCATGATATTTGTAGTAAACGTATGATAATGCAGATGGAAATCAATCCACCAAAAACTATGCTTACTACACTTTTACTATAATAAAAAACATGGTTTTCATAAGGTACCGTACTATATCAGAATTTTCTTCTGAATAAACACAGTGATTTCAGTTGATCGTTGCTTCTGTATTGCTTGTGTGAATGAGAGTCACAAGTTTAAACATTGACTGGTGGGCAGAGACTCACTGGACAAACAAACCAACAAGACATTCCCTTCACAGTTTACTGTGGTTTTACCCCAAACTAAACTTTCTTTCAAGGTATTTGGTGTTGAGATTATTGAGGCCTCTCTCGGGTCAGTTTCTACTGTTTTTCTAAGGTCTCCCACATGTTTTTGTAACATCTTAGAAATACTGGGGATTTGTTGGTGTGCTAAGACACACAGAGTCATTAAGTAATGTTACATCAAGTTTGTTTCATAATAGAGTTAACAGTGTTTTGTAAAAGTAAATTCTCTTTCTAACATAATCTACACAAAAGGAGACTCTGTTATTTTCACATGGAAAGACATTTCCATCACGATTCAACACAGGATGGTTGTTATGGAAACATGTTTTTTTATGATTCATGGCTTATGTGTAATGGAAAAGACACTCCCAATAGGAGAAATCGTCAACCAGCTCTTTGTGTAGCTAACTTTCCCCTTCTGTGAAATCATTCCTGCAATGTTATGACTGAAGTGAATCAAACCCATCAGCATGAGACTTTGCCTTCATAACATCTGTGACCAGCAGAATGAATGAATGAATGAATGAACAAGCAAACTCAACACACTTGTTCAAAATGTGCCATATTTATTCATGAGATATAAAAAGTGTAAATGTTCATTCAGAATGTGTAACTTTTATCGTGAAGCCTCTGAATCGTCCAATAGCCAGTGCTTTTACTTGAAATGTTTCATTTGATGATGGCCTTTGTTGTACCCACATCCTGTTCTGTGGCTTGTTGGTAGTGCTTGCTTCTCTCTCAACATTTACATTCATGCATTTGGCAAACACTTTTATCCAAAGTGACTTACAGTGCATTCAGGGAATAATATTTTGACTAAATTATGTGTTCCTTTGTGAATTGAACCCAGCACTTACACAAACGTCTACCAATTGCGCCACTGGAACAATCCTATACATATTTTACTGTCTTTTGGTTATTCAAAATATAGAGTTTAACATAATTTAAATTTATTTTGGCTAATAAATTCATAAATATTGGATTTGTTTTCTTCCAGGGTAGATAAAGACAGAAGTGGGGCAATATCAGACACAGAACTTCAACAGGCATTATCGAATGGTATGTTTTTTCTTAATTTATTTGATTCCTATTAGCCTTCATCACACATATTTACTTGGTATTTATTCAGCATCAATATTAGACTCTTATATATAAGTTTTATGCCTAACACAAACTACGAGTATCAAGCAAACCCATAATTTTTCTTAAGGTCTAATTTTATCTCTAACGGCCACCTGATAATGTGAGTTTAGTTGGCACTATAAACTTGTTTTTTAGTGCCTCAGATGAAATTTACATATGTAAAAATTCTCATTTGCTAATAACTACAGAGAAGTTGTAATATGTGTTTTAATATAATGTCTAACATTTTTTAGGCTGTGCTTCTAAGACTTAAGAAAGTGTTCACAATTTTTTACTCCAGTTGGCAAAAGTGCCTGCTAGCTAAATTAAGATCTCATTAGTAAAGCCAATGAGCCAAATTTCTTTGGGAATTACAGTTTTATTACAAAACACAGGCCAAGTCACTGTCAGAACTCATTACGAGGGCAACTATCACATATACCAGTTTATTTAAAAGGCACCTACAGCCTGTAAGTTAACTCCTGTTAGCATTACATTGTGAGCAAATCTTTTAAACATGGTAAGGAGCATCACATTTCCTGCTGAAGTCAAAGGTATTCAGGCCAATCACAACGTACAGATTAGCTGGCCAATTAGGCACACAGAGCATTTCAAATCCATGCGTTTCAGGAAAAGAGTGAAATATGGTTCTACAAAAATGTATGTTATATGAAAATAATGTGTTTTTTAACCATAAACCACGCGAACACATTGTATTATACCAAATACACAAAATAACATTTTTTTAGCAATGAAATAGGTGCTCTTTAAGTCAAATATTTTAATAGCCCTTCTGCTTTATGAGAAAAATATAGGTTTACTACCAAAGTGCGTTAGAAAACCTTAACACCTGTCAGTAGCTGTTATCTACCCTAAGCAGAAAGGTTTATGTGGCCAACGGCTCAGTAAGGTACAGAATTAACAGGAAACTCTGTTATCATTCTTGAGAGCTGCCTCTGTGTTTAAACTAAACCGGTTCAATGATCCCACTACCTGTTCGTGCCAGCGCTGCTGCAGAGCGATGCTGTGTTATAGCACGCTGATGTTGCACTCTGTATTTGTCAGCAGTGTGATGTCATAAAGTGTGTAACATTGTAATTCCTATCTGATGTGTGCCACTGGGGTTTCTTTGTTGTTGTAATATGAAAACGGATATCGTATGCCACAATGTGTAGTGTGTGATGCTGTTTTGCATCCTGGTTTTTAGATAAATGGTTCAGTTGTAAGGTCAGGTCTGTCAGCACTGTTAAAGCCAATGTCTGTGAATGGTCCTCAAGGACACAGCAGTCAGGAGAGATGTGTGATCACAAACACTAGTGAAGTATGTGCTGAATATGTCTAGTGGTAACATCCCTCTCTCTTTCTCTAACTGTTGTTTTTGATGTGGTTATTTAGCACTGACAGTGCTCTCATCACAGACTGTGTCATTTTCAGCTGGTTCAACATATTTACAAGCTCTTGATTTCCTCAGATGATGCTCCAGGCATTTGCTCGAGTAATGCTGTTCAAACAGATTTATATTATAAGGGCCGGAGCTGTAGGGCCTGTGAAACGCTCACTGTGAGAGCTGTGATTTACAGTGTCAGTTTAACCGTATTCTGCCCACCAACTTTAACCATGTTGGTTTATAAATCCACTCCTGTGACCAGCGTATAATGAAATTCACTCAAAACATAAAAACATTGAAATTTCCTATAAGCTCTGGTAATGGGTACATGCTGTAGCTGGCTTCATTCTAGGTGTATAGTGCCTTTGTGGGGTAGCTTGTGGGTTCATTGCATAGGTCATTGCAGTTCAACTTTTCACACTAATATTTATTATATATAATAACATTTAGTACAACAAGTTAAGTGCTTGATAATGGTATGTACAGTATATAAAGGGCTTACATGCAAAACCCTCTATGTGCATATGACATGTTTTCTTGTAAATTAGCATTTTTTTATATTATTATCTCATTTTTGATGGAGGTGGCGTTTAGCGGCTTTTGTATCTGAGCTCCTCATATGCATACTCAATACAGGGTGTATCTTTTAGTTTTTTTGCCATGCTTGAAATACTGGGTGAGATACTGAGAGAACCTTTTTGCATATTAGTTCATTGTCTATCAAAGTTCATTTTAGATGATGAGCCAAACTCTGATTTTTGACAGTTTTGCTGAAAGACAGGGACCCATCGCAGCATTAATCGACATGTACAGTGCCCTCCATAAGTATTGGGACAATAAAGGCAAAATTGCTCTGTTTGCTGTGGAGTCAAGAAATGTCTGACTCTGAACATTAAAAGATGAAAATGAGACAAAAGTACAAAATGTCAATTTTTTACCAATAGGTACAATTTACCAAATCAAAAGAATGACATCATTGGATTTTAATTCTAATGTGAGCATATTGAGATTATTGTCTGAAAAGTGATGATCTGTGTCCTGATGCATTAATTGATTACACATGAAAAGCAGTGAATGCGTAGTATCAGTTTCATCCATTACTTTTGCATACATGAGTCTTGCATTTGTTGACAACAAACGTACGTCAGAATAAAAGGTTGTTGTTCTCTGTTGTAAAGCGTGTACAGTATGTGTTGAAAAAATTTGCATTGATGCAATTTTGTCTTTACTGTCCTAGTACTAATGGAGGGTGTGTCACCAAACATGAAGTTTGGAAAAACTTAAAATAATTTTTTATTATGATATGTGTGATAGTTAACCATCACAATGGCCATGTTTAGTATGTCTTAGTACTTAGTAGTAGCATTCTCTCTTGCATACTTTTTTACTTTTTAGGGATTAGTATGTGAATTAGGACGCAGCACGTGTATTATATTGGAGTTACTGGCCACCTGGTTACTCACCAAAAGTTAGTTTGACACATTTTTGTTGCTTGGTTAGTGTTATCTTGAACATGGCGAGTTTATAACCTAAAGCTTAGACTGCTTTCTTTGAATTATGTAAGATATTACATATAAATTGTCAAGCTATTTTTGATGAGCAGTGAGTTTAAGAATCTGCTATAAAAATGAAAGCCTTGTGTTAAGTCATGCAGTGTTATTGCTAGACTGCAGTGTGTACTTGTCTAGAGGAGTGATTTGAATGTTGTTGTTTTTCCATGATCCCTCCCGAAGTGGGCAGTGCCGTGACTGGAGCCACTGTGCAGGATATTATAGGGACATCTTTGTACCGCTCTCTCTCTCGGTCTCTCTCTCACTCACCTCACTATTCACACTAATTGTAATAGTCAGCCTAATTTGATCAGGGTGACCTTGGTGACTAAGAAAAACAAATTTTTCAAACATTTACTTCTTGAGAACTAAAGGAGAATCTTGATTCTTACCCGATTGTGCGTGTGTGTGTGTGTGTGTGTGTGTGTGTGTGTGTGTGTGTGTGCGTGCGTGCGTGCGTGCGTGTGTGTGTGTGCGTGTGTGTGTGAGCGAGAGGCCATGACTCAGCATAGCCAGAAAGAATTGCTTTATTTTATGGCTCTACAATATTGTGCCTTTTGGTTTTGTAACCCCCAGCACGCCTGCTGTGCTCAGTAGGTGTGTTAAGATAAACTCACTGAAGCAAATGATAGTGTTTAATGCAGAAAGACAGGCTTCACTGTACTGGGACCAGTAAGTGGTCTATATAGACTATAATTTGTGTACACCAAGGTCAATAAAGGTGACTAATGAAGCTTACCTGAAAAATTTTAGCTGACCAACTGATGGTATTTGTAGGGCAATGGAGCAAGTGTTGTAATGGCACTCCCTAGTGATATCATCTTGGGCAGTACAGATACTCAACTATAAATAAACACAAGAGAAAACTTCACAAAGGAATTGCAATGTTGTTGTCATAAAAATGACATGATATCAAACATTAACATGCTAATGTCCCTCGTCTAATTGTGCCTAAATCATTTTTTTATAATATTCAAAGTTTTACTTTTTTAGACAGCTTTTTTCTGCTGGCCTGTACCATGCAAACAGGAAGAAATGATGCTGTTTTATTATGCTGATTGGCTTTATATGAAAACTGATTTTAATCTGTGTGGTTTAATTTTCAGGCACATGGACACCTTTTAACCCTGTGACTGTCAGATCAATTATTTGTGAGTATTAATGCTGTCTTGTGTTTATGTTGACGAACATTTATGATCTTTCTCTTATTTACACTTTGTTTGTGTACTCTATGGAAACTTTAAATGTTTCCTTTTGAGACTAGGGTTGCAAAATTATAGGAATTTTTAAGGCTGGGAAATTAATGGGAATTAAACGGAATTATTGGGAATAAACTGGGAATTTGAATATCTTTAACTACTTAAATGTAGTTTTAAAAAAAATCTACCTGGCACATTCCTCAGTCACATGCACACTGTTTACTAAAGGGCCATTGAGGCCATGCCCTCTGCATGTACTTGTATTCTTCCATAACATGCAAAGAGAATTTATTGAATCCTGCACACAAAATAATGTCAAAATGCTCATCTTTCCATGTATTCACATAAATTTGTATAAAACTTCCTTGCGCTGTGAGTAAACTAGTGTGCAACAACATTATACCATTGTTTAGACAAATACACTGACTGAGAAAACATTTAGGTGAGATAATAAAAAAGTAGTGCCTAAACGACCCTCCCCGCAAAATAAAAAAATCCTTCACATATTACTTAAGGGAGATTCCCCTCCATTTTCCAGTTTTTTTAATCTACGCAAAATTTATTTTTATTTTTTAGTTTGTTCACAGACAGCTTTTTGAAATATTTCCTGCTAGTTTTTCATATATTTATTTTTATCTCACTTTATTAATGACTTTTGTGTTGACCTACAAGTCATTATTGCTGATAATCTGTATATAGCTATTGTGAAATATTAAATATTATCTTTTCAAATTTACAACATGTTGTATCATGTGACAATATGTGACCCTGGACCACAAAACCAGTCATAAGGGTCAAAGCTGAATAAATAAGCTTTCCATTGATGTATGGTTTGTAAAGATACAGTATGAAAATATTTGGCTGAAAATACACAACTATTTGAAAATCTGGAATCTGATGGTGTAAATGAAATCCTTACGTACAGTAAGAAATGTACAAAATGATCTTTACTTAATATCCTAATGATTTTGGGCATTAAAAAAAGTTTGACCCATGCCATGTATTTTTGGCTATTGCTTCAAATATACCCGTGCCACTTTTGACTGGTTTTGTGGTCCAGGGTCACATATGGTAAGCATAGTGATTGATTAGAACAGGAAATGAGTCATGACCTCACCAGTCACATTACCAATGCAATACAATCAATCTAAGCATCTCATGGCACAAACGTGCAATATACTAAAGCAGTGTATTGTTTAAGTTTAAAGTGACAAATTGTAAATAACATTTAATTTTCCTTTCAGCTATGTTTGATCGAGAGAACAAAGGTGGGGTCAACTTCAATGAGTTTGCCGGCGTTTGGAAGTACATCACAGACTGGCAGAATATCTTCCGTACCTATGACAGGGATAACTCTGGGTTTATCGACAAGACCGAGCTCAAACAGGCTCTGACTGGCTTTGGTGAGTAGTGATACTTAGTCGCTTACTTATTGACAGGTATAAGTGAAACGTCAAGGTGATAGATGCATTCAGTGGGGTGTTAGGAAGAAAATCCTGTAGAATGAGAGGCATTAATGTCCAAACGTTTCATGTAACTTTTCACATGCATTTTTCATAGTTTAAATACTCCATGCCCTATTATTTTCCTCTCTTAAACTGTCGAAATTGATCAAAAAATGGTCCCTAGCTGTCACTTGGGTCCCTTTCAAAATATACACATGTGCACCTAAAGAGTGCATATTAGTACTTTAAGGAACAGTTTCGGGTATGTAACTGTTGTTCCCTGAGAAAGGAACGAGACGCTGCGTCTCCCTTGCCATACTTCCTGCGTCCCTGTAACGCCATCTTTGGCAATATTTCAGATAGCAATATATTCTTGACTCCCGCGAAAAATGCTAATCTTTTTTTCATTATTTTTTTTTTTTGCTTAGGTTATCGTCTTTCAGATCAGTTTTACAACACACTGATAGAGAAATTTGACCGTCAGAGAAAAGGCCAGGTGGCGTTTGATGACTTCATTCAGTGCTGTATTGTTCTACAGGTAATGTAAATGTTATAGACAATAATGTGCATAGTGTTGCTCATCAGGGTTACTAACCCTTGTTCTTACACATTAACTTCATATCCACATTGCATTTCTCACATGGTGAGTGTTTTTGTATATTAAGGTGAAAAATGTGACTAAAATTTTTATTTTTTATTTGAACAGAGGTTAACTGATGTGTTCAGACGATATGACACAGACCAGGATGGTTGGATTCAGGTGTCATATGAACAATATCTCTCAATGGTCTTTAATGTGGTATAGCACAACATCGGCATGTCTGCACTCTCGTGTGCCAAACACCAAATGTCCTTCTCTGTAGTCTTCCAGCAGATGACTCAACATTATCCTCTACAGGAGGGTGCGGGGATGGACCCTTTATGACTCTTTGGTTCTTAATGTCTGTTTGTCTGTTAGTAGTCATATCATATTTCTTTATTAGGTTAACCATATTATAATTATTGTAAGAAAATCACCCACTCTTCTCTCTGTGTTTGAGGAATGTCGACATTGTGAAAATCATATTTAGACCAGTTGCATGCTTTCTGATAAACCTCCTTAATGTCAAAGCATGAACTAATGTTTGTTTATTTTTTGGCTAAATTTAATTCATGTTTACAAAGTAATACTGTGAGAGCAGGTTGTGTTTCGCCATGAAAAAATCCTGTCTTTGGATTGACTCTCAGCTCTTCCATGTATTTGTAAAGAATTATATTTTTAATCTGCACAGTAATGTTACAAATTCAACATATTATTTTAGGATGGAGGTACATATGTTTTGTATGCCTTTTTCATGCATGATGCCTTACAACTGTACAAATAACAATAAATATGTTTTATTAAAAACTGGAAATTCAACTTGTTTGCATTTCTTGGAATATTTTCTGATGGATTTTTCATGGTGGATATGGTTTTTAAGGATATACACCTAGTAATAGTGTCATAATGTACGAAATACTTTGTATTCATGGCTCAATGCTGCCCCCTGGTGTATACACATCCTTACATTTCTACAGTAAGCATTTTTGGGCGACAAAAACGTTTTTCCTTCAAAGGTTACCACACTTCTGAAGCCACGCTATTCAGAGACTGAAGGAATGATCCCTTGCTTTAATGGTCAGCAGGTTACTTCAGGGAAGGATGATAGTGGCTGTTGTGGATCCATTTCTTGATTTTTATCACTGATATAACCTGCTGTCAGAGACTGGATATGTGGTTTTAACAGTCACTGTGTGAATGGGTTGCTTTAAAAATAAAAAAAGTTGTTTAATGAATTTGCAGAGTTTTCTTTACCCTTATATAAGTACGGTAACTTAGAAAATAATTTTTATACGAACATTTTTTTAGTATGGAATTAGAGTATTATTCCTTTCAGGTTTATTGATAATTTTGTTAAGATGTGATTTTTGTTTTAGGTGATGCGACATGTTATTTTCTAGCCTCTTTATGAATTGTAGTGGCTGTGGTATTGAGAGGGCTATGATCTATGATCGCGCTTATGGCACACACTGCTGAAAACTCCATTACAAATTCCAATGGTTTCCATAGCGATAAAAATACCATTATAAATCATCAGCTGTTTACAATTAAAACTGTATTTTTGGGCCTTGTTCCAGTACATTATACGATGTTCTATTGGTTCCCATTCACCAGATAACCAAATGGCAAGTAGAGACCAACAGACACAATTACAATTATAAATAATATAATTAATTTTATAACCAATGAAACTATTCACATTTCTGGTTTCTACTGTTACAAGCAGAGCAATAAAATTGGGTGGAGTTTAAAGTAAATGTGATAAGAAAAGTTCACTTTTAACCTGTGTTCAGCAGTACATTTGGTAGGCGAGTATTGTTTGCAACTTCAAGAAAATACACCAAAAAACATTGTATTTTACACTATGGTTATATTCGTGTAAAACGAAAATCTTTTATGGGAATCTCTCTGAAATAAAGGACTGAAAGAAGAGTAAGATCAGGTAAGATAAAATTACTAAAAACGACAACATGTTGTGTATTTATGTTGTTCTTGTAAACAATATATAAAAACTAAAAGAATATCATTACAATAAAACATTATGGGGCGGTTTCCCGGACTAAATGCATGAGTTGCCTTAATTTCTAAACACCACATTTTTAACATATATCAGGCCCATTGTTTTGTCTCAAAATGCACACCAGTATAGGTTTGTTTGTAAGCAGGGGTGCTGTAAAGTGGGGGTAAACAATGACAATTCTCAGGGCCCACGAGTAAGAGGGCCCCCAAAATTGTGGTGCTAAAAAAATATTTAATAGTAAAAATTATTAACTTTAAATTATTCTATTTGCTGTTTCCTGGTATAAAAAAAAATGTATTTGTTTAGGAAACACAAACGTCCGTGGGCCCCTTTCCCCCCTCTCAATTATCATAAAATGGTTCAGTCCGCCCAAATTGTATAATCCAGGGGCATGTTCAATCTCACACCGGTGCGCAACGTTTTGCTACGGTTTCCGGGTTGAACGACATGTTTCCTGGAAACGGTGTGCAACGGAATGCAACAGGTTTTAGAAGCGTTTTCTCTTGTTTAGTGGGTGTGTCAGAAATGTCAGCCCAATCAGCGGCAAGATGTATAAAACCACGCGATAGTAAAGAGACAGCTCTCTCAATGGGTTCAAGTTGGAATGTTGTCTTTCATTTTGGACAGCAAGGTTAGTGATTGTAACATCGAGGGTATTTTACAGTATTAAACACACATTTATAACGATTTCATCAGGCTTTAGAAACATTTAAAAAAGAACACAAAGAATGGCCTCTCAGCTACCGTAGTTGCAACTCTTGCGTCATCACAACAGGGTGTTCAATGCATCACCGTTTCAGTTTAATAAACGTTGTGCAACATTTTGTCGGGGCTGAACGCAGCCCAGGCAACACAGCTTGACTTCACTTAGCGCCGGCAAAATATCAACTTGGCAAAACTCGATTTAAACAGCGCAAAATGACTGCCTGTGGACGTTATAGATAGAAATGATTATATTTCTGTTTTTATTCACACAATAAATATTTAAACTAGTTTTAATGAAAATGCATGTAGTTTTAGGAAAAGTCAGGGAGCAGCAAGGCTTTATGATTTATTTAGACAAAGTTATTGACTATGCAAATTTCAAAACGGTCAAAATGACGCCTTGTTCGTTCTAGTGTTAAAGATAATTACCACACTGCAAAAAATGATTTTCAAGAAAAACATTCTTAGTAGTTTTGTCTTGTTTTCAGTAAAAATATATAACATTTCTTAAATAAAGATGCTTTTTCATGATAAGCAAAACGACCCAAGAAAATGTATCTAGTTTTTAGACCAAAAATATTAAATTTAAGTGATTTTGTGCATAAAACAAGCAAAAAAATCTGCCAATGGAGTAAGCAAAAAAATCTGCCAATGGGGTAAGCAAAAAAATCTTGAAAATTTTTCTTAAACACTTAATTCAAGAAAAATTCAAGAAAAATTTGCTTACCCCATTAGCAGATTTTTTTGCTTGTTTTATGCACAAAATCCCTTAAATGTAATATTTTTGGTCTAAAAACTAGACTTATTTTCTTGGGTCGTTTTGCTCAAGAAAAACCATCTTAATTTAAGAATTTTTTGATATTTTACTGAAAACTATATGAAGATAATTTTTTGCAATGCATAAGTTTAAATGTTACGGTTAAAATGACTGCTGGTGGCCATTCTAGTGTTAAAAGTGCATGATAAGGGAACTCAATTTTCTCCCCATGTAAGGTCAAGAAAACGCTGGAAAAAATAACAATACACAGTTTTAGTTAAACATTCAACACTGCAAAAATTGACTTTCTTACTTAGTATTTTTGTCTTGTTTTCAGTAGAAATATCTAAAAATTCTTAAATTAAGATGCTTTTTCTTGATGAGCAAAATGACCTAAGTAAATGAGTCTAGTTTTAAAGCAACACCAAAGAGTTTTGGCTCTTTGCTCCCCCTACAGGTTAGAAGCGTAATTGTCCATTACCCACTGTCATAAATACTGAGGCATAGCTGGCTCTGATTGGATTGTAGGTCTGCCGTAAAGCAAGTTTTTGTAGTATTCACTCGGACTACAGGACCAGTACCCGACGTTTGGAAACTTCTTTAGTGCGGTTTTGGCCGATAGAGGGCTGCAAAGCGAATGTGAAAGTGCTGTTCACCCTGTTTAGAGTGGATGAATGACTGAAACTGTTTTGGAAGCGTTATTTTAAGGTTAAAAAAACTCTTTGGTGTTGCTTTAAGACAAATTAATATACAATTTAAGTGAAATTGTCCTCAAAACAAGCAAAAAGATCTGCCAATGGGGTGAAAAAAAATTGTGAAATAATATTTCTTTTTTCTTAAACAATTAATTCAAGTAAAATTTTCTCACCCCATTGGTAGTCAAAATACCATAAAAGTGCATGATTTTATGTAAATTAATATGAAAAAAGTCTCAGCTGTGTTGGGGGCCCTGTCAAGATTCTTTTCATGGGGCCCAAAATCCTTAGCAGCGCCCCTGTTTGTAAGAAATAATTAAATGTCCTAAAATAACTAAGGCCAAAAACTATTCTAAACCTTTTCCAGGAAACCGCCCTAAGTGGTAATAGCCTACTCGTTTCTCACACGCAACCTTTGCAAAGCATGAATCGGTCATTTAAGACAAAGCTAAACTCACTGTATTTGGAAACAAAATAAAACTCTCAAGGTAAACACATACCTTGATTGTAGGGGTCTAAAGACACAAAATAAAGTGCGAAATCTTAGTGTAATTTTTCAATTTAATCTTAATTTTAGTACTTATGCAAGCAATAAGCAAGCTACAGTCTTAAAAATATTGCCAGAATTATGTTTTGTCTTAAGACAGAAACTTCATGCTTAAAAACATGAAGTGTTCATGCTTTCAGGGTGAATTATTGCAGTGGACTCCGGTTTCGCAGAAATTCGAGAAATTATCAGGAAAATAGACAGCTGCAACTCATACTTAGCTGCTGTCGGAATTTTGACCAACGAAAAATATGAGCATATCACTCCAATTCTCAGGTCCTTACAATGGTTTCCAGTTAGATTTAAAGTAGTATTTTTACTCATTTTTTATTTGGACCTTAATACATTGCAGATATGCTTATTGAATATAAACCTAACCGAGGATAAAGTCAGTTAAACAAGGCAAGTCAGCATATCTATTATCACATGTGCCTCAATACAATTTTAAATCTAGGTTAAAATAAGTTGGTTTAGCTTAAAAGGGACATTTCACAATTTTTTTTTTAGACGTAAATTTTTGATGTTCCCTGGATACGTGTGTGAAGTTTTAGCTCAAAATACCAAATAGATAATTTATTATAACATGTTAAAAATGACACTTTGTAGGTGTGAGCAAAAAAGTGCCTGATTGGGGTGTGTCCTTAAATGCAAATAAGATGATGAAATGCAAACACTAATCGCCATAATGGTGGTTTGTTTGAAATTGAAACTCAATTGTGATGTCCATTGACTTTGTATTGCGAGAAGCCACCTCCTTGTCATTTCTGGCTTATAACAAAAAACAGAATAATGCCTAAAAGCTGCTGTGTGACAAGGTGTACAGCTAACAAGCCAAAAAAAACACATCATAAGTTTTTATATGCTGTCGGGTGTAAAACCCAGCCTTTAAGGAGAAAAAAGTGGATCGCCGACTATGTTCCCCTCTAGTTGGCGCAGTTCTACTAATAGTAGTATTATGAAAAGTTGCCTGTTTTTTGGGGAGTCGACAGCTTATAAAAACTTATTTCTGGGTTTTTTGGCTTGTTAGCTGCACACCCTGACACAGCAGCATAAAGCAGCATACTTCTGGACAGTGGCGTGCACAGACCTCCTCAGGGCCAGGGGCTGACGTACTTAAAAGGGCATCTTTTTTTCCCATCAAATAACAATCAAATATATATATTACTTTGGTGTTTTTATACTTTCTTTCCTTGAAATGATTTAAATAATGTTGTAACAAATGAATAACACATCAAACTAAAATAGGGAAGTTAGGAAAATATTATTTACTTTAGCAAACAAAACAGCGAGAATCAAGTTTTGAGACTTCATGTTCATGTTGTAAACCCTATATGTGTATATGTATAAAAGTGTTAGCAATCATTAAATCGGCAAGTTAACCGATCTATCATAGTGTTTTAATTGCTTATTTCTTTGATTAAACGTCTCGCTTACAAAAAAAGAAACAATAAGCTTAACCATTTGAAATTATTCCTAAAACCTATTTTCATAGCTAAAACACACCGCTTTGTTAGTTTAGCACACCATCAAAACACGACAAATAGTGGGATTAATATGTTTGCTCCAAACTAACTTTATAGCAGATCAAGTGTTTTGAGCTGATGTGGCTTCAGATCGCAAAATGAAACAGAAAATACACTCTTTCTTTTTGGTATTCTGCACAGTGCTAAAGCGTTGCATTATAATAAATAAATATACTGTATTATGAAAATACCCAACATGACCGGAACAACACAGATAGCCTATACCATATATAATCCTAATTAAGTTTATTGTCTTCTTGTTTTATCCATCAGAACATCTTTATTTGCATGTTATTAGCAATGGCGGAGCCAGAGGGGTGTCCAGGGTGGCACTGGACACCCTTGACATGTCACTGGTCACCCCGTGTGCCACCCCAAATTTCATGCGCTACTTTCACTTAATCGCTATGTTTATTTTCGACGTGCGGCAGCGCAGCACATTGTTAAAAACAAACATTATGAATATTAACCCTCCCTGCGGTCGCGGCGCAAACTCTTTATTTTTCAATCACTGCGCAAAGAGACTTGGATTACTCTGCTGATTTTGGACATACAGATATGATTTATACATCATTTAAAACGTTCAAGTGCAGGATTTCCATCCAATATGAATGTGTACCCCTAACTCATAAAAAACGGCTTTACACAATAAAAATATATTGAGTTTGTCCAACTCAATTTAAAGTAGTCTGAGTAACTCGATTTAGTGTAGTTTGAATAACTCAATGTAGTATAGTAGGAAGAACTCAATCTGTTATTTTATATGAAACGTTTTTATATCATACTAATTAGCATAAGCACATGTTAACATGCTAACAATAGTAACATATGATACTTTGGATGAACATGTGAGACGAGACTGATCTCCAAACAGGCATTTACACAGTTAGTGCTCATTGAGAGAAATATGTCACATCCACAACCTAACCACAAGCGCCACTCTTCTGCATGATGGTAACCACACAATTTGAAAAAATATAACGCTTCTAAATCAATAAGATAAACGGACATTAAACACTATTAAGTCTTTCTCTTTACCTAAAAATGCATAAAATAACACTTAATTAAAAAAATTACTCTCCAAAAGCAGTTGCATGCAAAGCATGCTGGGAAATTCTTTTTCCAGAACCCAAACTCAAAATAATCGTTTTAACGCAATTACAAATAAATCAATAAATTATAGTACATATTTATTTTGTGTTATGCTAATTAAATATATATACTTATTGCTCTTAATGAGGTATTTTAAATTAATTTCTAAGAAGGGCTTGAATCATTTTTTTGAGCACTATTTGGACGGAATTTATTTTACAAGGGGACCTATGAGAAAATTGTGCGTCTTGAGATCCTCTGTGTTTTTAATCCCTTCCGAATTGGCCATGTCTGTGTTTTTCTTTCACAACCTCTGTAAAAATTGCTTATTTGCCGAACTCAGAGGTCCTCTTAGGAATTAAATACGGTCCGAATGTGTGATGCTTAGGCAGCAATTTGTGATACTTGTGAATGTTTTAAGCACTTTTGGGTCTCGCACCCTGTTTATTCCATCGGGTTGTGTGCTCGGTTACAGTAGGTTTCTCTGAGCTCACTATGACCTGTTTAAAAGCATTAGGTTCACAAGACTCACCAGGGTTATGTTGAGAGGGACCACGGTGATGCTCTGCTGTATGTTCTGGCAGGGTCAGCAGCACCGCAAGTAACTTTGTATCAAGAACTGCAATCTTTTGTAGAAGTCTGTGGCAGTTTTTGTTTGAGCACTGTGCTGAACTGCTGGTAGTAAAATCAAAAGATAAAACAAAAAGTACAAAGCACAAGTAAAAGCGTCCAAACAGTAGTGAAGCAGGAAGTCCATCATTTAACTCCCCCTTTGACCCAACCATGGGTACAAATAACCCAACATTTGTTAATATCCATAGCAAGGACTAATGAATCTTATTTTCAGTAATCAACATCAATTTTGCTTATTAATATGTGGGTAAGGCCTCAAATGTCACTCACATTTGTAAAACACAAAAGGCTTGTGGTAATTCGAGCCGTTTCTCAATGTCAAGGATACTTCCTTGGCAGTACTAGTCCTTAAAAGTCACTTCCTTCAGAGGCTAGGCGAGGCTCCTTTTAAGCATTCGGAGAAGACGTTAAATGGAACAGGCTAGCAAGTGCACGTCATTACGTCATTGCGTGATTGAAAGGTGTCCTTTCGGTGCTGCGCGCATAGGATTGTGGGTGATTTCAGCGCGTGAAGAGCGCGAAGGATACCAATTTGCATCCTTTCCTGTGTATGGGATATTTCTCAAACGAAGGACTCAGTCCTTGGCTGAAATTTCGAGGATCCTCGACATTGGAACAGTCCTTCGACGGACGTCGATGACGTAGCATCCTCGAAATTCTAGCTTCCGAGGATCCTTCCTTGACATTGAGAAACGGCTACTGTGTACTGATCATTTTCTCTAGAGTCACAAGGTGATAATAAGAAAATATTATTGGCATTTTAAAGAATGCATATTAATTTATATTTTATACAGGTGTGAAAACTTTGATACCAACAAGCAATTAAGTACAATTCAAGGACACAGCAAATCAATAAAAGGACCCACTACAAGATATATACTCAACACGACAAAGATAACTGAGGAAAAAATCCTGCGAATAGAGAGAATCGGAGAAAAGGATGATAAAAAACCTCATAAGATCATAATACTGGTTGGAGAAACAGGAACAGGGAAGACCACTCTCATCAATGCTATGGTCAATTACATTATGGGTGTCAGATGGGAGCACAAAATTTGGCTGGAGATGGTAGAGATATCGAATAAGGAAAGTAAGTCTCAAACAACAGCAGTCACAGTCTATGAGGTTTTTGCACAAAACAGTCCATTCTCCCTCACCATTATTGACACACATGACAAAAATGCACACATAGATGAATATTTAAAGCAGTTGTTCACATCAAAACATGGGATTTATGAAATTCATGCAGTCTGTCTTGTGCTGAAGGCAACAGATGTACGACTCCATGACAGACAGCGGTTTATTCTGAATAAAATTATGTCACAATTCGAAAATGATATAGGAAAATATATCTTACCACTCGTCAAACAGGGTAGTATAAAAGCTCCCCCCATACAAATCATTAATTTCATTAAAGACTCTGGAATTCAATGTGCAGAAAACAAGAATGGTGAACCTGTTTATTTTCAGTATAACATCTCCCAGAGTGATTGTTGTTATGGAGAAGATAGGGAGAGTTACAAACCCTCATGGGATTTTGGAATGGAAACTTTCAAGGAGTTCTTTGGATATCTAAATGGGATGCAATCAAATAAGCATTTAAATATGAGGAAAGAGATAGCTAGAGCCATTGAAAAAATAGGAGATCAAATTGAAATGAAATTGAAGTCCGAAGGTCTACTGCCCTTCATAGGCTAAGTGCAGTAACTATTCAAACACTGAAACCGAGAAAAATCCCCTTAAAGTTTTTACACCAGCCAGTCAAACATGTTACTACAATTTTGGCACACATGTTTCTCTGAAATGGGACATAATTGAAACAGGAGACTTTGTCACAAGACACGAAAGATCTCACAAAACCCATTTCAACCCTTGACTCAATTTTGACCAAAGGCGTAGTTACTGCGCTTTGGCTTTGTAGGGCAGTCTACCCCGCTGTTAGCTTACATTTGATTAGCTTGTCTTTTCAGTTTCCAGACCTCATGAATTACATACTCAAAGGCAAATGACAATGTGATTTATGTATATGCTAAAGCTAGAGAACATGTGGCACTCAAGTTATCTTCTGCAATGACAAAAATCTTATTTGGATATTCAGTGCTGTCTAAATCTTTTTGCATGTTTTCTTACAATTAAGGAGAGGGATCGAGGGAAAGCTTGATCTTTTAGTTAGTAGTGAAAAAATACACATAGTTTCATATGTTAAATATCTTGGGATCAGTTTAGATTTACATGTAACATTTGAAGAGCGTGTTTAAAATCGGTAGATAATGCATTACATTTACATTTAATATCAGAAATTTTGTTTAGAGTCGCATACTTTGGCGGTTCAGCTTTTCTATAAGAATTATTAATTTGATGTTACCAACTAACATAAGACAGTGTTTCACTTTTGCACCTTCAAGTTTCACTGGAAAAAGATTCAAACGTGTGATTTTGGAATAATTGGGATTTTTTTCTTATGCATTTTGGATATGTAACTTCATTTGTCACTATTTGTAATTGTATTTTTATCAAGCATTTTAAATATGTTCTGAATATTTTAACTTCATCATTTGTTTATCTTTCCTGTCTATAGGAACTTTAGATGAAATACTACTGAAACTGTTTTTTATCTAAATCATTTTAAAGTTGATGTTGGAACAACATTAAACTATTGATGAAAGTCAACAGTGAGATTAAACTAACATTAATTTAACGATCCTAAAATCAGCGAGTTTTGATTGGGTTGAAAGTATTTTTTTCTTGTTTCTGTGTGTGGCTTGTATATATTTGTAGCACATGTTGAATTGAATTGATATGTATGTTTTCATAGTTTATAGAGATCAGCAGTTGCTCTGCAGGCACCAGCAAACTGCCTGGTGGCCGTGCGCTGCAATCGTTAACTTGTACAATAAAGCAGTTGCCTCTAACATAGGTTTTGTCTATACTGCCTCTCAACGTTAATTACTTGTTATTTGAAGTTTTTATAAAGTTACTCTGTAAAGTATTAAAACTTAAATTCTGTTCTAGACATTTATTATGCTGCACGAATTGGGAACCAGTCTGAAGTCAACTGTTTTACTGTCTGAAATCAACCAGTCTAAAGTTAACTAAAGACTGAACGTCTGATAAACCCTGCCAACCCATCATCAATAGACCACCACTTTATCCAGCTTGGATCCTCAACTCTATTGCCTTTCAAGTCTGTGAGGCAGGGCCATAGGGAAGTCTGGCCCCCCTGAAAAATAAAGATGTGGGCCCCCACCACCCATATCATATACTCATACTGTATAATATGGCGCTTTTCCATTGCATAGTACCCCACGGTTTAGTTTAGTTTGGGTCGGGTCAGCTTACTTTTGGGAGCTTTTCCATTGGGTGCAGTACGTAGTACCCGATACTTTTTTTCGTACCACCTCGGTTGGGGTTCCAAGCGACCCGAGCTGATACCAAACGTGACGCGAAAACACTGTAGATCACTGATTGGTCTGAGAGAATCGTCACGTCATCGCTATAATGTAAATATTAGCTTTAGCTTACTGCTAGCTTGCGCTGTCTCAAGCAAACATGTTGTTATCTGTGTTCTGCTATAAGTTTCCAAACACACTTTTAGCGATGAAAAACATCCGCAGGTTGAGAATCCGGGACACATAACAGTTTTTTCCAGACTTGCAGTTTGTGGCGGCACAGTCGCGACGTGCACGTCCGCATTATATATGCTTAAATGCAACTGAATGAGGCTCAGCGGAGCGCCGTCGACTGACGCCACGGGTCGGGTGTTTGAACAGAAACTGTCATGTGAGACAGAGGTAGTTATAAACGCGATGTGCAAACATCTATTTGTGGTGGTCAATTTTAATTTTGTGGCAGACTGAGAAATAAATGAATGTATGGGAATGTACAACAACGCTCTCACGTGAATGATGTCACAGCAGTAGGCAGCGTAAATATAACGACACGTCTATAATTCCTCCCACTCCGAAGTGATACTAAACTCGATGGAAAAGCTAACCACGCCAAAGTGAGGTGAGCTGACCCAACCCAAACTAAACTAAACCGTGGGGTACTATGCAATGGAAAAGCGCCATTAGTTGACTCCAGTGTCGCTCTCATTCCAAAATGGCGGATTCGCAGGGCTGCCGCCGGGCGCTGGTGTTGCAATGGGACGTTCCATTGGCTTTCACTTCTTGTCAATATAAGTTCTTTGACAATACTAGAAACCATTACAGAAATGTGAATAGTTTCATTTGTTATAAAAGGAATTCTATTATTTTTAATTGAAATATAATGGTGTCTGTTGGTCTCTACTGCTAATGTGTTAGGATCTATTGGTGGGGATGCCATTTGGTTATCTGGTGAATAGAACACCATTAAATAGTACAGGAACAAGACCCAAAAACACACAGTTTTAAAACAGCTAATGATTCATAATGGTATTTGTGTCGTAATGGAAACCATGGAATTTGTATTGGAGGTTTCAGCAGGATGTGCTTTTATAAGCACATTATTCAGTTTCAGACGGGTAATATCAGTTATAAAAATCAGTATTGTAGAAATGGATCCACAACAACCATCATCAGGGCTGGACTGGTAATCTGGCATATGCACTTGGGGGCCGGTGGATATAGGTGTTTCTCAATTTCAAGGATACTTCCTTGCCAGGACTGGTCCTTCCAAGTCACTTCCTTTGGGGGCTAGGGAAGGCTCCTCTTTAGTATTCGGAGAACACGTAAATGGAACAGGCTAGCAATTGCACGTAATTGCGTTATTACGTCAGTGAAAAGGTGAGCTTTCGGCACTGTTTGTTATTTTCTTGTTATTCATCAAATAAAATCAATGCATCCAGAATAAATCTGAAAATTTTGACACAGAAAGGTAGGCCTGGTACTAGAAAACAAATGCAATATAGAAAAGACATGCTCAATCACACACACAGAAACACACAAAGGTATGACTGCCACAGAGAGCATTTTTTACAGAATTTGGCAAAAAAACAGCCACAGATGCAAACAAAGATATAAAATACTAACACAGGTGTGTGCGTACCTACACACGCACACACGCACACGCACACACACACACACACACACACACACACACACACACACACACACAAACACAGACTCACACGCACAAAGACACAGTAAAACTTACACACACATAAAGACACTTACACACACATACACTTGCACACACATTGCACACACACATAAAGACACTTACACACACATACACACACATAAAGACACAGACACAAACAAATGGCATCCCCACCAAATTTAGATCACAATTTATGTGAATTTTTCATAAAAATGTGATATTTTACAGCCAAGCTAATGGTGTAGTTGAGGAATTGAGTGGTAAACAGGTACAAAAGTACTTCATATCTCCCAAAAGATTGTATAGACAATTATTGTATAGATGGAAAGTAAACAAAAAAATGATATATTATTTGTATCATTAAAAATGTATATATATTTTTGTACTGCAATCACCCTTTTAATTTCTGGGGTAATTTTTCCCCCCTGGGAACTCTAACGTATACAGGAAAATAGGGGCTTCTGAAGGTTAACTGTTTGATAACAGACTGATCAAACTATTGTAAAAAAGCTTTATATTACTATTATTTTACTATTATGTAAAAAATTCTTATCTTTATTAATTTTTGTAATAGTTGCATGAAGATTTAAGCAATTTTACTTAAGTTATGGCTTAATGGGATTGTTTTAATGTGATAATTATATAAATACTTAGCCTATGTTCATGTATTGGCGCTTTTCCATTGCATAGTACCCCACGGTTTAGTTTAGTTTGGGTCGGGTCAGCTCACCTCACTTTGGCGTGGTTAGCTTTTCCATCGAGTTTAGTATCACTTCGGAGTGGGAGGGATTATAGACGTGTCGTTATATTTACGCTGCCTACTGCTGTGACATCATTCACGTGAGAGCGTTGTTGTACATTCCCATACATTCAGGGGCGATTCCAGGATTTTATAAATGGGGGGGCACAGGGGGGACCAAGAACCAGTCAGGGGGGGCCAATCAGAAAATTCAAATGAAAATAAATACTGGTTTAGAAAATATTAAGCAAGGTTCCCAAAATCTTGTGCAATGCCACGTGCTCTAATATAGATGGTATTAATTTTTTGTATTTTGCATGGATTAGACATCACAGTTCTGTTCCAGAATAGTTCACTTTAAATAAATTGTCATAATTTACTCAAGTTATTTCAAACATGTATGAGTTTTTCTTCTGCTGAACACAAAATAAAATATTTTGAAGAATCTTAGTAGCCAGAAAGTTGATGAACCCCATTGACTGCCATGTTATTTTGTTCCTACATATGAAGTCAATGGGATCCATCAACTGATTTTGATTACCGACATTCTTAACTCTTTTCTTTTTTGTGTTCAGCAGAAGAAAGAAACTCATACAGGTTTGAAACAAGTTTAGGTATATGACCATTTAAATTAAGTGAACTATTCCTTTAAGTAGGTTATCTAAATTACACAGAGTTGCGTGTAGCTGGTATTAGTTAACGTTCTGACATATCAGGATTTTGGGAAAATTTTAGCCCTACTTAAAAATGTGTTTTTCTACTCTGTCTGATCTGACTTTCATTGTTTATTATTTTTATTTTAACACAACTGGATGCTATTTTTAGATATTATCTGTTCTGTTGTCAGACATAAAGAAAGAGTTTAAAATAGCGACTAAACACGACCCAATAACACCTTGTGTTTAATCCAACCAGCTGTTACTTTATACTGCTAAAATCCTGATTTAAATGCGACATTGTCTGATACAATTTACATTGAAGAGCTGATACGAGGTGATTTCGGATTACCTGTGCGTCTCATGCAGGGTTGCTCTTCTCATCTGATTGTGTTTATGAGCACTTTTAATTTTAAATTAAAATAGCTTTTTAGTTTAATTGTAGATCGCGTATAGCGCAGACAATTCAGCGCAAATTCAAAAATATCAGAGAATACTGTTACGCGTGCACGCGCAAACCGCACCATAGGGAGAGAGAGAGCTCGTGCACAGAGAACTGGTGTGTGTCTGTGTGGGAAAACACTACTAACCTTTAAGTCGTGATACTCGATCAACAGTCTTCTCTGTCAGTAACATCTGTTGACTGTTAACTTTTACGTGAAAAGACAAGTACACGGAGGAACCCAGGTGGAAAACACCGCCAACTTTTAGCTCCTTCACTCAGTGTCATGTAAGAGAGGCACTGTCGAGGTTTCCCCACGCAGCAGTGAGAAAGCGTGCACGCGAGCGAGAGAGAGAGAGGCGCTGCTGAGCGCTTGCAAAAGCGAACAAAGCCGTTTTAAATAGTAAAATAAAATGTAAATGCTTATCATGTGAAATCTATTTGATTTGTGTTGATTTGTGCCTGTGTTGAGTCTGTGGCGGGTTGCCCGCTCCTTCTTCGCGTTCGCACGAGTCTCAAATCAAACAGTGATTGACAACTGGTCCAAAGGTGCGGTGGGTGTCTTGGTGTCTCTTTCCTCCTGTTTAAAAACGCGTAACTACTGTGCTCGCTTCGTCTTCGCGGGAGTCTCAAATCAAAAAGTGATTGACAGCTCTCTGGTCCAATGGTGCGGTGGACATTTTCAGGTTGACAGTAAATCTAGCTGGCCCAATGAGATTGGAGGGGGGGCACCATGGGGGGCCAATCATATTCCAAGGGGGGGCGGTGCCACCCCATGCCCCCCCTCTAGACACGCCCCTGCATACATTCATTTATTTCTCAGTCTGCCACAAAATTAAAATTGACCACCACAAATAGATGTTTGCACATCGCGTTTATAACTACCTCTGTCTCACATGACAGTTTCTGTTCAAACACCCGACCCGTGGCGTCAGTCGACGGCGCTCCGCTGAGCCTCATTCAGTTGCATTTAAGCATATATAATGCGGACGTGCACGTCGCGACTGTGCCGCCACAAACTGCAAGTCTGGAAAAAACTGTTATGTGTCCCGGATTCTCAACCTGCGGATGTTTTTCATCGCTAAAAGTGTGTTTGGAAACTTATAGCAGAACACAGATAACAACATTTTTGCTTGAGACAGCGCAAGCTAGCAGTAAGCTAAAGCTAATATTTACATTATAGCGATGACGTGACGATTCTCTCAGACCAATCAGTGATCTACAGTGTTTTCGCGTCACGTTTGGTATCAGCTCGGGTCGCTTGGAACCCCAACCGAGGTGGTACGAAAAAAAGTATCGGGTACTACGTACTGCACCCAATGGAAAAGCTCCCAAAAGTAAGCTGACCCGACCCAAACTAAACTAAACCGTGGGGTACTATGCAATGGAAAAGCGCCATAAGTGATGTGTCGCTTGCGAACGAGCGACTTCAACGCTATTTACTAGCTTCTTTTTGTCGATATGGCAATATCTGCTACTTTAAAAAAAAGTACATTAAAGATCAAATCCGGTAACACTTTATTTTACGACCCGCAAAGTACCGCGTAATTAAACCGAATTTACAGCGTACCTATTTGTAACAACAGGGTAGGTAACCTGTAGGTATAAGGGAATAATATTTTAAGTTTGGGGAAATAAGGGGGTAAGAATATGAAGAATTATAAATTATTTATACTCTAAGTATTTTATAACAACAGGGTACCTATTGTAATATTACGTGGAATGTATGACTTAGTCAAGTCTATGGGGAAATTATGTTTTATTTTTTTTTATTGTGAATTTTTCTTATTGACTACTGAATGTTGTATACAGTCAATGTCTACGAGCCACATCGGCAAATAAATATAACAGCATATCACTTTTATTTTAGTAGCCTATATTACTTGCTTTTAATAACAAAAGTCCAGCTGATTTAATGTGGTTATCTTTTTTTTAAGGTAAGTACAATACAAATAGCAACTTATTCCCTACCAGGAAACTCCTACATTTGCGGACATATTTGAAGTGGTGCTTTGCAATTTATTTACTGTAAACACAAGTATTTTAGCCAAATATAATTTATGAAATGGCAAACCAGAATGAAACAACAGCAGATATCAGCTCCCGCTAAAGCAAAAGACGACTAACGTTACATGCGTAGGTTAGTGCGCAGGTGTAGAGCGCGCGGCCGTCTGCAGGAGGTTTGCTGGAACGCGATCCTGAGGTGAAATTTCTTTAAGAGGTTTTAAAAACGTTCTACACTGTGGAGTACAGCTGCGAGTGATGTTAGCAGGTTCCGCATGCTGGATAAGGTGACTGGTTTTGTTAATACATGACTCACGCATTTCAAACAATGTTTTTCAAGAAAGTTGCTAGCTAACGGTAGCCGGTTAGCTAGCACATAAGTAAGCCTAAAATTTATAAACGTAACTGGCTTAGAAAACTCTGTTTCTGTCAAGGCACAGTGAAGAAACATTTACTGAAGGCTTTCATTTATGTTTTTTATATGTAATGCAGAACAGCATTTGTGAGACGACATCAACTCATCATCCGAGTGGACAAGAACACCAACAGAGGAAGCCAAGCCGCAAAAACAATGAAAAATTGTCATGACTTTTTATTTTAAATAAAAGTTATGTGATAATAAACATTAAGTGTTGGCTTAATTATAGTGTTTTAAAGATGTTTTGAAATAAGTTGTTTTAAAATAAAAATAACAATATTCTGTATGTTTATGGTATTTACCCTATAACAAGAGGTGAACAAAGCACCACTTTAGTTTACAGCCCGCAAATATGAGAGTTACCTGGTACATACACAGAACAATCGGGGAATAAGCCCCACTTCAATTTACAGCCCGCAAATATAAGAGTTACCTGGTAACTCCTGTATACATATACAGATCAAAGAGGTACAAGTTGCTATTATTTTTATTGTGTGTTATATTTTATTTGCCGACGTGGCTTGTAGACATCAACTGTAGGCTATACAAAACACTTCATCAGGTAAGTAGCAAATATGAAAAAAAAAACATATTACACATAGACCATATTACCCATAGACGTAAGTCATACATACCACGTAATATTACAATATGTAGTTATGAAATACTTAGAGAATAATTTTCCATATATTCTTACCCCCTTATTACCCCAAACTTAAAATATTATTCCCTTATAACTACAAGTACGTACTGTAGAGGTACTCTGTTGTTACAAATAGGTACGCTGTAAATTCGGTTTAATTACGCGGTACTTTGCGGGTCGTAAAATAAAGTGTTACCTCAAATCCAAACTGAATGATGATAACACAGAATAACATACAATCAGACTGATCATTCATCTCTTTTTACAGCTTATTTTAAAGTCTTCCACTTTTCCACCCACAAAACATTATATATATACACACGCACGCACGCACGCACGCACGCACGCACGCACGCACACACACACACACACACACACACACACACAATACAAAAACATAGAACACATCTCCCACAGATATATATATACATACATACAGACATAAACTCATTCACACATAGGCTCTATACACAGAGCCGCCTTAACCTAATGTGAGGCCCTGGGGCTGAGAGGTTTTAGAGGCCCCCCATACCCTCAATTTATAGTCTCATTTAATAAAAAAAGTGTAATATCTAGGTAATCTACATCACAAAATGCATTAGTTTCTTTCAAGACATACAACAGTGAGTTTTCCCTCTTTGACCCAGAAAACACCATAATATCATTATTAACATATCACTGAGCCCACTTGAGCATAAACACAAGACACTTTATTTAACAACCACACACAGCAACTTGTGGTGAAAATAAAACCAAAATGTGTGAGAGAATGTTTATAAGCTCTATGTTTATATAGTTTTTGGAATATACAAAATTGCAGAAAACTCCCACTCACTAACTAAATGCTAACCACAGTTTTAACAATATAAGAAGTAAAGTTAGTTTTAAAGTGAAAATGCATTAATGTTAACAAAAGAGAAGTCTTTATAGACAGAATCTTGTTAAATGTATTAATGATAACAAAAGATAAGTCTTTATAGACAGAATCTTGTTTGTTATTTATTTTGTAGGCTATTGAAGAAATAGTATGCATTGTATTTAGTATTTATGCATACGCATGTAAAACGAACAAGTACGAATATGCACAAAACAGACAGGGAACATACCTGTATATAAGATCTTTAGATAAGGAGATTATAAATATGAATGGTGCGATCAGGGGATGATCATTTGAGATGGTCTTGTCGTCGCTCTTTTCTTTCTTAGACTTGCACCTTTACCGTTGCGTCTCTTTCTCGTCTTTCTAAACCAACAGATGTGTGTACTGTGAGCTAATGCCGCATCAAACTACATCGCTCCAGGTGCGCAAGCGTCACTGAAACGCGAGTAAACTTAAACTTTATGACAACTAACAGCATTATATGCGGGAACTCCTTTCTTTATTTGGCGGCACAGTTTCTTGCGCTCGTTTAGAGAGACTTCTGCATGCCAGAAACTCAGCTCCACGAGCACAGAGAGAGCGAGCGCGCGCGCGAAAGAGAGAGAAAGACCTGCACCTCACTAGTGCTTATTATGAAATTTCCGAAATTACTCTTTCATTTGTTGATGGATTATTTCCCGTTTCTCTGTCACACTCAGTCTAACATGCAGGAATGCCAAGTTGACAACGCGCACTTAATTGCATTAGGCTACGCGGAAAATCCGTTACGTCTGATATTTTATTTCACGGCAGGGCCGGCCCTGGGCATAGGCGGAATAGGCAAATGCTAAGGGCGCTGCCGACCCCTTGGGGCGTCCGTGCGCCCAAATTATTATTTTTTTAATATATGTATATAAACATTTAACTATAAATATTTAATTTTGCACAAGAAAACAGCAGTTACTGCTGAATTATTAGTAGCATATAATCTCGGAAGATCGTGCTTGTTAAATAGCTCTATACTGCACTGAAGCGGCAGTTTAAAATATAAACCCAGAATTCAGCAAACGTCAAGGACAAGAAATCGGAAACAACAATCAGACAGAGACGCGGAATTTACATAATGTTACACAGACCATGTTTAAATTAATGTTTCTAGACAGAAATAGCAACTTGTTCACTTTGTTTGGTATTAATAAGCTGCGCATTGGAGTGCTGGCCGCGGTGCTGAAGACGCGCTCAGACAGAGTACTGGTGGCGGCACAGATATTTACGTGCAACCTATTGGAAACTATTATTCGTTATTATATAATTATTATTCGTTATTTTACTTTATTACTTCCACTTAAGAAGAGTTTTGCACTTTTATTTCAATATTTCTCTTTATATAAATACTATTTTGTACTTAAATCTATAATTTCATTATTTTACTAACCAAGCTCATCTGCGCTTTCCGATAGGTTGCACGTAAGGAGAAAAGTAGCTTATTTCCCCTTGAGAAGGGTTGTGTGTTTTAAACTTTTAAAAACATATATCTCTTTACAAAAAACTTTTTTCTTCTATTTAAAAGCTATAATTTCGTTATTTTACTAACCCAACTAATGACTCCTCCGCTTTCCAATAGATTGCACGTAAATATCTGTGCATATGTGCCATCACGCGCCTTCAGCACCGCCACTGTGCAGCTTATTAATACCAGACAAAGTTGGTATTTCTGTGCAGAAACATTGAAATTTAAACATGGTCCGTGTAACGTAATTTAAATCCTGCGTCTCTGTCTGATTGTTGTTTCCGTTTTCTTGTTCTTGACGTTCGCTGAATTCTGGGTTTATATTTTAAACTGCCTTTTCAGTGACAATGTCAAGACCAAATGCCTGAGTGACAGGGTATTGTGTCTATGTGTGCTTGTGCGTGCGTGCATGCGTGTGTTTCCAAAATATTTTCAAAATTAAGAAAAACTAGACAAAGCTTTGCATTTTTTTCTGTGTAAGTTTATGAACAAAATGATTCTAAAGGGCACCAGGTGAAATCTTGCCTAGGGCAGCAAATTGGCCAGGGCCGGCCCTGTTTCACGGTAAGTTACCACGGACCAATCAGCAGCCATGTAACGTGCAATTAGAGTGATTGACAGAAAACCTAACAAGTTACAAAACAATATGACATTTTCAGCTCATCATGAACGTGAATATGGGAGGCCCCTGAACTTGGGAGGCCCCTGGGCTTCAGCCCAGGTAAGCCCGTGCATTAAGGCGGCCTTGTCTATACATACACATATACACACATATACATCAGAATTGCTCGAAATAAATTAAGTAAAAAAAAACACAGCCACTGTTCAAAAGTGGCAATTATAGGATAACAGACAGAGCAATCATGTTCTTTAAGATGATCATGTTTGTAGCGGGATCTAGGGGATTAAAATATATTCATACCTATAGTGAAGTTGGTAACTAATAATAGTAGTAAATGTGTAAAGTAGCATAAAATAGAATTACACAATAAAGCAAGCAAAAAACTACCTCAAATGTGTATCTATTTAATGATTGTATGATAACAACAACAACACAACACATAAATACAAGACAATGCAACAATTTAGGTGTAGCAAGTGAACAAAATTTTTATTTAAAAAAAAAAAACTTACTATTGCGCTTCTGATTTGGCGGTGAGATTTGCTGAGAATGAATTGACAATGAATTGGCTGTGAGAATTTTCATTCCAAAATGGCGGCCGCGCTACCGAAGCGCCACCTAGTGGTTGTTTCCAAAAAACGCATCAGAGTTTCGCCTCTTGTTCTTCTATACTCTTTGGTATTGTTCTCAGCAGGGCAATGAAAAATGGGTGGAGTTTAAAGTAAATGTCATCAGACTAGTTTAGAGTAGTTCAAGTTACTTTCACTTTTAACCTGTGTTCAGCTGTACATTTGGTAGGCGAGTGTTGTTTGCCACTTCAAGAAAATACGGCAAAAAAACTCATTGTATTTTACCCCATGGTTATATTTTAGTAAAATAAGCTTCATGTAAAAACCATACTCTCTATCTTTAATGGGATTTAATGTCTAAAGTAAATGACTGGAAGAAGAGTAAGATAAGGTAAGAACAACTTAAATGTCCTAAAATAACTAAGGCCTAGTCCTGAATTAATCTAAACCCTGTCCGGGAAACTGCCCCTATATGGTAATACTCGTTTGTCGCACACAACCTTTGCAATCATGAATCGGTCATGGCAAGACAAAATTAAAGTTACTGTATTTGGGGACCCAATTATATAGCACTTAAACATGGAAAAATGTATATGTGCAAAAATGATATGTCCCCTTTAAGCATTTTTATAAAATCACATATATTTATTTTTTGCTTTTAATGCGTATTTAAAAAATGCTTATGTATTCTAATTTAAATATTTTAATTTTAGTTTCATTTTATGTACCATTTCTTTCCCTTTGCAAATCAGTAAAGCACTTTGAATTGCCTCCGTTTATCCACGAAACTTGCCTTGCCATTTCACTAAACATAGCAACATTTCACCTAAGCAAACAAGGCAACAAATCTAGGGAGTTTTTGACCATTCATAGTTTGTTACTGTTTCATATTTGGAGTATTGCTCTTTGTCAAAGGAAAATATGTAAAAAACTAAAAAATATGGAAATAACCTAGATTTTGTAAATATATAAAATGTTAACAAATCAAAATATGTAAATAAAGATCAACTTTTTTGGGGCAATCAGTTGTATTAAAATACAGAACAGTAAAATACAGAACATAAAATTGCAAAACAGATGCAATGCTTAGAATAAGCAGAAGTTAATGACATGAAATGACAAAATCAGCTAAAGCAACAGATTATTTTGTTTTGCAAATCCCATCTAAAGTGTTTAGGATCAATAACTGTACTTTGTGGGGTTGTCTGCTTTTATGTGCCCTGTTTTTAGTATGGACTCAGTGGAAATGAAGGCAATAGAAACCGCAGCACTGGGAAGACCCTTTCAGCTGGGGATGCTGTATGACTGCAGGGAGGATGCGGTACTACCCGGTAGGCTAACAAAATGAAGTGAGATTATTAAGGGCAGGCTTTGTGTTTTGGTTTGCTGATCTGTATTATATTGCCATGACATTCCTCTTGTGATCAAATTCAGAATTGCTTGGTATGTAATGTACTGAAATGACAAAATTTATAATTTTTAATTACAGGAATCACACTGTGGGATAAGGAGCAGCTGCAGCAGAGCATACGTTCTCGGCCACAAATTTATACAGATTTCAAAGTGACAGATTCAGACTCCATCGAGGAAAAATCTAAGTTACTAAACATAAGTGGCTCTTTAAAATTAAGTGTATTGGGTGGACTTATCAATGTAAGTGGAGCAGCCAAGTATCTCAAAGACACCAAGAAGTCTTTGAAACAGCAAAGACTGACTTTACATTATCATTCAACCACTAAGTTTGAAGAACTGACCATGAACCACTTGGCACCAAAAAATATAACTCATTTTCAGATGCTGGATAATGACATAGCAACACATGTAGTGACAGCAATACTGTATGGGGCAAATGCTAACTTTGTTTTTGACAGAGAAGTATCATCAGATGAAGATACAAAAACAATTGAAGGAGAGGTTAAAGCTGCCTTTGATAAACTGACGCACATTACAGCAGGTGTGAACTCTGATCTTAAAATACATAAAAAACAGACAGCTGGAGTAGAAAAATTTTGTTGTACATTTTATGGTGATTTTCAACTACCCTCTAATCCAACCTCATTCGATGATGCTGTGAAAGTTTATGCAGATCTTCCAAAACTGTTGGGGGAAAACAAAGAGCATGCGGTTCCACTGAGAGTGTGGCTTTATCCTTTAAACAAACTACACTTAGGGACTGCAAAACTACAAAAACACATCAGCATAAGTCTAATCAAAGACATTGAATCAGTGATTGAGAGTTTAGGTACAACAGAAATGGAATGCAATGACCTTCTGAAAGAAACACCGTCTTTGACATTTGCTGCACTTCGTGAGAAAATACAACACATGAAGCAAAACTGTTACAACTACAAACTGAGTTTCATGGAAAAACTTGGCGCTCTGTTGCCAAAAATTCGTGGAGACTTAGAAAAGCACACAGCTCTGCTCGATCTTCTACGTGATCATGAAGAATCTTCATTCAGAGCAAGTAAACTTGAACAGTGGCTGAAAGAAAGAAAGAATGAATTTGACCTTATTAAAATTGTGCTTAAACAACTAAATGATTGTGGAGAGAGGGTAGATGCTGACATAGATAACATATTGATGGATCTGGATGTTGAAAATTTAGTCAGCTACACTTTTACGTCACTTTACTCATCTGATGTGCTCTTAATTGAACAAAGGGCATTCCTTCAACAAACTTCAACAAAAGAAAAATCCTCTGATTCAAGGCAAAAGACTTGGCTTACTCCTGATATCAGACAGGTTATGAAGAGCAACCTAAAGATATTTAAAAACTTAGTAGATTCAAAGGACCGAAAACCAGCCAAGTTTATTGTTGCATCAAAAATAATGGAAAATAATCCAGGTTCTTGCATTCTCCTGTATGAAGATGGATCTGATGAAGCTGTTTGCTTTACTCCTCCATCAAAACCAGCCTGTCCAGTCATTGAAGAGATCAGAGGTAACACAGTAGTTTTGAAGGTATCTCCATCATGTCCTGCTACAGTGGAGCTCAGGGTGCTGTACAAAATGAAGAACGAAAATGACTGGAAATCTCAGCATGTGGTGCAGAACCAAGACAATGTTACCCTGACTGATCTCAGTCCAAATACTGAATATGAGATTAAATATACAGCAGTGGGAAAACTCAACTACATCATAGACGGTGATGTCATCTACATCAGAGCCATAGATAAGAGTCTCATTAAAGATTTAGAGTCTCTCACTGAACATCTGAGTTTGTCTGAAAACAGGTGCAGTAAACTTTTGGAAGATAACAAGGGAACAATATTCAGTGCGTCTCAGATAAAGATTCAACACATGAGACAACACTGCCAAACGTACAAACAAGATTTAAGTGATAGAATCAAAGTCCTGATTCAGTCAGTTCATGCATGTGAGAAAGAGACGTGTGCTCTGACAGATCTGATACAAGCCCATGAAGAGTCTCCATTTAAACAGAGTGATGTTATGGAGTGGATCACAAAGACAGAGACAGAACTGAATACAGTTAATGAGATGTTTCAGCAACTCTTGGACTTTGGAGCTGAAGCAGCTGAGAGTCTTGACAAATATTTGTCAGATATTAATCTAAACAGTTTGGTGTGCTATACATTCAGCTCTCTTGAGCAGCCAGATGTGTTTCTCCCTGAACAAGAAAACTACCAGAAATCTCCAATAATCAGGATGAATCTGGATATTGCACCTAAGGCAGCATCTCAGACGTGGCTCACTGGAAGCATCAGGGAGAAAATGAGAGAAGATTTGAAGATGTTTAAACAGCTGATGACTATAGATGGGAGCCAATCCATTAAATTTCTGGTTTCTTCAAAAGAACACAGAATCCATTCAGGTTCCTGCATTCTTATATATGAAAATGGATGTGATGAAGCTGTCTGCTTTAGTCCTCCATTAAAACCAGCCTGTCCAATCATTGAAAAGATCAGAGGTGACACAGTGGTTTTGAAGGTATCTCCATCATGTCCTGCTACAGTGGAGCTCAGGGTGCTACACAAAAAGCACCAAGAAAGTGACTGGAGATCTCAGCCTGTTTTACAAAGCCAAGACACAGTTACTCTGACTGATATCAGTCTAGACACAGAGTATGAGATAAAATATACAGCAGTGGGGAAGCTAAACTACATCATAGACAGTGATGTCATCATAGTTGTCAGAGAGGTACAGTATGATAAACTGTTAATTATGAGTTCATATAATTTATTTTACAAGTTTGCATTTACATGTAATCAATAGGGAATGAGATAAAGCATATTTGATGTGCTGTTCAAGGGGAGGGCTCCAAGCTTGCAATTTTAGCCCGAATCCAGTAAAAGTTAGAATAAACCCTAATCACAAAAAAAATTTAAAAATGTTTTTCACCAGAAAAATATATAATATAACTTTACTATCAGATGACGGACTTTGTAAACTGAAAAACCAAGCATAAGAAGATGACCCCTAATTTAAGAATAATGTTAGAAAAATGTGTTGTTTTCATTTTTATTGAAATTTTAATTTTTTGGATTAAAACCTTTAAAAGACGTTTTCTTTCAGTCATAGAAGTACAAATAGCAGGCTTTTAATTGCTGTAAATGTATTGATATCCTACATAATCATTGTATTCTCATAAAATAATTTGCAAATATGCAAGAAAAGGTTTGTACTCTAAAAATACAAACAAGAGATAAAAAATTTACAAACATGCGGAGAGAGCGTTTCAGCACTCGGACAGCACCATTAAAAACTTAAAATGTTTCCCATCTCACCATATCCACAGGTACAGAGTCATCATATACAATAAATCCGTAGGGTAGCATTTAAAAAACATTTAAAAACAGATGCATTTGTTTAAAGCAAAGCATTTATTTACTTAACAGGCTTCAGGTGAAGCAGCTCTTTGCGCCTTCTAACGTCTCATAATCGGTCCTCATTTATGCCCAAGAGACTCAATAATAATCTTTTACATTCAATCCATTAATCTTTCATATTTAAAAGCGTTTTTGTGCCGCTGCGCATTCATGTATGTGATAAGCAAAGCCGCGTTGTCGTCCCGTTATAGGCGCATATTACTAATGCGCTCTTTAAATAACAAAAAACATATCGCGCCATCGACTTTAGACCAGGTTTTTGTTGGTCAATGGCGTAGTCTATTTTAGTTGGCTCAAAATAACAACGTGCCAACAATGCGCCTGAACACACCTCGTTTTCAGACAAGAACGAGGGCGAAACATTGGGTGCAAATGCATTTGCTATTTAAACAACGTGGCGCTTAACGTGAAAATTATAATTGCACGGGTTGAAACTAGCAGAAGACACTTGTGCTGCATTGCGCTGAGTGTATGATAGGTCCCAAAGAGTGCTAATTAATTAATTAAGTGTGCTTGCAAAAGCACACTTATTGTTCTTCTTAAGTTTTATTTTTCTTATTATTATTCCCGGGTAGATTTTTTGTGTCAGCTCTAGCGTCTAGACCGTTTGACACAGAGACACCGTTCAAACTTTAAAATGTTCGGGCAGAACCAGTGTAAGTTGCTTGAGAAGATGAAGTCACAGATCCATGTCGTTCGTCCGCCATATTGGATAGAACACAAAACCTTAAAAAAGTTTCACAGGTCACAAATTTTGTCCAAACTTCACGAAAATCGACATACACGATCCTTGGACCAAGCCTCACAAAAGGTTATTAGAAGGATTTTTGATTTTCGGAAGCGTTTGCCCGTCACAGCCCAAACTAAATGTACGTCGATGCCGCCAAAACAGGAAGTAGTTTATATCTCAGGAACGCTTTCATGTATTGAAACCAAACTTTGTACATGAATTTGGGTCTCCAATGTGAGGAAGCACAACATCAAAAGAACAATTTTTTTTCTAAAATTTTACGCCGCCAAACAGGAAGTAGTTTATATCTCAGGAACGCTTTTATGTATTGAAACCAAACTTTGTACATGAATTTGGGTCTCCAATGTGAGGAAGCACAACATCAAAAGAAAAAAAAAATTCTAAAATTTTACGCCGCCAAACAGGAAGTAGTTTATATCTCAGGAACGCTTTAACGTATTGAAACCAAACTTTGTACATGAACTTGGGTCTCCAATGTGAGGATACACAACATCAAAAGAACACATTTTTTTCTAAAATTTTACACCGCCAAACAGGAAGTAGTTTTACCTCAGGAACGCTTTAACGTATTGAGACCAAACTTTGTACATGAACTTGGGTCTCCAATGTGAGGATGCACAACATCAAAAGAACACATTTTTTTCTAAAATTTTACGCCGCCAAACAGGAAGTAGTTTATACCTCAGGAACGCTTTAACGTATTGAGACCAAACTTTGTACATGAACTTGGGTCTCCAATGTGAGGATGCACAAAATCAAAAGAACATATTTTTTTCTAAAATTTTACGCCGCCAAACAGGAAGTAGTTTATATCTCAGGAACGCTTTTACGTATTGAAACCAAACTTTGTACATGAACTTGGGACTACGATGAGAGAATGCACAAACGAAATCGGTGGCACCAGAGCAAGCACACTTTTGCAGTTCCTCCGGAAATGCATTTTCTAGTTATCTCTAACTTTTAGAGCAAGTAAAAAACATATAGTAACTCGCTGCCCTAAATGTCAGTTTTGCCTTTAAGTTAAGATTGCTGAACAGGAATTTAAATTTTTCATCAGTTAACAACATGAGAAACTATATTTCACATTTTTATTTTCACAGTTTTAGAAAAACTTGTTAAGAGAACTCTGCTATCTTTGCCACTCAAAAAAGAGGCCCCAAAGCAAAGGTAACATCAAATAAAGCAAAGGTTTCAACTTCACACATACTCAAGAAGTCTCAATAAAGGTGATATTAATCCAGAAGTGAAAAGATGAGCTCTTAACTTCACAACAAAAACAATTAGCAACAATGATATCAAAAACAACTGCAGTAGTAAATTAAGACAACAAACACCCAACATATAACAGCAGCAGTTAAATTATGCATGCTGCAATGCATGATGGGTACAATTTTCAAATCCACAGATTGAAATAAGCCAAAATAAAATGATTCAACTCAAAATGCAATTTGTGCATTTAACTAAAACACTTGAGCAATGGATGCAATTTTACAGGGTTTAGGTTAAAGATCACCAATTTCATTGCTAAAACAATGTTTTTTTGTGTATTTGGTATAATACAGTGTGTTTGTGTGGTTTATGGTAAAAAAAATATATTTCCGCATACCGTACATTTTTCTAGCTCCAGATTTCACTCTCTTCCTGAAACGCACAGATATGAAAAGCTCTGTGTCCCTGATTGGCCAGCTTATCTGTATTTTGTGATTGGCCTAAATATCTCTGAATAGAGGGTATGCACGTGACGTCACCTTTGGTGAAAATGACTGCGATTACGCCCACTGAGTGGCAAAAGACAGAGTGGCAGCATTTGAGTACCGTGTGAAATCAGCAAAAACATGGGGAAAACGCGTCTAAATGGGAAAAAGCTGTTGTGCGAAAGACTGTACAAACAGATTAACAAGAATTCGGAGCTATCGTTTTACAGACTGCCAAAAAACACCGAAAGGAGAAGTAAATAGTTCGTTCATTGCAACATTCACAGACCACAGGTGGGTTGATTATTATCCAGGGTCACTATCAAGCATAGGTTTTACTTTCTACTTAAAAGTATTTTTAAGTATTTGTATTTTATCTGTGTTTTCCTTTGGAAAACATACATTCCAAAGCATACTATCATAATTTTTACTCTATTATATTTCATAAATACAAGTTTTTGTTTTACATTTAATATTTAAGCACATTAACGTATTTTTAATCAAGTAAAAGTACAAAATTTTAATGTAGTTAGGTAATAAATTTTTTTAATATGCAATATTAAAGAATACACAGTATGATTCTATGCTTTAGAATGTAGTGAAGGAACATTTTTCACAATACAAACAGCCTAATAAAGCACAGATGCTTGGAAAAATGTAACTAATTTAACTAGGTATTGTCTACCTCTGCTATCAAGTCCAACTAAATTCAATTTAAGATGATAAAAGTCAGTTTTACTGGCATTTTCGCAGCAGCTGCTATAAAAACCAGCCATTTTGTTGAACGTTTGCCACTCAACGGGGCGAGTTCCCGCGTGGTCACGTGGAAAAGAGACCTCAATGCATACGCTCTATACCTAAAACATGAAGCTCCTTACCATGTTTGAAAGATTTGGTTGCTAACAGGAGTTAACTTGCAGGCTGTGAGTCCGAAGCAGAAGGAATTATGATAATGTCTGTCTTGTCTACATCACCAATCCCAGGAAGTAAACTGATACCTACAATCTGTGTGTTTGTTGATACTCACTTCAAAACTTTGGGGTTTGTACCTTTTGCATATCGTTAACATGTACTAATACACACACTTACACACCAAAAGAAATTAAAAACGTGAATCGGACAATAGGTGCTCTTTAAGTGTAAGGGAAGTATACGGGCGAAAGTACCATTTTTTCAGAAAAACTTAATTTTAAAAGATAATATTATAGAAAGAGATATATGTTTGCTGTGGTCAATAACTTATGTGTGGTCTATCAATACCAGGTGGAGTTTTGAACAAATGTAAAATGACTTCATTATAATTTCACTTTGAACATAAGTAGGGCATTGTTATTTTTGACCCTGTCAGCTGGGACGAAAGTAACACATAGGTGGGTCAAAAGTAACACAACAAAACCAGATAGATTTTTGTATTAGACTTGTTTTTGGTAAATATACATGACTATGACCTTGTTAATATGTAACTGCAAACATATATTTTTGTTTAAATTGCTATGGTAACACCTTTTGCCAGCTACTTTATTGCTGTTGTACTTGTTATTTTTTATTGTTATTTTGCAGCATGCCGTTAACCAATAGGCATATTATTTTTTTTCTTTTAGGCATGTACAAGGCACAGAGCAGTTAAGGGTGAGTCACACATATTTTTGTGTTCATTACTTTTTGTCTGTATAGCCACGAATACGTCAGTCGCCAGCTAAGCTAACGGCAAGCTAAGCTGCTGTTGAATCACAACGCACTAAACAAACTACACAATCAGAACTCGTTACATATTTCTGAAGGAGGGACTTCATAAGGAAGACATCAGACCATTTTTAGGACAGTGAAAACATCGCTATACAGATAAGTAAAGTGTGTGAGAAATACAGCATTTTTTTACATGTGAAACATGAACACATGTTATAATTGCGCACTTTAAACACAATTAAAGCTTCAAAAACACAGAAAGAACAGGACCTTTAAACATTTGATTTGATAGCCCTATCACATGTCTAATAATTATTATTGTAACATAATTTATAAAATTTTGTATATAAGTGATTCTCTTTAATTGTTAGACTGATAGTGGTTAACTTTTTCCCCGCCAGCGTTTTTAAAAAATGTTGCCAGCCAGCGCCAGCATTTGTCATGATTTTCACAAAAGTGTCATGCCTTCCAGAAAATGTTCTTCTTCTGTCTCTTCTGTAAACAAACAATATATCAAATGAAAGAACAGACCCTTTGCTTTCAAACAAAAAAAGTTTCATCCTACCTTAGTTCTCTTTTTATCACCTCTCAAATATGGGTAGGTTTCTTCAAAAACACCAAATTTTTAGCAAAAAGCTGAGATAATTCTATTTTTGTGAATGAATTTTGATAGAGATCAGATGCAGAGCAATCTTTAAAACATACACAGAGTTCTTTCTCTTTCACGTGAGGCGTTACTTCCGGGTTGTATAAGTTGCGGTGTGCCTAGTGGATAATAGCGGTATTGCGGAAAGCCGGAAATTCTCGTCATTGGCAGGGAAGCGTTTTCTCTTAATTGACGAGTTATCTCGTTAATGGTGGCGAAAGTCAAATAAAATGTCAGAGAGTCAGCTGTAATATCATGGCATTCACAGTTCAGTGTTACTGGAAGTCTAGTTAAGCAACAACTGAGGCTTAGCCTGACAGTTAGCCTGCCCAGGACCAGGCTTCTAAGCATAACTTTCCATATTAATTGGGGTTGAACTAGTTTAAGTAATGTTTTATGAAACGAAATCCACCAGCAATAAGCCGAACTGAACAAAATAAGCCTGGGTATATATGAAACAGCCCTCAGCAATGGCAGTCAGGTGAGTTCACCTGGGCTATTTTGTGATTAAGTTCCTTTAAAATAATGCAGTAGTTTTTGAAAATTACTTTCAAGAAACCAACGTATGCTTTGCTTGATATCATCAGTCTGGAAAGTCTGGAAATCCTAAAGCAAAAGAAATGTTTATTTAAAGTTTTACGTTTTAATGTTAAACGTTAAATGTTTTTCAATTTGGGGTAGGGAACCCAATAGTACCCTTCAGACTAATAAAGAAATACTGATGAACTAAAACAGGTTTGTAGAGACATGGTCCAAAGTAAAAGTTCAATGCTGTTAAGCAGCTAAAGGAACCAAAGTGCAGACAATTCGAGGGTAACAAAAAACACTTTATTAACAAGGACAAGAAAAGGAAAACAAAACCCACAAGAGGGCAAACAACATTAAACAAGATACTACAACACTAGACTGACTTAAAGGAACAGTATGTAAGAAATGTATATAAATTAGTCATAAAATGGCCCTGATATGTCACTAGACATTAAGAAATAATTTTCATTTCAAATACTTATATCACTGACAACAGTGGTCTGGCCAGGATATTGTCATTTAAAAAGTGGAGTTGCAGCCCTCAACTGATGTTTATGTTGTCATGTTGTGTATTGGCCACCAGTTGGGTGATTGCAGTACCAGCTTTAGCCACAAGTTTTGTTATTGCAATACCAGTTTTGGCCACAATCCTACATACTGTTCCTTTAACACTAAACTAAACAATAGACAGACTTGACTTGCCTTGCCTTGACTTGACTTGACTTAAACTTCACTACATACAGGAAAAGTACAAAACAAACTAGCACAGGACAATAAACACAAGGGCATTAAATAAGGAAGCAAATCAAGATGGCAACAGTTGACAGGAATCAAACAATATTAGGAAGATTAATGAGGAGACGAGGGGGTGGGTGGGGTCAGAGACGAGACAGGCAAAGCACATGGCCTGACAAACAAAGTCAGGTGCTCTCACACAAAACATGGTACTGTCAGAACCCTGTCACAATGAACTAGAAGCAAAACAAAGACCTGACAGGATCCTGACAGCTGTTAGTTAGGTCAGATTCTGTTTGTTTAAAAGTGTGACTCAGATGAAATTTGGACCATATTTTAGAAGTTATCAATGCAAAAGTTAACACAATTCCAAAGAACTTTTAATACAACTGTATTTATGTTACTTACTGCAGCGACCGTTTTTTTGGTGACCCGGAGGACATCTTCCAACTTGAAATCAAGCATTACAGATTCACAACTGTTCTTTGAAGGGTACAACTATTATATTTTATTAATGAAATTTCATTGCTTAAAGGGCTCACAGCGATGTCATAGAAGAACTGTTTATGGTTACCCTAAAGAACCATTCAGTCGAAGGTTCTTAAAATATTTAGTCTTGAAGGACAAGTTTGGTATTTTACACTTAAAACCCTGTTTTCAGATTGTTTATGATGGGTTTAATGGTGCACTGGAACAATCTTTCCTAAAATGCATTAAACTTTCCTTTACAAAGATGTGAAACTCACCGAGTGGTTAGGGGTGTTAACTGGTATTTTCACACAAAAATCGCTGCAAAAGACGCATTCCAACAGGTTTTATCATAGTTTTTGCCAATTCCATTGACTTGTATAAGATGTGCTGTGAGGTACAGTATGGACTCTATGCACGGCGGTGCTTGACGTATTTCCGGTGAAATCTCAGGATGCTGGACTACTTCCGCCAGTCATAGAGCTCAATGATATTCAGGAACGTTGGTTGCCAAAATAGCCAAAATAACACTGCAAATTTTGTTGATGTTTGTTTAATTTACATAGAAATAACTTATACTTCACATTTAATACCATAATGACATTTAAACGTATGAAAGTATATTTTTATAGACGGGAGAACCGAACTTCTAGCCACCACTGTTGTGTGTCATAGTGTTAACAGCATTAGACTCAAGCATGACAACTTCTACACTGCTAACCTATATCTGCATTAACACTAGTTTTAGATAGAAATGGCACTGATAACAGTGCTATTCATCTGTTGTTGATATACTTATGAATTTTGTATAATTGTTATCATCAGTACTAGCGAAGATAACATCTGTGGTTATACAAGCAAAATGTTAGAACAGTAAAAAACGTGTATTTTGCGCATTATGCTTTATTAATAAGAAATGCAAAAGACAACTAGAAAATTCATATCAATGACAACAAGAATAACTTCAGAGAAAAATAAAACACACACACAACAAACTAAATACACGGGGTATTAAAATAAACAGCACAAGAAATAAACAAATAATGGAATAGATTTCTTAAATGGACTTTACCATAGTCAATAGTTCTTTTTGCGTTGTTATTTATATCCTATAAAGTTCCAAGATATGACTCAAAAATATCCAAGTAAAAATGTTTTGACAATCGACGTTAATATACCAAAAAAAAAAAGGTATTAAACGTCACATTTAATATAAGTCCTGCTGCAGTTCGTGTTGCTTTTTCCTCATATAGCAGTGAGATTTCATTTACGTCTTTTAATTTACCTGACACTTTAAGATAACATTACAAAGACATTAATCATGAATCATAAAAACAGCACAATGTAAGCTCCGCTAGTATGATGAACATATCATAATGATTACAGAGATAAGACGACTTGCAACCTTTCTCGAGTTTGCACATCTGGACAATTCTTCACACATCACAGGTTGTAAATTTGGGTAAATCCAGCAAACAACGAGTAAATTTAGCGATTCTGCCGTCACTCCGCTTTAAATCTCCCGTACCGGAAACTGAAGAGCAGCCTTGAGTCAAACGCGGAAGTTAAGCGTGCATAGAGTCCATTACTCCGCGCTGGGAACTTTGTTTCTATTTTTGCAATTGGCAATGGCGGATTACCGCCACCACCTGGGCTGGAGTGCCTATTATTCAAGCTCTAAGCGAAAGAATGTACGGGTGTGAGGCGTTTGGAAAAATAGGTCCACAAGTTTACAACGAATGCTAAAACAGCTGTTGGAAAGCATCTTTTGCAGCGATTTTTGTGTGAGCATATCAGTGAACACCCCTGACCACTCGGTGAGTTTCACGTCTTTGTAAATGAAAGTTTAATGCATTTTAGAAAGGATTGTTCCAGTGCACCATTAAACCCATTGTAAAGGTGGGAGGTGAAACACAAACACCCGAAAATTCTCGGGGCAGCCGCATATGTCGAAATTTCAGTCAAAACCGTTCTATTTCACCATAAACAATTTGAAAACATGGCTTTAAGTGTAAAATATCGAACTTGTCCTTTAAGAAATGTTTGTCAAAGAGTCTTGTGAAACTGAAAGGATCTTCTGTTCTTAAAAAAGTTCTTTATGGAACCATACAGCCATCTTCTATGACTTTGTGCAGCACCTTTTAAGGAGTGCACTATGTTAATTACTCTGTAAAAAATTGCTGTAATTATGCAGTCGTTTGCCAGTAACTAGATTTAAATTGATGTTATTTAACAATTTGTTAAATGAACATTAAACATAAACAAATCTTTGTCTTTAAAGAATAAAACTATAGAATAACATTCTGATGCAAAGCATTGTGGGAACCAGAAATCAACCTCATCAAACTTTTCAGTTTTTTTCTTTCAGATTTTTTCCCCAGAATGCTTTGCATGAGGCTGTTATTTTATAGTTTTATTCTGTTAAGATAAAGACTTGTTAATGACTAATGTTCATTTAACTTTGAACCAAATGTTGCCAGTAAATAAAATAAATGTAAATCTACAGTAAGTTACTGGCAAACAGCTGCCAGTAATACTGTAATTTCTACAGAAATTTTTATATTTTTTACATTGTTATTATTGTTGTTTTTATATTATATTTAGGATTTTTGTATGCCAAGACCTTCAAAGTTGTTGTAATATTGTTTAAAAGCATTTAGCAAGACATTTAAATAGTTTTGATCTTATAATGCCATAGCAATTAAAGCATCAGAAGGAAACCTTATTTTAAATTATCAACAAACAATGCCACTTCTGATAATTATAAAATAGTCTCTTTGTAAATTTGAATATTATGTATAGTATAGACAATTGTCCTAAGTCAAACTGAGACAATAAACAGCACTGGCATTTAAAAGAATGTATATATGTTTATATTATTATCCAGGTACGAAGACATTGACACCCCGGTGGAGAATAAATTGAGAACAATTCTTAAAAACAGTAAATTAATAAAAGGACCCACTAACAGATATATACTCAACACAACAAAGAAAATTGAAGGAGTTTTATTGAGGAAAGAAAGAATTGGAGAAAAATATGAAAACCCTCGTAAGATCATACTGCTGGTTGGAGAAACAGGAACAGGAAAGACCACTCTCATCAATGCAATGGTGAATTACATCATGGGTGTCAGATGGGAACACAAAATGTGGCTGGAGGTAGTTGAGATATCAGAGATATCAGATGAGTCCCAAACAACAGCAGTCACAGTTTATGAGGTTTTTTCACATGGCAGTCCATTTGACCTCACCATTATTGACACACCTGGATTTGGTGACACAGAAGACTCAATGTTAGACAATGAAAAAGACAAACAGATAACTGAAGCTTTACAGCAGTTGTTCAGATCTGAGGATGGGATTCATGAAATTCATGCCGTGTGTCTTGTGCTGAAGGTAACAGATGTACGACTCCATGACAGACATCGATACATTCTGGATGAAATTCTGTCATTATTTGGAAAGGATATAGAAAAACATATCATACTACTGTTCACACACAGTAGTCAAAAAAACATCCCAAAAAAGAACCTTAACTTCATTAAAGAGTCTGGAATTAAATGTGCCAAAAATACAAAGGGTGATTATATTTGTTTTCATTTTGATAACTGTCAGAGTGAGTCTTTTAAAGAGGAGGACAGAGAGAGTTACAGACCAACATGGAATCGTGGAATTGAAAATGTTAGACAGTTCTTTGATTATCTGAATCAAATACACCCAATAAGTTTAAATATGACTGAAGGTGTGATAAGAGCACGAAAACAACTAAATGCTTGTGTCAATAATTTAAAGGAAAGAATCCAGTGGGCAGAACTGAAACAGAAAGAGCTTGAGCAAACACAAACAGCTGTGAGGGAATTTGAAAATTACAGAGAAAAACAGAATAACTTTCAATATGAAGTGGATGAACCTTAAAAATTCTTGGTCACAATAGAGTCATCATGGTGGCACTTTAGCAAACAGGCAACCCGCTGCACTGTGTGTAAAGAGAACTGTCACTATCCAGGATGCTGGTGGGTCAAAGATATCTCATGGTGTAGTGTGATGACAGAGGGAAAGTGTACAGTCTGCAGTGGGAAGTGTGACCACACTAAACATGTGAAAGATGAGAAAAAATATGAAATTAAGACAAGAAATGTCACAAAAACACACAAGGATCTGAAAGAGAAATATGAAAATGAATTTGCAGAAAAGCAGAGTTTATTGTGCAGACTAGAGAATGAAATAAAGCAGATTGAGAGAGAGAGGATCAGGCTTGTTGAAGAGTGTTATCAGTGTTTGGAGAAATTAATGGAAACTGCATTAAAATCTACCAGCATGTCCTGTTTCATACATCTGGACTTCATGATTGAGAAAATAAAAGAAACTGGAAATCAAGAAAGAGTTCAGAAACTTGAGGAACTTAAACTAAGAGCTGAAGAGGAAAACACAGGGCTAATTAGACGTTTTTATAAACATTGTAAAAATCAACTTTTAAATAAAGATGTAAGAATGCAACAAAATCTGTAGCCTATAATGTCTTGAGAACATGGTACATTCAATTCTTGAACATGTTCTTATATGTAACAAATATTTTATGCATACAGTGACAAATATTGCCCTTACTTTGTTGCAACTACATCTATGCCATAACAACACATCAGATTTTATGCTTGCATTCATCCAGTCATTTTTTTCTTAAGGGTATTTTAGCCCTGTTACTTCTTTTATGTAAACTTTGTGGTCATAAAAATGCATGTGATTTGTATTGAATCAATGAAAAATATTATGTTAAAAATAAAAAGATGTAAAATTACTTTGTTAAATGTTTTGTCAGCTTTGTCCTTCCTCTAGATAAATGTGTAAGATCATTTCCTGCTTTTTTTGGCTTTTTTCTCAGACTGAATATTTGTACTGAAGTTTACGTTTATTTCGTAAGCACATTAAAGACGCAAGAGGCCGACCGAAGTCCTGTACAGTACCTAGATAAACACAGTACAAAGAAAAACAATGAAATAATAATTACAAATCCATGTAAAAAAATATAGCTGTAGACAGCGATACGGGGCCAAGCAACAATGGTCCTGCAACACGCAACGAAGCTGAAAGGACATGCAATTGAAGAATGCAATGTAGCAGATATTTATGGGAACTATCAGCACACAGGACTCAGAGATGAGAATGAACATAATGAAAAAATAAAAATTTTGAAGTATAATATTTATGTGCATGTGGAAAGAAGGACCGATTAGTCCAATGCTGACCTAGAAAACAATTGAACCACTAAAGCATCATACATGTTACACATGAGACTTAAACCAAAAGAGCACAAACGAAATAATACCTGTTAAAATAATAAAGTAAAATACAAATAATGAATTGAAGCTTTTGACTCTAAAGTAAGAGACTTCAATTGCTGCCCTAGCCAGGATTTGATCCCATGATCTCCAGGTGTCATGCCTGTCACTCATCTGGTTGAGCTACAGGGGAGACATACATACAGACAGCTGCTTAAGTTAGATTGCTGAAGTGACAATGTGTATGTTCAAGTTTGGAGAGATTTTTCTCAAGAAGAGAATATTTTTTAAAACCCCTGTAGGTAGTCAAACCTGTTCGAACATTTGACTCTACATGACACAAATTTGTCAACCATTTTGCTTGCCGCCGTATGGTGGATTTGAACCCACAACCTCTGGATCTCATGCCCATCACGCATTTGGTTGAGCTACTGGGAAGGCATAGATTACCCCATCAAATATTCTCCATAGAAGTTTAGTTGATTAAATGGTTTAAAAGTTATTCCTGTTGACAAATGTATTACTTTTGAACAAAGATAAATATCAAAATTATGTTTGGTCATTTCTATGTGGCTTGGTCCAAAGATAATCTGAGCCAAATTGTGTAACAATTCAACAAACACTGCAAAAGTAGTAGCAAAAAAACTGAATACTGTACTTTTCAAAATGGCCGCTACTGCATATTTGAACTGGTGATGATGCTTGGCCACCAAATTACTGCAAGCCGTGCAGAACATGGAAAACAGACTGGTTGAGAATAATAGGTGAGAATAAACTCAAAACAAATATTAATAGAAAAACATAACACATGCATCAGACGGGATTCGAACCCTCAACCTCTGAGTTTTGATGCATGCGTTTAATAGACTGCGCCACACAGGCAGTGTAGCTAGCCAAGGTTTTCAGAGCTGCAAACATTCAAATGGCCCAATCAAGGAAGGTGCAGACATGACATTGCAGAGCAGAAATAACAAAATTACAATTTATATGAGAATCAGATTGTTTAAGTGAGAACAGTTAAAGTTTAAGTCAAGAAAAACATGTTGTATAGGAATGCACAACATGTTATAATACAGTCATAATAATTTTAATGAGACAATGTCACAGGGACAGTCAACTTTGGACAGGTATTTCTCGGGAATGGCAGAGAATATCAAAAATGTGTTTGGTCATTTCTGTGCGGATTGCTCCAAAGTTTATGTGAGCAGAGCCTGGCATAAAATAGACTTAATTTGCAAAAGTAGTAGCGAAAAAACTACTTCACATATGCTATGAAATAAGACATGAACAGAATGTTGAAAACTGACAAATGAGATATCGTTGCAATCGACATAAACCAGTGAATAAAAATTCACAAAGAAAATGAATATCAGACAAAGTTTTCAGAAGTTATGGGCTGTTTTATATAGTTTATGAACCCTAGGTGGCGCTGTCTTCAGATTTCCCAGGTACCTTCAGGACATCATACCAATGCTTCCTACCGATTTTTGTGCCGATACATTATATAGAATAATAGTTATCCCAATTTAAAACAAAATTCAAAATAGCGTACAGGCGGTTTGGTAATTTCTGGCATAATATATATCGACAGATTTGTCATGAGCCAAGGAATCCATAGACACCAAGATCATAATTTTCTATCAAACATTTCAATAGTTATGGGCAAAAATAGCCATTTTTCATATCTCATGACCCATAGGTGGCGCTGTCCTCAAATTTGGCATGGTACCCCAGTTCATGGTCCTTATGAAGGGTACCAAGTTTCATTTCAATTGATCAAAGAATGACCGAGATAATGACTCAGAACGAATTTTGGGTCGACATCGTTAAATGTACGCATTTATAACTTTTGAACAAAGATAAAAATCAAAATTCTGTTCGGTCATTTCTCTGCGGCTCCGTCCAAAGAAAATTTGAGCCAAATTGTGTAACAATTCAAGAAACACTGCAAAAGTAGTAGCAAAAAAACTGAATACTGTACTTTTCAAAATGGCTGCTACTGCATTTTTGAAATGGTGGTGGCGATTGGCAACCAAATTATGACAAGCAGTGCAGAACATGGAAAACAGACTGGTTAAGAATAATAGGTGAGAATTAACTCAAAACAAAATCTTATTAGTAAAACATAACACATGCATCAGGTGGGATTCGAACCCTCAACCTCTGAGTTTTGATGCATGCGTTTAGTAGACTGCGCTACACAGGCAGTGTAGCTAGCCAAGGTTTTCAGAGCTGCAAACATTCAAATGGCCCAATCAAGGAAGATGCAGACATGACATTGCAGAGCAGAAATAACAAAATTACAATTTATATGAGAATCAGATAGTTTAAGTGAGAACAGTTAAAGTTTAAGTCAAGAAAAACATGTTGTATAGGAATGCACAACATGTTATAATACGGTGATAATAATTTAATATGACAAAGAGACAATGTCACAGGGACAGTCAACTTTGGAGAGGTATTTCTCGGGAATGGCAGAGAATATAAAAAATGTGTTTGGTCATTTCTATGCGGATTGCTCTAAAGTTTATGTGAGCAGAGCCCGGCATAAAATAGACTTAATTTGCAAAAGTAGTAGCGAAAAAACTACTTCACATATGCTATGTAATAAAATATTAACAGAATGTTGGAAACTGACAAATGAGATATTGTTGCAATCGACAGAAACCAGTGAATAAAAATTCACAAAGAAAATGAATATCGGACAAAGTTTTTAGAAGTTATAGGCTGTTTTATATAGTTTATAAACCCTAGGTGGCGCTGTCTTCAGATTTCCCAGGTACCTTCAGGACATCATACCGATGCTCCCTACCGATTTTCGTGCCGATACATTATATCGAATAATAGTTATCACAATATATGACAAAATTCAAAATGGTGTACAGGCGGTTTGGTAATTTCTGGCATAATATATATCGACAGATTTGTCATGAGCCAAGGAATCCATAGACACCAAGAGCATAATTTTCTATCAAACATTTCAAAAGTTATGGGCAAAAATAGCCATTTTTCATATCTCATGACCCATAGGTGGCGCTGTCCTCAAATTTGACATGGTACCCCAGTTCATGGTCCTTATGAAGGGTACCAAGTTTTATTTCAATTGATCAAAGAATGACCGAGATAATGACTCAGAACGAATTTTGGGTCGACATCGATAAATGTACGCATTTATAACTTTTGAACAAAGATAAAAATCAAAATTCTGTTCGGTCATTTCTCTGCACCTCGGTCCAAAGATTATCTGTGCCAAATTGCGTAACAATGCAATGAACGCTGCAAAAGTAGTAGCGAAAAAACTAAATACTGTACTGTTCAAAATGGCCGCTACTGTAATGGGTGGAGTCTTAATGTAAGGTGTTCATTGTAATGAGCGTGAGGAGAGCAATCAGATGTACTAAGTAGAATTTTTGTTGATCAAATTATTCTAGAGTTATAACCATTTGAATATTGAATTTTTGAAGTGTTGGTGGCGCTATAGAGTTAATGCTAGAGACCCCATATTTGGTCACATAACTATTTAGGACCACCACTACAAGTGTGGCAAATTTTTTTCATTTTCCTATGTACGGTTCATAGGGCTGCCATAGACTCCCATTGGGGAAGAAGAAATATAATAATAATAATAATAATAATAAATATAGCTGCAAGCAGCAATTGCGGGGTCAAGCACCTTCAGCGCAATGAGCACCCAAAGCACAGCAAAAACCACACGACGCAGCAAATGTGCAAAGCGCAGAAAACACGCAATACAGAGCCCGAACCCGAAGCAAAGCAAATGCAGAGCAGGATCACTGCAGTGCGGAGCAACAACAGTAAAGATGGCAAAAATATAACACGTGTGGAAAACCAGACAGGTCGAGAAGAACGTGTTAAAGGGACACAAGGCAGCATTTTTATGTTAATAAATCATCTTCGTAAGTCGGTATATGGTTAAATGACTCATTACATGACGAATGAAGACTCTCTCGCCCGCCCCTACCGTCTGTAGGAAGAATACCCCACTTGCAAGTTCGCTGTATCCGACCCGGTGTCCTTCAGTCTGTAAAGTCTCAGATATAGAAAGCAATTACTCCCAGACACTAGGGGGAGCTAGTAGAGAAATTATACTCAGACTTGCCTTGTGTGCCTTTAAAGGAAACGCAAAAGGAAATCTCAATAAGTGAAAGTGAGAGCTGGGATTCGAACCCATGACCTCAGGTTCCCAAAGCATAGCAGTTAACGCATGCGCCACTGAGTAAACGGTTAAACCACTGAGTTGGTGTGTCCAAGCTATAGAATAGAGATATAGAGCTGTAAACATTGATATCCAGCAATTACCAAAAGTGCAGAAATGACAACAGAGAGCACAAATAACTGAAATACAATGTATTGTATGAAAATCACAAAACTTAAGTGAGAAAAAAAAGTTAAGACAAAAACCACTGCACATGGGATTCGAACTCATGAACTCAGGTTCCCAAGGCACAGCAGTTACCGCATACGCCACTGAGTAAACGATTAAACCACTGACTTGGTGTGTCCAACCTATAGAATAGAGATATAGAGCTGTAAACATTGATATCCAGCAATTACCAAAAGTGCAGAAATGACAACAGAGAGCACAAATAACTGAAATACAATGTATTGTATGAAAATCAATAAACTTCAGTGAGAAAAAAGTTAAGACAAAATATTACTGTACATGGGATTCGAACCCATGACCTCAGGATCTCATGGCATCTGGTTAACCAGATGCGCAACTCAGTTAACACAGCCCAAAGGGCAGCAAAAAACAGCTTAGGTGCTGCAAGGATTGACATATGCCAATCAACACAGATGCAGAACTGACAGTGCAGAGCAGAACTAACAGAAATACAATGTATATGAGAATCAAAAAGATCAAGTGAGATTGAAGACAAGAAGATCATTCTGTATAGTAATGCTATACAATGTAACATACAGTCACATTAATTTACTATGACAAATAGACAACGGCACAGGCACAGTCAACTTTGGAGTGGTATTTCTAAGAAAGAGAACAGAATATCAAAAATCTGTTCGGTCATTTCTGTGCGGATTGCTCCAAACATTATACGAGCAGCACCTGGCATAAAATAAACAAAATTTGTAAAAGGAGTAGCGAAAAAATCATGTTCCAAATGCTTTACAATAACACATGAACAGAATGTTGGAAAATGACAAACGAGGTATCGTTGCAATCGGCATAAACCAGTGAATACAATTTCACAAAGAAATTAATATCAGACAAAGTATTCAGAAGTTATAAGCAGTTCCATAAGAACTGTTATAGTTTATAACCCCTAGGTGGCGCTGTACTCTGACTTCCCAGGTACCTTCAGGACATCATGTCGAAGCTCCTTACTAATTTTTGCGCGGATATGTCCAATATTTCCAAAAATATAACAAATTATGTGAAATTTCAAAATGGCGGACAGGCGGTTCGGTCAAATCCCGGCATAATACACATCGACAGATGCGGCATGAAGTAAGCAATCCATAGACATCAAGATCATAATTTTCTGACAAACAGTTCAGAAGTTACGGGCAAAAATAGCCTTTTTTATTATCTCATGACCAATAGGTGGCGCTGTCACCAAATTTGGCATGGACCCCAAGTTCATGGTCCACATGAAGTGTACCAAATTTCATTTCAATTGATCAAAGAATGACCGAGCTACAGCTTCAGAACCATTTTTGCGTCAACCTCGTTAAGTTTGCGCATTTATTACTTTTGAACAAAGATAAATATCAAAATTCTGTTCAGTCATTTCTATGCGGCTTACTCCAAAGATCATCTGTGCCAAATCTCATAAGAATTGAACAACATTTGAAGGAGGAGTAGCGAAAAAATGGAATACTGTACATTTCAAAATGGCCGCTACTGTAATGGGTGGAGTTTTACTGTAAGGTATTAAAAGCAACAAGCATGAGGAGAGCAATCACGTGTACTAAGTAGAATTTTCATAGATCAAGCGGATCAGAAGTTATAACCCTTTAAACATTGAATTTTTGCACTGCTGGTGGCGCTATAGAGTTAGTACTAGAGACCCCATTTTTGGTCACATGACTTTTTAAGACCACCACTACAACTGTGCCAAATTTCATCATTTTCCTATGTACGGTTCATAGGGCTGCCATAGACGCCTATGGCTAAGAAGAAGAAGCAGAATAATAATAATAATAATAATAATACTAACAATTACAATAGGTGTCTCAGCACCTTCGGTGCTTGACCCCTAATAATAATAAATATAGCTGCAAGCAGCAACACGGGGTCAAGCACCTTCGGCGCAATGCACACACAGCACAGCAAGCACACAAAGCACAGCAAGTTCACAATGCACAGCAAGCACACAAAGCACAGCAAGCACACAAATCACAGCAGGCACACAAAGCACAGCAAGCTCAAAAGGCACAGCAAGCACACAAAGCACAGCCAGCTCACAATGCACAGCAAGCACACAAAGCACAGCAAGCACACAAATCACAGCAGGCACACAAAGCACAGCAAGCTCACAATGCACAGCAAGCACACAAAGCACAGCAAGCTCACAATGCACAGCAAGCACACAAAGCACAGCAATTACACAAAGCACAGCAAGCTCACAAAGCACAGCAAGCACACAAAGCACAGCAAGCAAGCACGCAAAGCACAGCAAGCAAGCACACAAAGCACAGTAATCTCACAAAGCACAGCAAACTCACAAAGCACAGCAAGCACACAAAGCACAGCAAGCTCACAAAGCACAGCAAGCTCACAAAGCACAGCAAACTCACAAAGCAAAGCAAACACACAAAACACAGCAAGCTCACAAAGCACAGCAAGCACCCAAGGCACAGTAAGCACACAAAGAACAGCAAACTCACAAAGCACAGCAAGCACACAAAGCACAGCAAGCTCACAAAGCACAGCAAGCTCACAAAGCACAGCAAGCTCACAAAGCACAGCAAGCTCACAAAGCACAGCAAGCACACAAAGCACAGTAAGCACACAAAGCACAGCAAGCACACAAAGCATAGCAACAAAAAAAGCACTGCAAGCACACAAAGCACAGCAAGCACAGCAAACTCACAAAGCACAGCAAGCTCACAAAGCACAACCAGCACACAAAGCACAGCAAACTCCCAAAGCACAGCAAGCACACAAAGCACACAAAGCACAGAAAGCACAGCAAGAACCCCCACAATGCAGAGCAACAACAGCAAACATGGAAAAATAGAACACATTTGAACTACAGACAGGTTGAGAAGAACTGATGAGGAAGAACAAAATACCTGACTCAGGTGGGTTTCGAACCCAGGAACTCAGAATCTCAATACATATGATTAACTTGATGCGCCACTCAGATGACACAGCTCATGAGGCAGCAGAAAAGAGATTAGAAAGCTACAAGGATTAACATATGTCAAATTAGTGTATAAACCCTAGGTGGCGCTGTACTCTGACTTCTCAGGTACCTTCAGGATATCATGTCAAAGCTCCTTATCAATTTTTGCGCAGATATGTCCAATAGTTCAAAAAATATAACAATTTATGTCAAATTTCAAAATGGCGGACAGGCGGTTCAGTCAAACCTGGCATATTTCACATCAACAGATGCGGCATGAGGTAAGCAATCCATAGACATCAAGATCATAATTTTCTGACAAACAGTTCAGAAGTTATGGGCAAAAATAGCCTATTTTATTATCTCGTAACCCATAGGTGGCGCTGTCACCAAATTTGGCATGGACCCCAAGTTCATGGTCCACATGAAGTGTACCAAATTTCATTTCAATTGATCAAAGAATAAATGAGCTACCGCTTCAGAACCATTTTTGCGTCAACCTCGTTAAGTTTGCGCATTTATTACTTTTGAACAAAGATAAATATCAAAATTCTGTTTGGTCATTTCTATGCGGCTCACTCCAAAGATCATCTGTGCCAAATCTCATAAGAATTGAACCACGTTTGAAGAAGGAGTAGCGAAAAAACGAAATACTGTACATTTCAAAATGGCCGCTACTGTAATGGGTGGAGTCTTACTGTAAAGTATCAAATTCAATAAGCGGGATGAGAGCAATCACGTGTACTAAGTAGAATTTTCATAGATCAGATGGTTCACCAGTTATAACAGTTTGAACATTGAATTTTTGGACTACTGGTGGCGCTATAGAGTTACTGCTAAAGACCCCATTTTTGGTCACATGACTATTTATGACCACCTCTACAACTGTGCCAAATTTCATCATTTTCCTATGTACAGTTCATAGGGCTGCCATAGACTCCCATTGGGGAAAAATAATAATAATAAATATAGCTGCAAGCAGCGATACGGGGTCAAGCACCTTCAGCGCAATGAGCACCCAAAGCACAGCAAAAACGGCACGACGCAGCAAATGCGCAAAGCGCAGAAAGCGCGCAATACAGAGCCCGAACCCGAAGCAAAGCAAATGCAGAGCAGAACCACTGCAGTACGGAGCAACAACAGTAAAGATGGCAAAAATATAATATCAGACAAAGTATTCAGAAGTTATAAGCAGTTCCATAAGAACTGTTATAGTTTATAACCCCTAGGTGGCGCTGTACTCTGACTTCCCAGGTACCTTCAGGACATCATGTCGAAGCTCCTTACTAATTTTTGCGCGGATATGTCCAATATTTCCAAAAATATAACAAATTATGTGAAATTTCAAAATGGCGGACAGGCGGTTCGGTCAAACCCGGCATAATACACATCGACAGATGCGGCATGAGGTAAGCAATCCATAGACATCAAGATCATAATTTTCTGACAAACAGTTCAGAAGTTATGGGCAAAAATAGCCTATTTTATTATCTCATGACCCATAGGTGGCGCTGTCACCAAATTTGGCATGGACCCCAAGTTCATGGTCCACATGAAGTGTACCAAATTTCATTTCAATTGATCAAAGAATGACTGAGCTACAGCTTCAGAACCATTTTTGCGTCAACCTCGTTAAGTTTGCGCATTTATTACTTTTGAACAAAGATAAATATCAAAATTCTGTTCAGTCATTTCTATGCGGCTTACTCCAAAGATCATCTGTGCCAAATCTCATAAGAATTGAAGAACATTTGAAGGAGGAGTAGCGAAAAAATGGAATACTGTACATTTCAAAATGGCCGCTACTGTAATGGGTGGAGTTTTACTGTAAGGTATTAAAAGCAACAAGCAAGAGGAGAGCAATCACGTGTACTAAGTAGAATTTTCATAGATCAAGCGGATGAGAAGTTATAACCCTTTGAACATTGAATTTTTGCACTGCTGGTGGCGCTATAGAGTTAGTACTAGAGACCCCATTTTTGGTCACATGACTTTTTAAGACCACCACTACAACTGTGCCAAATTTCATCATTTTCCTATGTACGGTTCATAGGGCTGCCATAGACGCCTATGGCTAAGAAGAAGAAGCAGAATAATAATAATAATAATAAATATAGCTGCAAGCAGCGATACGGGGCCAAGCACCATCAGCGCAATGAGCACCCAAAGCACAGCAAAAACCACACGACGCAGCAAATGCGCAAAGCGCAGAAAGCGCGCAATACAGAGCCCGAACCCGAAGCAAAGCAAATGCAGAGCAGAACCACTGCAGTGCGGAGCGACAACAGTAAAGATGGCAAAAATATAACCTGTGTGGAAAACCAGACAGGTCGAGAAGAACGTGTTAAAGGGAACGCAAAAGGAAATCTCAATAAGTTAAAGTAAGAGCTGGGATTCGAACCCATGACCTCAGGTTCCCAAAGCACAGCACTAACCGCATGCACCACTGAGTAAACGATTAAACCACTGAGTTGGTGTGTCCAAGCTATAGAAACGAGCTTTAGAGCTATAAACAATGATATCCAGCAATTACCAAAAGTGCAGAAATGACAACAGAGAGCACAAATAACTGAAATACAATGTATAGTATGAAAATCACAAAATTTAAGTGAGAAAAAAAAGTTAAGACAAAAACCACTGCACATGGGATTCGAACCCATGAACTCAGGTTCCCAAAGCACAGCAGTTACGGCATGCGCCACTGAGTAAACGATTAAACCACTGAGTTGGTGTGTCCAAGCTATAGAATAGAGATTTAGAGCTGTAAACATTGATATCCAGCAATTACCAAAAGTGCAGAAATGACAACAGAGAGCACAAATAACTGAAATACAATGTATAGTATGAGATTCACAAAACTTAAGTGAGAAAAAAGTTAAGACAAAATATCACTGCACATGGGTTTCGAACCCATGACCTCAGAATCTCATGGCATGTGGTTAACCAGATGCACAACTCAGTTAACACAGCTCAAGAGGCAGCAAAAAAACAGCTTAGGTGCTGCAAGGATTGACATGTGCCAATCAACTCAGATGCAGAACTGACAGTGCAGAGCAGAACTAACAGAAATACAATGTATATGAGAATCAAAAAGCTCAAGTGAGATTGAAGACAAGAAGATCATTCTGTATAGTAATGCTATACAATGTAATATACAGTCACATTAATTTACTATGACAAATAGACAATGTCACAGGCACGGTCAACTTTGGAGTGGTATTTCTAAGAAAGAGAACAGAATATCAAAAATCTGTTCGGTCATTTCTGTGTGGATTGCTCCAAACATTATACGAGCAGTACCTGGCATAAAATAAACAAAATTTGTAAAAGGAGTAGCGAAAAAATCATCTACCATATGCTTTACAATAACACATGAACAGAATGTTGGAAAATGACAAACGAGGTATCGTTGCAATCGGCATAAACCAGTGAATACAATTTCACAAAGAAATTAATATCAGACAAAGTATTCAGAAGTTATAAGCAGTTCCATAAGAACTGTTATAGTTTATAACCCCTAGGTGGCGCTGTACTCTGACTTCCCAGGTACCTTCAGGACATCATGTCGAAGCTCCTTACTAATTTTTGCGCGGATATGTCCAATAGTTCAAAAAATATAACAAATTATGTGAAATTTCAAAATGGCGGACATGCGGTTCGGTCAAACCCGGCATAATATACATCGACAGATGCGGCATGAGGTAAGCAATCCATAGACATCAAGATCATAATTTTCTGATAAACAGTTCAGAAGTTATGGGCAAAAATAGCCTATTTTCATATCTCATGACCCATAGGTGGCGCTGTCACCAAATTTGGCATGAACCCCAAGTTCATGGTCCACATGAAGTGTACCAAATTTCATTTCAATTGATCAAAGAATGACCGAGCTACAGCTTCAGAACCATTTTTGCATCAACCTCGTTAAGTTTGCGCATTTATTACTTTTGAACAAAGATAAATATCAAAATTCTGTTTGGTCATTTCTGTGCGGCTCACTCCAAAGTTCACCTGTGCCAAATTTCATAACAATTGAACCAAATTTGAAGGAGGAGTAGCGAATAAACGGAATACTGTACATTTCAAAATGGCCGCTACTGTAATGGGTGGAGTTTTACTGTAAGGTATTAAAAACAACAAGCATGAGGAGAGCAATCACGTGTACTAAGTAGAATTTTCATAGATCAAGCGGATCAGCAGTTATAACCATTTGAACATTGAATTTTTGCACTGCTGGTGGCGCTATAGAGTTAGGACTAGAGACCCCATTTTTGGTCACATGACTTTTTAAGACCACCACTACAACTGTGCCAAATTTCATCATTTTCCTACGTACGGTTCATAGGGCTGCCATAGACTCCCATTGGGGAAGAAGAAGAATAATAATACTGACAGTTCCAATAGGTGCCTCAGCACCTTCGGTGCTTGGCCCCTAATAATACTAACAATTACAATAGGTGTCTCAGCACCTTCGGTGCTTGACCCCTAATAATACTAACAATAACAATAGGTGTCTCAGCACCTTCGGTGCTTGACCCCTAATAATAAGAAAACCATCAATTGCAATAGTGGCCTACCGCCCTGTGGGCTTGGCCCCTAATAAATGCTAAAACACAATAAATATAAAAACAAGGAGATAATGCAAATTACAAAAACACTTAAAACAAAATTGATATATAAGTTAAAAGCCACAGAAAAAAGTTTTGGGCTGGATTTAAACTCAGATAAAGTAAAGTTCTGATGTAAAGTTGTATATTGTTCCAGAGAGTGGGACCAGCTATCTCAAACCCTTTAGGTGAACATGAGGGATCTTAAGCAGAAGTTTATCCTCAGATCAAGCTCACTGCTGGTGCAGATTATGTACATAGATGTTTTAGTATCTTGACTTGAAAATTACAGATCTAATTATTATATCTTATTAAGAATTATTACACGGCTCTCTGGAATGCTTGATTCTGATTGGTCAGTTGAGACATTTGCAGGTTCGTTCTTTTCAAATAATAACCGCTCCAAAATAATAACGCATAGCCGGACAGTCGGACTACTTGCACGAGTAAAATCGCTCCGCGCCAATAAAGATCAATAAAGATTACTGTCTGTTTGGCGACATCTTGTGACAAACACTCGACAACCACGACAAGACACAGACAGCTTACTGAGACTGAACTTGACAAAATAGAGCACGACAGCTACAAAGCCAACAACCAAAAAAATACAGAATGGGCATTAAAACTTCTCAAAGACTGGTTAAAGAGAAAAAAATAGAGACAGACAAGTATGAAGCAGAGGATCTTAATAAGGTAATACGATCATTTTATGCATCTGTGCAAAGTTTCGCGGAAGGATAAAAATGTTAATTTAAAACAAATATGCCAATAAAATGTTTCAAATTCATATTCATGTCCAGTTTTTTTTCTTATGTGGCAAGTAGCCGTGTAATAAGCGGGTCCTGATCACACTGTCGGGGCTTATTTCCCAATAACTACCGGCTGCCTCTACATTATCCCTTACTTAAGAATTCTGAATGGGGTCAGATAAATAAAGTATATACTGTATGTGTTTTTACTAAGGGAAATTATAGATAAACATTAATTTTATATTTGAATATACACTTTTTAAATAAAGGTTCCTAAGTCTTTTAGTATTATTATAAAATGTTTTCTGTCTATCTTCCTTTATATATTTCCATTGGTAGTGTGCACTACAAAAAAGCCTTCTTGTAAAGAAAGTTTTTTCTGTAAATCATGTGACCTGGGGGTTTTCATTGTTTAGCTACACTTCCTGAGTCTTGTGGTTATTTGACGATGCATGTTAAAAGAGGAATTTGACTTTGACACTCTGATTCAGTTAAACATATACATTTCTAGCAACATTTCCCCAATATCATCTGTTCTGGAACCACAAAGATTTGCAACCTTTCTCTACAAGGTAGGTCATTATCATTATGTCTCATCTTGATCTATGACATGACTTTTAATAGGAGTTTTTATGTCAACATTTTAAATGTTATTAAGCGTTTCAGAAAATGCTAAAATCCTAATGAATCTATCTAATAATACAGAAGGAAATGATTCTTGCATGATTTCACAGGTGTTTTTATTTATTTAACAAATTGTCAACGTTCACCCAACTCAAATATGTTGCTTATTCTTCATAACCTTTTTCACTCTGATACACTATACCCAAGTGACAACTTTTGTACCTTCATGTACCTTGTTTTCTAAGAGTGTAACCAAGTGTTGATAGGAAAATGTCTTTTTCAGACAAAAACTATTAAAACTAAAAATTTTAAAGCCACTATATATTAATATGAAGAGCTTTTTACGCATGTACGAAGACTTTGACACCTCAATGGAAGATAAATTGACTACAATTCTTAAAAACAGTAAATCATTTAAAGGATCCACTACAAAATATATACTCAACACAACAAAGATAAATGAAGGAAAATTATTGAGGAAAGAGAGAATTGGAGAAAAAGATGAAAAACTTCAGAAGGTCATACTGATGGTTGGAGAAACAGGAACAGGGAAGACCACTCTCATCAATGCTATGGTGAATTACATCATGGGTGCCAGATGGGAACACAAAATGTGCCTGGAGGTAGTTGAGATATCAGATGAGCAATCTAGCAGTTTATGAGTTTTTTTCACAAGACAGTCCATTCTCCCTCACCATTATTGACACACCTGGATTTGGTGACACAGAGAGCAGTGATAAAAACAAACTAAATAAAATAAATAAATTACAATAAGAACACACAAAACTTACATTTTCAAAATGTTTTTAACAGTAAATGATGATTATTTTACTCTCTTACCTGTTTGTGTTGTTAGTCTGCATGCGGTTGAGCAGGACTGATGATTCAGGGCTTTTACATGTGAAAATAATCAAGAGGCAGCTTGAAATTAACTGACTTAATTTAAAATAAAAAAGGCGGGAACTGAAGAACCCTTTTGCGAAGACAAAGAACCATTTCAGCAAAAAAAAGGTTCTTCAGTAAGCTATAGTTCTATATAGAACCTTTACAATTGTTTCAGAACCTTTGTGCAGTGGGAAGTGTGACCACATTTAACATGTGAAAGATGAGAAAATATATGAAATTAAGACAAGAAAATCAGAAGAACACGCAAGGATCTGAAAAAGAAATATGAAAATGAATTTGCAGAACAGCAAAGTTTGATGTGCAGACTGCAGAATGAAATAAAGCAGATTGAGAGAGAGAAGATCAGGCTTGTTGAAGAGTGTTATCAGTGTTTAAAGAAATTAATGGAAGCTGCATTAAAATCTACCAGCATGTCATGTTTCTGAACTTAATGATTGAGAAAATAAAAGAAACTGGAAATCAAGAAAGAGTTCGGAAACTTGAGGAACTTAAACTAAGAGGTCAGATTGAAAATGTGGGCCTATATCAAGATAACCAATTACTTAGAAAACATTCAAAGACTGAATTATCCCCTTTTTTTGTGATGTGATTGTTTAGTTATAGTTACTTACAGCTTATTTAACTGGTACAGTGAGGATTCATATTCTGTACTCAAAATATTTTTGCAGAAGTATATATCATTTACAGATTACAGGCTTAATTCAAATGCATTTGAAACATCTCACATTCAGTAAAATTATTTAAATTTACAATTCTTGTACCATTAAGGTTTCTTTTATTGTACATAGATTCTGTTTGTAACTCTATAACCATCTAGTACATCTAAAGGTTTCTCATGGTAGTAATAATATTTGCCAAAATATAAAAATATTTTATAACATATAAACATATATAAACATATATTACTGTAATTGGGGTGGTTTTCCGGACAGTAAAAAAAATTAAAAAAATAAAACAAACTGGATCAACTGCAGCACATACTGAGGTTACTGAGAAGCCATGGAACTACACTGCGACCAAAATGGTCGCATATGCTTATGTGCATATGTGTTTATAGCATCCAAGTTGGCTTCATTTTGCGTGCAAGCACGTTGTGTCTCTCCCGTTGAGTGTGCGTTCACGTGCTCTTTGTTTCTCAATTAATTAAGTGCGACGCGAAGCAAGCTCAGTGTCACATTGTATCCTTTCATGTTTCTGAACTTGAGCAGAGTTTTACCATTAGAGGTCTTTCTTCACTGAGAGGACCCGTACGGTTCCGGGTTTATATTTGAAATGGTCAGTCTGGTCCGGGTCGGTCCTAGTTTATTACTTTGGGTCCCAAGTATGATTAATATTGTGTGTAAAACCCGAGTCGATCGGAGAAGGGCCGTAAGCGCTACCTAAAGCTCGAGTGAAGTTTCAGCGTGCCTCCGGTTTCTATGGCGATAACAACTGGCTCTTGTTACGACCACGCGCTGCATTTTCTTTATCCCATTTTTTTATAATCTTACTATTAATAGACCATATCTTTTCTAAAATCTAAAAAGTTGGCACAGAGATTGTAGCAAAAAGCAGTGCTAATGTCAAGCCCATTGCACTGAACGAGCAAAGCTCAAGCTGACTCAGGATATAAAAAACGCAAAGCTGTAATGTAAAGCCTGTCATCGGGACAGCAAGTAGACTTTTAAATCTGAAATAATGAGTGGATTAAGCTTTTTTTAATCGTCAAAAGAGAAATAGAATGTAGAAGCAGTAAAAGTGCCTATCTAATAGAAATAACCATCATAACATCAGTCACATTTATAATCTATAAACCTGCACTGTCTATTAATATACTGTACATAGTATTGTATTATATTGAGTTTGATAAAAGGGGTCATCAAATTGCTTCATATATCAGTGCAAAAACAGTAAGTGTTTTGGTAGTGCTTTGACAAACAGTGTCAGCTTTGTTTATGGCAAAGAAAGTTTGGGGTGGTTAGATTAATGAACTATAATGTGAAATTAATATTAATGTTCAATAAATCAAAGTATTGTGTTGTGTCACACATTATTAGTTCTGTGTCACATGTATATTAGACCATTCTTTTGTCGGTGGATTATAATGATTGCCCTTTTCACCAGCTACCACCACAAGTAAATTTCAGATCTGTGGGAAACACTGACATACATTTTGCATTTGCCAAATCTTCCTTCCTTCCCAATTTTTTGTTGAAGCATTTCAATTAAATATAATAAATATATATTTTTTAAATATATAAAGTTTGCAATTATTTTGTTTTAAATGGGGGCGGGGAAAAAATCGAATCAAATTGTAAATCGAGTTTTTTATAAAAAAAATCTCAGATTTTTTATGGGGACAAATTGCCCAGCCCTAGCTGCAGTCACCACTGATGATTAACATTATGTTGTGTTGTTTGTTTTATTAGATGTGAAGATTCAAATATTGCAATGACAAAGGAGCTCAGTAAAATTCTTAAAAACAGTATATCAAAAGTAGGACCCACTACAAGATATATACTCAACACAACAAAAATCGCTGAGCAGAATGTACTGAGAAAAGAGAGGATTGGAGAAAAAAATTATGAAAGACCTCATAAGATCATACTGCTGGTTGGAGAAACAGGAACCGGAAAGACCACTCTCATTAATGCAATGGTTAATTACATCATGGGTGTCAGATGGGAGGACAAATTTTGGCTGGAGATCAGTGATGTTCTTGGTGGTATATCTCAGACCGCAGCAGTCACAGTTTATGAGATTTTTGCACGAGACAGTCCATTCTGCCTCACTGTTATTGACACACCTGGATTTGGTAACACACAGGGGCGTGAAAAAGACAAACTTATTTTTGAAGCTTTACAGCAGTTGTTCAGATCTGAGGATGGGATTCGTGAAATTCATGCAGTGTGTCTTGTGCTGAAGGCAATAGAGTCTCGACTCCATGAGAGACAACGATACATTCAAGATGAAATGATGTCATTATTTGGAAAAAATCTAGAACAAAACATCATAATACTCCTCACAAACTCTCATGAAAATGTCCCCAAAAAATTGCTTCATTTCATTAAAGCATCCAAAATTCCATGTGCAAAAACGAAAGATGATCAACCTGTTTATTTTAAATTTGACAACTATCAGAGTGAATGTTATGAGGATGAAGACAGAGAGAGTTATAAACCATCATGGGATCAAGGGATTGAAAACTTTAAGAAGTTCTTTGAATATCTGAATGGAATGATTCTGATAAGTTTAAATATGACTGAAGGTGTGCTGAGAGCACGAAAACAGCTGGATGAAAATGTGAACAACTTAAAGAAAAAACTTTCAGAGCTAATAGAACAGGAATTGAAGGTTAAGCAAACAAAAAAGGCTTTGGAGACATTAGAAGAATACAGAAGAACAATGAACAACTTTGAATATGAAGTTTTTGAATTCTATGAAGATGAGGTCCCCATAGAGTCATCATGGTGGCACTTGTGGTGGGCAATCCGCTGCACTCAATGTAAAGAGAACTGCACGTATCCAGGATATTGGTGGTTCATATTTCTCTTATGGTTTCATGTGATGACATGGCGAAACTGCACATTCTGCAGTGGGAAATGTCACTACACTAAACATGTGAAAGATGATAAAATATATGCCATTGTGAGCAGGAAGGTAAACAGAAGAAAACATGAAAGAAAAATATGAAAAGGATTTTGGGGAACAGCAGAGTTTATTGTGCAGACTAGAGAATGAAATCAAGCAGACTGACGCAGAGAGGATCAGGCTTGTTGAAGAGTGTTATCAGTGTTTAGAGAAGTTAATGGAAACTGCATTAAAATCTACCAGCATGTCCACTTACAAACATCTGGACTTCATGATTGAGAAAGTGAAAGAAACTGGAAAACAAGAAAGAGTTCGGAAACTTGAGGAACTTAAAATAAGAGCTGAAGAGGAAAACAAGGGACTAAATATAATAAAAAATACTTAATATAATGATTTGGATCATGGTGTATGTAACTGAGTATATTTACATTACGTTTGAAAAACAGTTGGTGTTTACATTGTTGTGATATGTAAACAAATAATATTTTAAGAGTTTGCATTAACATGTAATCAGATATGATATGACAATAAACCATGCTTTAAACTAAGCTTTATAATTAAACAACATCTGCAACATGATTGTCACTTTCTGAAGTGTAGCATAAGTATACAGTATAATGACTAGCATAATTACATTTTGGAAACAAACATAATAATAAAATGTTTACCTTAAATGCATTGTAAGTTTGTAAGGAAAATGCTAAATGATAAAAAAAAAATGCACAGTATAAGTTCTGGTTTAGTGTTGTTTTTCAGTGTTCATCTAGTTTGTAAATCCGAGTATGATTTTTGTTAAGATATAAATTGACAGCCCTAAATAATAAGTTTTAATAAATATGTGTACCGTATATCAAGCTTGCACTTTTCCCATCCATGGGTGTCAGCAGTGTCCCTTATCTTTGTTATCAGTGCCGCGCTGGCGCCATCTAGCGCACACGTGAAGATCAGCAAGAAGGTCAAAAAAGTCCTTATTCTCTTACAGTTTTTTTCGATTGCTAAACGACAGTGAGCACAACTGGAGCTACATGTGCAAAACACTAACTACAGTCTGCACTACCAAAAGTCACGTGAGCACAACTCTTAACACATGGCTCAAAACAGCTCAGTGAAGCAGCCAAACACTAAGCGCAACCCTCACTGAGAAAACACACACTGTCACTCACAACACACTGAGAGGAAAAACACTAACATCAAACACCAATACAGAAATTACTAACTTTGTATCTTTACAGTTTAAACAATTTCAGTGACGTCACACAAAGTAATGTTTTCTTCAAAGAATGATTTATTTATTGATTTATCACATGACTTATTATTTTATTTAGAAAATCATAATTCTTTAAGGTAAATGAAAATTAGCAGTTTGCTTCAGTAGTCTGTAGTAATTTACGGAATTACCGTAATGAGAAAAAAAAGGTAGAAACTAAAAGTCATGAAAGGTAATATTTTACATATATGAAATTGGAATTCATATTTATATGAAATTGCTATCAGCAGTGTTTGAAAGGCACAAGGCTGAAATCAATTGTGTTTTGAATGTGTGGTTCACAGTTTTGACAGCAGTGTGTTAGCATTTGAACAAAGTGCTGTAAATCCACAGTGTTGTGCAGGTTGTGGTTAAAGTCATGGGATAAGTGTGTAGAGTTTTGAAAACTGTGTTCAAGCAATGAAAAACGAACTAGAGTTTGGTCCACATGAACTGCTGCTGTGCAGATTGTAGTTAGAGTTTTGCACATGTGACTCCAGTTGTGCCCACTGTCGTTTAGCAATCAAAAAAAAACTGTAAAGGGCACTGTAATTTACTAGTACAATAAAGCAGTGGCCTTTAAAATGAATATCACGCATAGGGTATCTTAATGGTTATTTCTTGGCCCTATTTAAAGTCTAAATATATATTACACTGAAGAAATTAGGAATCAGTGTGGTGTCAAATTGTAGAGTATAGAAAACATCATTGTGCGTGACTGTGGTATAAACCTCTTACGTTGGCACAATCTTCCCTCCTGTAATTGCCAGGTGTCAGGATGGCATAAGGTACCTGAACAGAGCAGGTCAGGGAGGTGAATGGATTCATTATTTGTTGGTTACACTTTTATTGCAATTACAGACATAATAAAAAGTATTTTGCTCATGCCACAAATGTTAGTTCATAGCTAATGCATTTACTAATGTTAACAAATACTCAAATAGAAAGACATTTCATTTGTTATAATAAATAAAGAATAATGTAGGTGCCAAAATCTATTTAGAAAAATGCAACCTCAGAGGTTAAATAATGTTCATTTTACTATATGATGCTTATTCAGCATTATTTATCTTAATAATGATATTTCATGTAAAAAAAATTGATGAGTAGGCCTACTACAGGTGAGTAAAAAGCCAATAACATTATTAAACCCTGTGTGTGTGTGTGTGTGTGTGTGTGTGCGTGCGTGCGTGCGTGCGTGCGTGCGTGCGTGCGTGCGTGTGTGTGTAATATGAATGGAAGGGGCATTTGCCTCTTATGTAAGGCAGGGTTGGCTCATTTATCTCTCCTGCAAAACCATAATTCTTGTGTCCCCATTTACCCTTAAATCCACGGCTGCACCCTCCACCCAGGCCTGCTGACACACTCATAATAATGATGAAGTATCCTCACTTTAAGAGTGTGTGTGTGAATGTGTGAAAGAGAAAGTCTTACAGAGAAAGAAAAAATGTTTAGATTGAATGATTGACACTTTTGACTGCCATATACTGTAGGCCTATATTAGCCATATCTCTCCTTGGTCTTATAATATTACAGTTCAATATGTCATGTGCTGCATATTGTGCACCACTGTGTTTGTGCAGTTCACATTAAAAGAGTTTAAATTACTTGGTTATTGGATACCATGGCAAAAATCTTTATTTCCCTACAGTACATTGAAATACACTATACCATTCAAAAGCTTTCATTTAACTAATCTTATAGGTCTGTGTCTGTTTATGACATTCCTCTGCTTGTAAACGTATTAAAGCTAATGTCATAACATAGTGAAATTTGTGAAAAGGTGACAAATATTTTCTATGGACATTTAAAGTGATACACTATTTCTAAATATTGAATTCAAAAGGTTTCTGTGAGGATTATATCATATACAAAATAGCATTATTCCAGTAGCCTTTAAAAATCATACAATTAACGATAGGTTAAGTCTGAGTGCGCACTGCGCAGGCGCACCTGCGTTTGTAAATGTCCACAAACCGTTACGCTTGAACACTCGTGCGGGAGATGCGCATGTCATAAGGGTGTGAGCCATTTCTTGGACCTTGTTACTATTTAAATGTCGGTCACATTACTTAGTGTCACATTAATCACAATAACGCCCATACATCTCTCTTCTGTTTTAGCGTGGAGTCAAATTGTAAACTGACCGGCTTGAGCGTATAGTTTCGCGCGTGCGTGCGTGTGTGTGTGCGTGCGTGCGTGCGTGCGTGCGTGCGTGCGTGCGTGCGTGCGTGCGTGCGTGTGTGTGTGTGTGTGTGTGTGTGTGTGTGTGCATATGCTGAGATGCAGCAATATCAGTCAGTGTTGTGAGGACGGGGAAGCGCACGCGGCAGTGTGAGAACTCGGCAGTAGGGGGACCTCCTATCCACCAAACACCGGGCTTTAATTCCGTTAACACTGCGAGAACCTCCAGAATCCAACACTTGGCTTCACGCGCCGTTACGGATATATCGCGTTTACAGTCTGTTTCTGGATTAAACCATCCATCCGCGCCACAAGGCTCTCCAGGTAAGGAATGCGTTCGCGTCATTTACTGCTTAGTTTTGTGCAATTGTTGAACGTTTGCTTGATTTGGCTTGCGCTGTTTGGTGAAGAAAGGGATACTGCAGGGATGATTTGCATTGCAATAGTAAAATAACTACAGCTCATGTCAGTGGTGATCATATGAATGAATATCACATCACAGTCACTGTTTTATCCGGTTGGTAACGATTTGATTTTCAGCGTGTCACTGCGATCGATCCACCGGCTGCGGGATTCTGGACCGCGCTCAAGTGAACATGAGGAGATCAGTGAACTGTTGCTTCCGACGCTGTTTTTGCCACAATGCTGAATTTTAGACGTGATGCTAGAGATGGATGTGTTTAATTAGATAAAAAGCTTGGCGTTAAAGTATTTTATATTGTTTTGCATTTGATGCTTACATATAGCAACGAGGAAAAGAATGGATAAGTTATTGCGCGTATTCATTCCGGGATAACGCGTCGCGGTAAATATATTATACAGCCTTGTTTCGAGAAGACTTAACATTGAGAAGTGCACGAGAGGTAGACGATTGTGACGTCATGTGGCGTTGCGTTGTACCGCGTAGTTGCGCTAAAAGGCGCGTTGGAATGCGTGAAAGTCGTTCACTTTACAGCGCAACATCCAATGCAGGAAGTACTGTAGCTATTGTACATGCAATTCTAGTAGTCTAAATCAAATGCACACAAACAAATCACATTTCATTAATTGCAACCAAATTTGCAATACTTCAGTTCAGTGATTTTCTAGTTTCTACTAGATCTAAATAAACTACAAAAACTTACAAATGTGACATGCAGTATGTAATGAGGATGTGCTTTTTATCTGTTGTGTGTGTATATGTGTAATCTGATAGTGCTCAGTGAAACCATCATAGCGATGACAATGCATGTGTGTCTTCTTCAAGTTATTACTGTCCCTTTAAATTCTCTTACACATTCTGCCACACACGCACGCACGCGCGCACACACATACACGCACGTGCATACACATCATAAACATAACCTCTGGCTTGCTTACAACTGATGTATACTCAGTAGTGATGATAACAAATGAAGATGTATAAAACACAGACATCTCTTATATTCTAGTCACAATGTGATGACAAAACTCAACAAATGACAGCACAAGATTATCATGTCACTACATAATGATGCTGTACAAACAAATCATAAACAAATCACTACACATACTTGCAGCCCTACTTTGTCAACAAGTGATAAAACTCACCTACAGTATGTTTGTAAAATGACTTCTTGCTTTAATCCTTTGGCAACTCAGACTTCACCAAACCTGAACGTCTATAGGCAGCATAATGCCATTTTCCATGAGCATGCATTTCCAGTCTCATGCAGAGAAGTCACTGGAGTGCAAAAAGTCAAGTATACATCTCTGTGAAAGTCTAGAGTCGTCTTAAAGCGTGTCACATTGTATGTCCAAGTATGTCTGTAGTGCGTGTTAACATGTAGAAACAAAACAACATAACAGCTCTCATGTACCATAAGAAAAAAAGTCAAGTGTTCCAGAAAGTATCAATTGGATATGCTTGTCCTTCATTTCACCTTTTCTAATTCTCCTCCAGCAATCTGAAATAGGAGACTGATGGGTTCTCAAATGATCTCCCCTAAGCACTCCGTCTCCTATCCTAAACTGCAGAGGAGGAACAGTTATCTTGAAATGCAGATGCAGAGACCCCTGACTGCTAGTTTTACAGGCTGGGTGGCTCCAGAGATCAGCTGAAGGGCCCTACACGACTCAAATGTGTCTCTCAGCTTTGATAAAGAGCTCTACGCTTCTGATTTGAGTTACTGTTCTGAATTTGATGATTGAGAGACAGATTAGGGTCGAAGTATGCACTACAGATATGATGAAGGGCCTGACATCTGACTTGAAGTACACACTACAGAGCAAGGGAGAGTGCATGAAATCTGCCTTAAGCCAGAGGCTATGTGGAGACTACAGTACTAGCCCTAGGCAGTATGAAGTCTAATCAGTGAATACAATTGCACACACAGCACTGCACACCCGTACAGTTACACTTTTTCAATACTAGGACAGAATTCAATCTCAAATGCTCTTTGTGTCTCCCTCTTTAACACAAGCATAAAGATTTTTCACAAGCAATCCTTATGAATGTTTAATGTTTGATGACACGTTTTCTGAAACATCTCTGTGTTTAGCTATATCAGGAATTACTCTGCTCGCTCTCTCTCCCTCCATACCTTATCTCTATACCAGAGATACTGAAACCCTTTTACTAAAAGGCAAAATATTCACCTTTAACTTTTGGATTATCTTTATAAGCGCAGCACCGTCTCATTACTGCAATGTACCACACAGAGAGATCAGCCAATCAGTGACACATTTATTATTGATGCTGCACAGCAGCAACCTGTCAATCCCTAACTCAATCAGACAGACGGATAGACAGATACACAGATAGAAAGCTAAAAAGGAAAAGGGGGAGAAGTGCTTAGCTCTTAGAAGTTAAAAATAAAAGATTTTAAATATGAAACATCTTTAGTTACCCGTGAACATCTTTGGTCCATTTGTATCCCCTGTAGCACAGAGCCCAAAAGCACTGTGAGTTATGTGTACATGTGACCATGTGTATATGCAAGTATTTGAACATGCATGCTTGTGTAGGAAGTTGCTCTTTAAGACCAGATACTAACATGACTTTACTTACACTCATAAAAACAAATGGTGCTAAATAGCACTAAAAGTGGTTCTTGGCTCGTAATTATAGAGGAACCATTTTTATTGCTTTATAGCACCTATAAAGCACCTATGAAGAACCATCCAGGATAATATAGCACCACTATTGCATCACATATGGTTCTACATATGGCACTTAAAATGGTTCCTCTATGATTACGAACCAAGAACCACTTTTAGTGCTAATTAGCACCGTTTGTTTTTAGAGTGTAAGATGTTGCTGATATATGAAGTAGCACTTTTCTTAAATACGTTCACTGACACTGATCTTGGAGTTGAACAGGCACCCCCATCTAAGGGTTGTCTTGTCCCCCTACATTTTGTTAAAAAAATTGCATTATTTAGCATTAATTAGCTTTATACCCAAAACGCGCACTGAAATAAGTTCATGCTTGCATGTTCACTAGTTTGCCTTCACATTCTAATGAATAAAGGTAAATTAATTTTGGCTTGCTGTTCTCGGAGGGAGCTCGAAACAGGTTCAGGTCGAGTCCCAAGATTAACCGAGTACCACACCCCCTACTGTAGTAGAACAGTGCGAAGAGAGGGAAAGAGCAAATTAAGGAGATTGGGGAGGAGGGATGATGGATAAATCGTCACTGGGAAGGAATGGAGACTGACGTGCATGCTTATATAAGCTCTTGAAATAATCGACAGGTCTGAATGTTTAGACTCCTCCCAAACCTACGTTTAAAACTTAATTTTGCGTCTTTTAGTGCATAAATGGACAAATACACTTAAACATATGTCACAATAGCCATCTTAGTGAGTAATATCGTAAACAATTACTATGTCTTACTAAATGTAAACATTTTTATTGCATCTAATAAACAGTACCTGTTGAAGTATTTGTCATTAAAGTTAATTAAAGAAAAGAAGAGAAAATCACTCCTGAGTGACTAGCGTCTTTAACTTTGTAATGAAGATTGATCAGTATATACATAAACAGTAAAGGCTAATGTAATGTTATTTTATGTTTACTTATTTATTTAATTTAGCCAAAAATCCTTAGTGTTGAGCTCTGCTATTTAAAGTAAGATTTATCATCAGATTTCCTGAACAACATTTATGAACATTACTGCAGTTAAAATAAGATCTTTTGCTTCATTACCAGAAAGTTAATCAGATGTGAGAAGTAGAAACGTTTAAAATTCAGCCTTACATTATGTCCAGATCTGTGCTAGTAATGCATGCATTGCAGTATATGAATATTAAACTAATGTCAGTAATGTGAAGCAGTCAGCAGTCATAGATCATTCATACTTTTTGATACCAGGTTAGGGTCACACATCATTCTTTCATGGACTCTGGACCCCCTAAAGAAGCTTTGTCCACCTCCTGGCCATGACTAGTAAACCCATATACATGGCATAATACACTTTCAGAAAAAAGGTACAAAAGCTGTCATTGGGGGGTTCCCTTTCAAAAAGTAATTGTGTATTACTACCTCAAAGGTACATATTGGTACTTTTTTAAAGGGTACCGTCTCAGTGACAACTTTTGTACCTTTATTTCTGACAGTATAGAAAATAATTTGACAGGACCTGACCCAGTAACATCAAGCTGCCAGTCCTAATGCAAAAATGCTGAATGGGCAAAATTATCCAATCAGGGTAAAGAAGCAAGTGACAGAATATTAAAGGGAAGGAAGGAAGTGACATCGTATTAAAGATGGCACGCAGATGCTGATTAGCTGGAAAGTTATTTCATTCCAGCTGAATCAACTCTCCTCACTTTTACTCAGCTCAGCTGTTTATATTTGTATGAGACTGAGAGAGAGAGACGACTTATAATTGTCAGTTTGTACATTGTTGTTTTGCATCTCTGACAATATTTGTATTGTGTGTGGATGCAGCTGTTGGGTCCACAGTTTTGTGAGTCGACAGCCCAGTAATTCCCCCAAACTCCTGAGTTGTTTTTCTGTTCAGGGAGTTGGAAAGTACAGTTCATGTGAGATTTATGAAAAGGAACATTAAATAATTGATGTAGTGGAGGTGCTCTTTCGTGGCTTGTTTCCTCTGTAACCATGTGAGAACTTCAAACTCTTAATGCCTTTCAAGTTTAGAGAGTCACATGATAACAGGTAGCTTGAAATGTGTGAAACAGGACCGATACAACGTTATGAAATCAGCATGAATCTGTCTCTGTCTGATTGAATTTACAATTTTTGGCAGGCAGGTAATTTAACAGGCTAAAATATCCCATAGACCAGGGGTCGCAAACTCAAACTGGCTTGGGGCCATTTCTGAGATTGACATTTCATCGGAGGGCCGCAGACTTATTTTAATGTTCAAAAAAGTAAAATTTTTTGGTAAATGTACTGTTTAAATTCTATTATTTAATGTATAATAATAATAATAATAATAATAATAATACTTGAATATATAAGCAGGGGTTTTTATCTTTTAAATATACATTATTTTATAAAAGTAAATAATTTCTTAACCTTATCTTTAATAACTAAGGCCTATTAAAACCTTGCACTTATCTAACAAATTAAATTTCTGTATACATTTATAACCTATTATAAAAATCATCGAAGCTTGAATTCATCAGTGTTTTGATTTATTTTGGATTGTTTTCAGTCATAGTATTGACTTCAGTAGTTCCATCTTTGTTATTCCACAGTTTTAATGAATTTGTTATTATATGTGGAAAAATATTAAAAAGTGAAAGTGATCCTAAAACTTTTGAATGAGTAGTCAATGTTACATAAGCTAGTTAAACAGAAAACAAATATAATACTGCTCTATGTGTATTGCATAGCAAGCTATAATATATTATACTTCATTATATATAGCAGTATACATACTTTTATCTTCTGAAGGCTACGTTTCTCCTCATCTTTCCTCTTTTCTTAACCTGGGCACCTTGATGGTTCTTTTTCTTATCTGTACTTTAATACTGCATTACATCTATGGCTCTGCCATGCGGTGTCTCCATAAAAATTGACTTGTTGATGTGAACTCCACCGCAGCTCTTCTCTGAGCTGAGAATCCACCCGGAAATAACAAATCTTCTCAGTACAAACACTACAAAGTACCGACCAGATTAACTGATCGCATTGTGACAATGATATGATTGACGCAAGGTTCAGATGAGGAATTAAAATCCGATCGCGCATTCCGTTCTCCTCGCAATCACGGAGGGCGCGCGCGGCTCATGGCTGCACGGGTGATGCCACCCCGTACGGAGCGCAACGTCAGAGCACTTTAGAAAGTAAGAAACGCCTTAACACACATTGTTAGACGCGACATGTGAACGAACCATTAAACGTTTAAATTAAAAATCAGACGAATATATAACAAAGTGAATAAAAATCTTTCTGCGGGCCAGATTATGTTATAATGTTGAAAGGTGCCGCAAATGGCCCGCGGGCTGGGAGTTTGAGACCACTGCCATAGACAGAAGCAAGGACCAGGGCCTAAACTACACTCTAAATGCTGGGTTATTTTTAATCCAGCAATAGATAAAAAAGGTTAAAACCTAACGCCCCATTCAGACAGCCAGCGACCAGCAGTAGCAGAGCAACGCGATCTCATTCATTTCAATGGAAACCGGGCGACTTCCGGCGACACGAGCGAAAGTGACCATTGGCGACCGTATGGGCGTGTCCAGCGACACGAGAAGTTAAGAAAAGTTTAACTTTATGCAAATGTCGAGCGAATTTCGGGACCGACTACCAATGATAACGAAGCAGTGAAGTTCACGTCATCCTTCTCTCGTCAGTTACTGGCGTGGATGGTACTCATTTGTTTATGACAAGCAGATTTAGAAATGCCTCATTGAAAGAGATGGGCGACACACAGCGATAACGTCGCTGGCTGTCTGAACGAGGGGTAAGTGTTGCCTAAAGGGACAATAAGTAGGATTTACCCCATCTAGTGGTGAAATTGTATTTTCGAACAGTGCTCTCTAGCGCCTCGCTTTTCCAAATGCGTGTAGCAACTACGGTAGCTGTTATGTAATCACTGATCTCCTTGTTCGTTTCTGCTGGTTCACGTGTTCTGAATGAAAACGCGTTGTGGAAACGCGTTGGTATGCTAGTGCTTTTTGTCCCTCTCTGCTATTAAAGTTTATCAATATGGCAGAATGACATGGAAGCCTCCTTGGACTTACCCGTTCAATGTAAGCAAAGAGAAGAAATTCTAAGTTTACAAAAAAAAGTCAGATCACTGGCAGAGTTCATTTGACACCAACGAGGACATATTTATGAATAAAGACATTGATTTTGATTAACAAAATACTTAAAATCCTACTTACAATCCCTTTAAATTAACACAAAACATGTTTATTTGACCCAACAATGTATTAAAATAACCCTGCATAGGTTCAATTTCATCCCAACAGGTAGGGTTTGTCCATTTTGAAACAACGCTGGGTTGAAAATAACCTTTCAGATTTTAGAGTGTAGAAAACAAAATAGCAAAAAGTCCCTTTAATTTTCATGTAATCCTAAAGATTTTGATTTGCTGGTTGAAGTGTGTTTGATCAGAACTGTTTGGTCCCACAGGCATATTTATGGTTATGATATAATTTTTTATTCGTTTCTAGCCTAATCGCTTAATTAGCAGTTGCGAGGGGTGCAAATTCAGAATATGTTTTCATGTGTGTTGCTCGTGTTTTCAAAATATGTGTTTGTTGCGCCATGTGAACCATGTGCATCACGTGTTTTGTCAAAATAAGTGCCTGCTGCATACGCATCAAAACCGTTTATAATAAAAGAGACGCTCGCATTCACAAAATACACACAAGACAGTCCCTTAACAGTAAACTCTGATTACGCATAAGATTATGCGAGTATCTGGCAAACGCGAGTGTCTCTTTTATCATAAACCCTTTAGACTCGTCTGCAGCAGTCACTTATTTTGACAAGAAATGTGATGCACATAGGATCACTCGATGCGCAGAACACATATTTTGAAATTACGAACCACACACGTGATGGGCTACATACATGTTGTGATAAACTTCGCATCAAGCGCCCTTGAAAAAAGAAGTCAGCGGCCGCCACTGGTGGATATAATGTAATGTATACGTACATGCATATTGTTTGTGGTCATTTGGATTGATTTGAAATATTGTTTTTTATTGGTTAATGTGACTTGCTCCTTAGCTGTGATTGGTCAGATTTGTGTCATCTCAGTTGCATGACATCTATTTTTGACAGGACGTTTGTGTGGCATTCCTTTTCATCCCATGCACACGCTCCATCAACAGCGCAGAGATTTGTGTAAGCCCTCATTAGCAGGGATAATCTGCACTACATAAGCTGTAAGAGGACGGGAAGTGGCAGTATGCATGTGACAGTATTTAAAGATCTATCCCAGCTTAATACAAGCATATACACACAACATTTAGTTGTCCACTTTCTTGATTATAAGCTAATGGAAAACCTGTGCAAACTACATCTAGACACACATCCTGCATATACATTTTCAATATTCATCATGGTCCTTGGAAAGTTAAATATGGTGAAAGCAGTAACATCTAAGTTGTATTTGTTAACAATAAGGTTGTATTAGTAACATTATTAAATACGTTAGATATCATGAATAAGCAATATAGTTTATTAATATTTGTTAATGTTAGTTAGTGCCATTAAAAGTGTTCAAGTTAGCTCATTGTGACTGTAAAGTGATAAGACTTATATTCATATATGAGGTTGCCCCGTATATAAATGAATAATAATACATATAAAAGCATTAATATTAACATTATTATAATGTGGTGTAATGTCAACATGTTTAGCTACAGCAGGAGTGGGGAACCCTGGTCCTGGAGGGCCATTGTCTGGCAGATTTTTGTTCCAACCCTAATCAAACACACCTGAATTTCATTTCCAAGTAATCCTGAAGACTTGAATTAGATTTTTCAGGTGTGTTTAATTAGGGTTGGAACAAAACTCTGCCGGACACTGGCCCTCCAGGACCAGGGTTCCCCACCCCTGAGCTACAGTCATGATTGTGTGTGTGTGTCTGAAATGTTTCTTGTTTAAGAAAGGTGATTTTTTTTCCGAAGTAATTGGACAGTTTTTCAGAGATGATGAAATAGAAAAAAATCCCACATTTTACACAAAAGGGGGATTGCATGGAAACACCCTGGCAACCATCCAGAACACCCCAGCATCATGGTAGTGAGTTACTAAGCTCTGAAAGGCAGGAAAACTCTGTGCTTGATACCGATAAAGAAGGTTTACCTCATGCTGTGATGTTTACAAGAATCCCTGACACCCTGTTGTCTTCTTTACACCGTTGTTTTCCACCAGAATCTCTTGTGAAACGACAAAATGGACTGTAGAGCTTGTTACGGATAGCCACAGCGTGTTGAGACATAAAGAGAGACAATTATAAAGGAAAAACACAGAAAGAGAGATAAAAACAGTGAAATATTACATTGAGAGGAAAGCAAATACACAATTTAAGATGCAAATTAAACAGAAAGCACTGTTTATTACCTCAAATTACCTAAGTAATCTGTATGGATTTGTATATTTTGGTATCGTCATTCATAACCTGCTTGATTTACTATCCCACACAAATGAAGCTCTAATGCTTTCATTCATCCTTTAGCAGTGGACACCACAGCGTCATTTAGAGCTGAAGATCCATTCATTCATCTGACACAGACAATGAACATAAACTTTAAATGTTTGCTTTACTCGAGTCGTGCCACAGTCATAGTGAAGTGCAAAGAAAAAAAGAGATGGAAGAGCGTACAGTACAATAAAACTGTGTGGAGGTTCTGATGTAGATGTAAAATACAGATTTGCGGTTTACAGGCATGCTGGGGTCTTAAGAGTCTGACAAATGTAATTTCACAGCCTGCAGAGCACTTGAACATGCGAACACATGCACACGTGCGCACACAGAGAGTAGGCATACTGACATTTACATGGGGAGTCACAGCATTCACATTAACCTAGTTAATTTAGGATTAATTCAATAGAGAGAAAGAGAGAAGTGATCAGTGTAGAACAAGTGGAGACAAGTGAAAGATACTTTAGTGACATTTTCAATGAATATCTTCAAGATTAAAGGCGGGGTGCATGATTTTTGAAAAACACTTTGGAAAAGGTAGTCAGGCCGAGTATCAAAACACACTTGTAGCCGATCAGCAATAAGGGGCGTGTCTACTAACGGTTGCGTATGTGTATGGCAGGTCTATCAAAAGAAGGTCCAGATTCTATTGGGGTAGGGGCGTGTTTGTTTAGGTGATCTCAAATATCATTGGCTTTGAGAGAACATACACCCCGCCTTTTTTTGAACATTCCACTTTTTTTGAAATTTGCTCATTTTCCAGCTCCCCTAGAGTTACACATGTGATTCTTTCCGTTTAGGAATCCATTCAGCTGATCTCTGGGTCTAGCGCTAGCACTTTAAGCATAGCTTAGCATAATCCATTGAATCTGATTAGACCATTAGCATCACGCTCAAAAATAACCAAAGAGTTTCAATATTTTTCTATTTAAAACTTGACTCTTCTGTAGTTACATCGTGTACTCAGACCGACGGAGAAAAATAACTGCTGTGATTTTCTAGGCAGATATGGCTAGGAACTATACTCTCATTCTGGCGTAATAATCAAGGACTTTGCTGCCGTACCATAGCTGTAGGAGGTGCAATGATATTACGCAACGACTGAAAATAGTCCCCTTAGTATCTTTCAATAACAGGGGACTATCTTCGGCAGAGTTGGGTATACTGTGTAACGCATTACTGTACTCTAATTACTTTTCCTGATAACGCAGTAACGTAACGCTTTACATTTTAAATGTATGTAATTTGATTACAGTTAACAATGACAACAAAATTACGTTACTAGCGTTACAAATTAAGTGTTGAAAAATTTATTAAAATGACGTTTTGCCATTGCACGGCAACGTCTGTTAACGAGCATGCGCGCAGCGTCATGTGCTTTACTCACTCGTCGGAGACGCAAGCAAATGGATGCTATGTGAGCCGTGGTTGATCCTTCAAGTGGAATACAGACAATACATGTCCAAAACCTTGGCATTTCAGATTGGGCTTTGCGCGATGACATCTGGTCTGCCAGAAGCGATCGTACAGGTGTGTTTTTAAATCACTAATGTACAATAAGGTTTTATTTGTTAACATTATTTAACCATGTTATTTTATCATGAGCTCAATGCGTGCACTGCATTAAGTAATCATATTTTTATTTAAGCAATTACCAAACAACTTTTAATTGTTATATTTAACAAACTAACATGAATATTAACATTCTTTAACTTGACCAAAAAGCCCTCGCGAATGCGACGACGTGTTAAAACTCTAGTTTCTGTCTCTGCGACCGCGAATTGATGGATAGATAGATAGATAGATAGATAGATAGATAGATAGATAGATAGATAGATAGATAGATAGATAGATAGATAGATAGATAGATAGATAGATAGATGTTAATGAATGTAGAATGTTTAATGAGAAATGTTAAACATCTGTAACTTATTATAAAAGCTACAAATATTTCTGGATTACTATATGACCAGTAATTTTAGGAGGGGGCAAAATCACACCAAAAATAGCTTTAAGCATTCAAATATGCACTGTAATCATCACTGTTTTTAAATGTTACAAGAAACATTTTCACATTAACACTGCGTTTGGGTTTATCCGTCCTTGTTTCTGACAGTTTCACTTTGTAGTTTTTTACATTTGATGTTGACAAAGTAACTTAAAAGTAAAGTAATTAGTAATTAGATTACTTTTTGCATGTAGTAATCAGTAATGTAATCAAATTACAATTTTAAAGTAGTAATTAGTAATTTATAGTGGATTACTTTTTTTGAGTAACTTACCCAACACTGATCTTCGGGCACTGTATGTGTTTATAATTTACAGTTTATTTCAACTTTCTTGACAAAGTTGATATAAATTATAAAAATAAAGTTGAATTAGCTTAAAGTGATTTTAAAAATGATATTAAACCCATAATTTACCCTTAACCCATCAGAGGTGCATATGTCCATAATTTTTCAGACTAACACATTTTCAGTTATTTTAGAAAATGTCCTATATCTTTCGGTTTATAAAATATATGGATGGGGTCCACCTCCTTCAAGTCCAAAAAATGTGCAACCATGCTTCACAAAAGTCGTCTCCAGGCGATAAACAAAGGTCTTCTGAGTGTAATCCATGTGGTTTTGTCATAGAAATATCCATATTTAAAACTTTATAAATGAAGATAACTAGCTTCTGGTGACGCCCCCATCTTAGTCATATCCACATTCAGATGAGAGTGTACGCAGTTTTTGTTTGTCTGAACAATTATGTACATATGCGCATCTTAGATGGCTTGGGTTTAATATCATTTTCCCTATAAGTTATTAATTTTTATAATTAATTAATTTATTTTCATAATTTATAGCAACTCCTAACTAGTCAAGAAAGTTGAAATTAATTGTAATTTAAAATTGATTAAACTTAAACATTTAAGTGCAACAAGTGTACATAATGTAAAGAACATTCTGTGAAAATATAACCTTGATATCTTTAATATTTACTGAGTAGTTTTTTTATGTAATATGAAGACCCTGGTGTGATAACTATAAGTTGATCTAGACTGCTACTGGAGACTTATTTGATGCTTAAAATCAGCTGTCAGCTGCTTACTGTAAAATACCCCACTGTGCAGGCATTTATACTGACTGACTGACTGAAATGTTATAAGACGTCTTTAATTCAATGCTCCGTGGAAAGCTATCATCTCGTCTAGATGAATTCTGTGCTATAGGATGTTTAATGAATCAGAATTACAATCAAATTCTGTGGTAGTACCCCAGTATAGTGATGTGATTCTGTTGCCCAGAATCATTTACATAGTATTTCCATTTTTCAAGGTTTTTTAAAGAATAATATTGTATTTGCATGGTAAATGGAGCAATAGAGCCATGCTTTTTCCATAAATTCAATGTTACTGGATACTGCTGTGTATTTCTGGGTGTGTATGTGCTGTTTTAACGCATGCTTTATGTTTGATGAGAATTACTCACAGCTTTTTAAATCTGGCTTTAGCTCTTTCACTCTCACACACCAGTTATCTATTTTTTATCTCACAAAATTCTCCTACCTCAAAGATGAGTGTTAACATATGCCAAAGAAAATGTGTTATCATAACTGTTTGATGCCAAACACTAAATGATTTAAATCTGTAAAATTTGGCAGCCTGTTTCCTGAGTGTGTGGGGAAAAAATAAAGGCATCTTCAAAGTTAGCACAGTCTGGTCACAAAGGCTTGGTTACATCCCAAAACTAGATTAGAATTTCCTGAAGGAAACGCCAGTGCTTGCATGGCAGCAAAAGAACATTGCTGTTTGTGAATATCCTCTTTTAAGAGTTAGCAAGGTTTCGTTCTGGTTAAGTGAAATGCAAATGCATTAGAACTGATACAAAACCACTTACTATGACTGTAAAATAAGTTGGTTCAACTTAAAAAAAGTATGTTACCTGGTTGCATTAAAGGGGACATTTTTAAGATGTCAAATAAATGTCCGCAGAGTATGTATGTGAAGTTTTAACTCAAAATACCCTATAATTTATTAAACCATGTTAAAATTTTCAAGTAGGTGTGAGCAAAAATGTGCTGTTTTTGGGTCTGTCCTTTTACATGCAAATGAGCTGATGAAATGCAAGCACTGATCACCACAATGGTTGTTTGTTGAAATTGAAACTCAATTATGCTGTCAATTATTTTCTCTCTCTCTCTATCTCTCTTACTGCACTAAATGGCAGTGGCGTGGTTGGATAGTGCAGATAAAGGGGTGGTATTATTATAATAAGATCCTCTTCTGACATCACAAGGGGAGCCAAATTTCAATGACCTATTTTTTCCACATGCTTGTAGAGAATGGTTTAAGAAAGTTACTGGGTTGCTCTTTTTCACATTTGTGACCAGTCACGGAAAGTAGTGACACAAGTCGGATCTGGGGCATTTTGAGTTATTCATTAGATTCAATTAGATTCTGTGTAACACATGAAAATCTGAAAAGATTTGGCGAAGTTGTGGCCATTTGAATATAACACATTCAAGAAAGAGAATGCTGAGAAATTTGAGAAAGAAGAGTTAACACTTTTCCCGGCCTGGAGAGACAATAGGGCTTATTTACATCTCATTTAGCTAAGCCATACCCCCTGTAAAGTCGTTTTGAGATACAGATGTTTTAGCATCATATGTTGTATTTTGTGAAAGAAGTCCTGGTGACAACATGCAAAAATAAACATGACTTTTTACCTTTGTGGGGATCACAAGTCGAATCCAGTCTGTTTCAGATGTGTGAATCATCCAATGATCTTTTTGTCCACAAATGCGTATTATCCGTGAAATATAGATATAAAGTCTATTGTTTACATCAGATTTCGCATGACCGTATGGTAATAGAATGTTATATACAATCTGAGGACTATTTACATCGTAACATGTAAGGGTATATCAGATTACAGTCCGGTATTTACGTTCCGTTAAACACATGAACCCGCCTTCAAATTTTGTATTTAAAATAGGGAGGTAGTATAATAGATCATCCAAACAGCGCCGTCGAAAACGTGACGTCCTTTAGAGATGTTACCAATCGCTCGCTCGTTCCTCCATCAGCCAATGACTTCATGGAAAATATTGATAGATAAAACATGTAGCCAATTATATAAAGAATACAACGATCTCTGTGTAACTTCTGTGTGTTTGGACTCATGCTGCGCTGCAAGAACTGACAGAGAGATGACGTCAAATTACAGCGAGTCCAAATTAAACTACTCTGTAAGATTTCTTGAAAATTTTACTTTGGTACTTTGACGTCATTCGACTGCGGCGCCGCATAATGTCAGTGACGCGACTGACGTACGAGGCGGCTGACTGTTATCTGTTCCGCCCCCCAGCTTCTTTTATTTTTCTTTTGTTTTGTGCGCCCGAGCTTTGTTTAAAGTCTGGGGAGACGCACAATTTTTAAATTTGAAAAAAAAAAACTTAACAAACATGCTAAGGGACAGGTCAGCCGCGTCACTACAGTCACGTGACTTCACACGGTTCAGAGCCGGAAGAGAAGACAATGCTGAATAAAGTCGTAATTCTTGCTATTTTTGGACCAAAATGTATTTTCGATGCTTCAACACGTTCAAGCTGACCCACTGATGTCACATGGACTACTTTGATGATGTTTTTATTACCTTTCTGGACATGGAAACCGTACACAGATTTTCAATGGAGCAGACACAAAGCTCTCGGACTAAATCTAACGTTAAAACATCTTAAACTGTGTTCTGAAGATGAACAGAGGTCTTCTGAGTTTAGAACGACATATGGGTGAGTCATTAATGACATTATTTTAATTTTTGGGCGAACTATCCCTATTCAGGAGCAACGCTGTTCCCTTTGAGGGCGGAGGCGAAAAAACAAGCTTATACAGTATGTAAATATACACACAGACAATGACGCCCCCCACTGCACGCTAGAATCTCCGGAAAAACAAGCCAATTTCAACCGCAACATGTACGCTTTTAAATGTACAAAAAAACTGCTTTCTCAAACATGGAGAGGCTTCTTCGTGATCTCAACTAACAGATTCTGCAATAAACCGAAAATCACAAATTTTGAAAAAAAACTTTGTTTCTCATTTTCTCGAAACTTGTGCTGCCGACTTGTGACACTGGTTTCCGTGACGGATCACATTTTTCTAAGTTGATAGAAGCACTATGGGGACCCAATTATAGCACTTGAACATTGAAAAAGTCACAAATTTTCATGATATGTCCCCTTTAAAAAATTTAGTTAATTTAACTTAAAAAAAAGTTAATTCAACAATTTTTACACAACCTTTTTTGAGTCAACTAATATTTTTATTTATTATAACTCAAATTTTAAGGCAACCAGGTAACTTACTTTTTTAAGTTGAACCAACAAATCTTTTTAACAGTGTACTTAATTATCAATTATATTGAGAATTAAAAATAAAAAATTAAATGGTTCAAGTGCTGTCTTACAATTTTTTTATATCCCATAAAGCCTGGCACATGACATTCTTAGACACTTGAAAAACGTCTACGTTCGCATTTCCTAGCTGCCATTTTTGGTCCTGAGTGTTGGCCGTCTCTCTCTCTCTCTCTCTCTCTCTCTCTCTCTCTCTCTCTCTCTCTCTCTCTCTCTCTCTCTCTCTCTCTCTCTCTCTCTCTCTCTCAATCTTCCTCGAGCTGTTATCACAAAGCAATAATGTGTTCATTCCAAAATAGGCCATAAGAGACTCTTTAGCTCATGTGTGAGTGCCTATGTCGGTGAAATATCAGCCTTAGTGAACGATGATCAAAAAGGTAAAAGGGTTCACTTTATAGAGGTCTGAAAGTTCATTAAAAACCTATCTACAATTTTGTCATGTCCTAACACTTGAATGTCTCTCCTTATACTGACCTCTGTGTGAGTGTGTGTGTGTGTGTGTGTGTGTGTGTCAGCTTGTTGTGAATAGGGAGTTATAAATTGTGTGTGTTTCAGCACAGGTCTCTGTGAGTTATAATAAGGTGGTAGCAGAGTTAGCCAATCAGCAGACAGTTTTATATCTACGACAGCCAAAGCACAGGGGAGACTTGTGTCTGACAGATGGCTATGTTGTGTGTATGTGCATGTTCACACCTTGCTTGTGACACAGAATAACGTGCCCCACATTTGTAGTTTTATGTGTGCATGTGTGAACATATTTCTTGGTTGTATTGACATAATTGTGTTAACAAAGTATCCTTCTTCACAAAACGAAACGTGGCATTTGTACACGTTACCAGAAATGCGTCCTGTAGTGTGTGCATGCATGTGTGTGTGCTTGTATTTTGGCTGCAGGTCATCAATTGCCAGGTGGTCTTTGTATAAAGGCTATATCACAGTGTGTTTTTGTACAGTTTGAGTAGCTTTTAACCACCTTGCACACCTAATCAGGACACGGCTTCTGCCCTGCTTACATACCATCCATCCAGTCAACAGATTTGCACATATAGAATGGAGCATTGATCCTGGAGTCACACACTTTTGATCATTTCTGTCTCACAGAATAAAATGTAATAGATTTATCTTTTTCAGGAAGCAGCCAAATGGTGTATGACAGTGATGTCTAAACCGCAAGCTAATCGCTCTTCTGATTTTATCGAATCAGATATTATCATGGAAATTCAGACTTTGGCTTATCCGAGCACAGTTTGTGAGATTCTTTAGATTGTATCTGTAAAGGGGTGGTCACACTACACTACACGTTCCATTGACTTCCATTCATGCAAAGACGTCAGACTGAAAACAGAATATTTCGCTGTGACCCAAGGTTCAAGTCTGGTGAACTCATATCACGTGGAGATATGTGACCAGTAGAAAACCGGTTGGATTTCTTTTTCTCAGAACACATATCTCCAACATATTAGATTTTAGTTGTTATGTTTTATTTCTTTAAACAGGTTAGGTGTCCAATAAATTGATGTTTTGGGGAAGGAAGTGATGGAGGTAATAATGATATTATTTTTTAAAAAAAATGCTATTTCACAGTCCCTGGAAGGTTTTGTTCACAAGTGCTACCTTTGTTGCTTACTACCTGTGATTCTGTTTGTAAATAAAATGTTTTCCAACTCACTGTCACTTTGTGTGTTTGTATTTATAAAGTAATTATATATAAATGCAGCATATTGCAGAAACCCATTTGATGGGATGAGTATAAATAAAGCTTTCAGATATTGAAAAACATGTTGTTTTTGTTCAGCACCATGGACAGCGGTGGACAGAATAAATTTTGGTCTAAAAGGTCGCTAGTACAATGAATGTTGTTAACATTAGTTAATGCATTAGCTAACACGAACTAACAATGAACAATACTAAAACAGCATTTATTAATCTTGGTTCTTGTCAATTTCAGCATTTACTAATAAATGTTTAAAGAGCACCTTTCATTGCTAAAAAACAACGTTATTTTGTATATTTGGTATATTACAATGTGTTCGCGTGGTTTATGGTTAAAAAACACATTATTTTCACATACCGTACATTTTTGTAGCTCCAGATTTCAGTCTGTCCCTCAAACGCAGGGATTTGAAAAGCGCTGTGTCCCTGATTGGCCAGCTAATCTGTATGTTGTGATTGGCCTGAATACCTCTGACATCAGCCGGAAATGTGACCCTCCTTACCATGTTTGAAAGATTCGCTCAGACGCTCACAATACAATGCTAACAGGAGTAACTTACAGGCTGGGAGGAATTATGATAATGTCGTTCTTGTCTACATCACCAATCATAGGAAGTAAACTGTTGCCTACAGTCCGTGTGTTTGTTGTAGTCCAAGAAAAGAGATTTACGTTTGAAACGATAACTCGCGTTATAACATCGATAACATCGTTTACTTTGGGGTTTGTATCTTTTGCATATTGTTAACATGTACTAATACACACTTACACACCAAAGGAAATTTAAAAGCGTGAATCGGACACTAGGTGCTCTTTTACATCAAAAGTTGTAAGTTTAACATAACATTAACATTATAGTTGTAACACTGTAAACATTGTTTAATACACAATGTAGGAACTTTAACAATTGCATTGACATCAACTAACAGTAACAAAGATTAATAAATGCTGAAAAATTATTCATTCAGATTTTGGGATTATAATTCTATATTTTTAGATGACTGAACTGGAAAAGTTGAACAGGAAACTTAGTATACGTATTATCCTCTTCTGTATGAATTTCGTGTTTTTTTAATAAGAGTGATTTGTTGGCTTTGACAGGATTTTGTGCTAGAAGCTCACGATCTGATCACACTCGCTCAGTCATACACAAACTCACACATACTCATACACAGATGAATGTCCTCACAGACTGTGAGCTGACAGGTCAGACGTGGTTGTTGTGTCTTTTGTCCTCACTGATTGCGTCATTGTATGTGTATGACAGAACCACAGCCAAGACCAGGACTTGAGCTTGTGTGTTTGTCTGATTACATTGTGGACTGCATTATGAATGGATCTAGGTTACGCATAAACTTAAGGCAGATGTTACGTTAGTGATGGTGATTAAAGTAGATGCTTTGTTGGGCATGTATAAGAAAAAATATGTTTATGTATACAGTTAAATTAATCTTTGATCACATGCAAATTCCTGCAGAGTCATTATGTAACCGAAAGCTTTTTAAAGGGATCATGTAATGTTTTTATACCCCAATGTCCTTGGTTTTTTTTCTGCTTGAAGAATTGTTGAGGATATTTTAATTAAAATGTGTTTATTATTTGACACATTTTACATTTATTAATTTTCATTTTTGCATTTGGCAGATTTTACTGCTCACAGTGCATTTTTTCAGTATGTCAATGGGTGTGTTCCCCTAAAATTCACAACATTTTGCATTGGTAACACAATGCTACCAACTGAGCTACAGAAACACCTGCTACACTTAGCAGATGCTTTTATCCAAAGTGACTTACTTATGAGAGAGCACCTAAAAAATTAAATGACGCTATAATGTTATGTACTTCTCCCTTATGATTTCCTAGTAGGTGTATATTGCTTACTTTCTAGAGAGATTCAAATACACCAGCACGTATACAGGTACATGTAAAATCTTCTTGGTTACATGAAACCCAAATAGATTTTACATGTATATTTGCTGTTGTATTTAAAATCTCTCTAGGAGTAAGTACCACTACCAATGATGAGATTTTACGTTGTTTATGTGTTGCCATGTTTGAACCTAAAGCTGTTTTTTACATTACATATTATAACGATTGCTCAAAATATGAATCGTTTTCTCTCACAAGCTTATTGTTTTACTTCAGAAGACATTTTTACAAACCCACTAAGGTCATATAGATTAATTTAAAGATGGGTGCGCTTATTGGCCTGTGCTTCTGGAGCTGGTTGTGCTTTTGAAAATCTGGCACTTTTCAATGCCATTACATGGGAGAAGCCAGGATATTATGTCATATAACTCCAGTTTTGTTCAGGTGAAGAAAGTAAGTCATGTACACCTAGAAAGTCATATTTGATGGCAAGTAAAAGTGAAATTTTCATTTTTGGAAAGTGTTACAGTTTTTTTCGATTGCTAAACGCCAGTGGGCACAACTGGAGTCACATGTGCAAAACTCTAACTACAGTCTGCACTACCAAAAGTCACCTGAGCACAACTCTTAACATATGGCTCAAAACAGCTCCGTGCAGCCAAACACTAAACACAACCCTCACTGAGATAACACACACTGTCACTCACAACACACTGAGAGGAAAAACACTAACATCAAACACCAATACACAAAATACTAACTTTATATCTTTACAGTTTTAACAATTTCAGTGATGTCACACCAAGTAATGTTTTCTTTAAAGAATGATTTATTTATTGATTTATCACAATATTTTTTTTAGAACATCATAATTTTTTAGGGTAAATGAAAATTAGCAGTTTGCTTCAGTTGTCTGTAGTAATTTACGGAATTACAGTAATGAGAAAAAAGGTAGAAACTTAAAGTACATGAAAGGTAATATTATATATAAATGAAATATATATATGAAATTGGAATTTATATTTATATGAAATTGCAATCAGCAGTGTTTGAAAGGCACAATGCTGGAATCAATTGTGTTTTGAATGTGTGATTCACAGTTTTGACAGCAGTGTGTTAGCATTTGAACAAAGTGCTGTAAATCCACAGTGTTGTGCAGGTTGTGATTAAAGTCATGGAATAAGTGTGTAAAGTTTTGAAAACTGTGTTCAAGCAATGAAAAACGAACTAGAGTTTGGTCCACATGAACTGCTGCTGTGCAGACTGTAGTTAGAGTTTTGCACATGTGACTCCAGTTGTGCCCACTGGCGTTTAGCAATCGAAAAAAACTGTAAACTATTTCTTTAACACAGTGTCTTGAAGGGGGGAGTGGGGTTAACAGTATTAATGCATTCTGGCGTATAAACACAGTTTAAAAGTCGTAATTATCAAAAAAGCAATTGAGCTTGTGATGAAGTATTTCTGGGCCAAACTCATACGTCCTCTTTCTTACAAGTTTCAGAAAGTTTTTTTCGAACATGTGTACCTGTTACAATTGATTGACCCCATATTCCTTTAATAGGCCCTTCCCCACGCCTGCACGTCAATCAAAGTGAGAGCGAGAACGTGCTTAGCATTGCTCCGTCGTAGTGTTGTCAAAAGTACCGGGTCCAAGCGGGTCTACCCGGAACTAATGAGCAATTTGCATGTTTTTGTGTTTTGCTTTGGTACCGAAAATGGTACAGAGAACCGTAAATTTGTACTGGTATCAGTACCAAGTACTGAAATGTTGGTATCGTGACAACACTACTATCAATGCATGGCACGCGACAACTTGGTTTTATATCAAGATGGTTTGACAAAAAAGGCTGTCTTTGGGTGTTAGGAGATGAGAAACTTGTTTAGCTTTCCAAGTAACCCTTTCTTAAGACAACAGTGGATGCATTTCATTTTACCCGGATAGCAACATAGTTGTGAATGGCTTTATGTTTGTTCCCTGCATTTTGGAGAGGATTGCTTTACAAACAAGGCTAAGCTGTGATGGCCAAAGAGATCCTGTATGTGTAGATACACCTACAATTAAAAATACTGTTAAAAGAATCTAGGAGCCATACCTAATCGTACCAAAACTAAACTTTGAACAAACTCAGCATGGATTGTAGCTTATGTTCAATGCAACCTGATCTCATGAATTTACGTAGTATAGTCACAGAATATTTTCCTAATTTTTCCGTGGCATTGTCACGGATCTCAGCATTTTTCCGTGGCCGTTCCATGGACTTTCTTTTCCGTGTATTTGTCACGGATTGGTTACTTAACTGTTTTGCCCTATTTTCTTACCATTGTCGCTTCGGTTTATGGTTAGATTTACCTAAAATTACATAACAATGACATGGAAAGAAAGTCCGTGGTAAGGCCACGGAAAAATGCAGAGATCCGTGACAATGCCACAGAAAAATGCTTTGTGAAATCATGTTGGTTCAATGGGCTTATGTTCAATAAAACAACCATAAATTAACTTCTAAAGTGACAATTATACTGTGATGACTCATTGCCCCTGCCTTTTTCATCTATTATTATTTACCCTTGTTTGTTTTCAGAGAAAAGTTACCCCTACACCAACAAATGCGTCTTTGTCAGCATCCTGCAAATAAACAGATGGAAAGTTTAAAAAAAGAATCACATCGATCCTTATATTCCCTCTCCATTCAACATCAGTGATTCAGTTAGCGACAGAGATGTATGCATGTAGTAATATTGTGTAGATTAAATGTATGGTAGCAGGTTGTGAGCTCGGACAGCATGGTTGTTTAAAAGCTACATTTACGCAGAATCAGCCCGGCAAGACTGATACACTTGGAATGGATTAACAAACGGCAGTTAATCCATTTTGTAATCTTGTTTATAAAGAAGGGCTGACTGCAGCGCGCTGGGCTGTAAGCCAGCATGAAGACATTTTCAGGTCAGTGTCTTCTGATGATAACTGACTCTTTCTGTTCAGTAGTTTGCACATACGCCGCTGCTTTACCCCGGATGCTCAGCATGAGGAAAGCTGCTGAGTGGGAAACTCTGGAAGAGATTCAGTTTTAATATCCTGTCTGTGAAAAAGACTGATTGTCTTTTTTATATTTTATTCTTCGTTTAATTTTGATTTTATAGCACCATCTTCTTCTTTTAGATGGTTCATTGTTAACCAATCGCATTGGTGTTCATTGAATTTTTATAATCTCTGTTCTCTACTCATAAAGACACTCATTTGTCAGAGCTGTGCTTTAACAAGACATAAGCTTTAAACCTGTTGAGCATTGATGCTTATGTGGGTGATGTGTGTTTGAGTCTGCGAGGTTTGCCACTGTATCAGTCACAATCTTCACTATCATACTATACCAATATACAGTATATGCAATATATACCATCCACAATATGCAAATAATGCATGGAGTACCCAATGATCTGCTACTTTATATCCCACAGTGCAATGCACGTTAGTTTACCTTTTCTGTTATAAACAACAATAAATTAATCAAGATATGTTTGTTATATTCGATAATATGTACCGAATAATTAATTATTTTTTATATTTTTAATTTTGTATCTGTTACGTTCGAGAAAATATATGCTGCTTGGCCTGTGGTTGTTTCTGTTCTGTTGAGCAATGTTGATTTCTAAGCATACTTTTATTTAATAAAATATGACACCAGGTGACTCATAAATGTTGCATACTGAATCATTTTCACATGCACGTGTGAGCGCACAAGCACGCACACACAATCACAATCTCTAACCTTTCCACTCGTGATCTTTAGTAATCAGCAGGCTTAAGGTCAGATTAAAGGTCAGGCTAAAGTCTCTTTTAGCATCCAAAGATCAAGCACTTTTGAGGCATCACACTCAATATTGTAAACCGTTTTATGATTTTTTGAAAAAAAAAAAAAAAACTTGAATAGAGCTTACTCCTAACCCCAACGTCACAGGAGCAAAGACAGACCATATAAAAAATGTACGAATTATATTGTACATAATATTAATAAATGAATAGTTAGTAAAATAGTTACATATTGCATGATCTTATGTTGAAATAGTGTATTTTTTTTTTCAAAATAGCATAGCTGTACCGTACAAAGCCAGTAGCTTTAGAGATTATTTGATGAAAAATATGTCATGATCCAATCATCATTAATAAAGCAGGATCCCTGTCACTGGTGCATAGTGGTTTCGCTGTAATGAGATATGGCAATTACTTTAATAAATTTGGATGTCTTAATCTCATTAAAATGTCACGTACGCCAGCCGCCCTCCAGGATATGGACTAAAAAACCACCAGAAATGACATTGGCACTGAAACACAATTGTGTTTATTGATTCTGTGGTTAGTAATAGATAGAAATATCCTCGATGTATGCATACAAACCACCACAGCACTCACTGGATCATAATAACTGCTTTAAATCTAAGAGGCTTATGGTTTTCTCTTATCTCATTCACACAGATGGCATGTATGTGCAGTAACCAATAAGCCACAATACCACACAACAGAATTTCACCACACAAGAGTGCATTACAACATAAATGCCACAACATAAAATAAAGTCACTGCACAAAGAAATTACAAGCATTTTTCAAACCTAATGCATTTAAAGTTATTCACCACAGAGCATAATTGGGGTTAAACTGAATTAACTTCTTGGCATAAGAAAATTTTGTTCTAGCCAAGCAGTTGTTGATGTTATAACATCACAAGTTGCAAATGACTATGACTATAATAATATTTATTTAACATCAAGGCACGCATTATTTGCTGCTGGTTATTTGTTTATCGTGTTTCTTGAGTTTATAAATTTGTGCTTTTCTGCGTATAAAGTTCATACCGCAATTTTACAAATGACTATTTATATTTTAAATATCATTTGAAAGTTTTAGTGGACTCTATCTGGGGCGTGAATAAACAGCATAGTGAATAAATACATTTAATATACATTATACATTTAAATACACTTCCTGCATTTTGAGTGTTGATCTTGCAGGAATTATATATTGGAAATGTATTTGAAAGCATGTGTGTGTGTGTGTCTTACGAGTGTACTTAGGAAAGCAGGATAGTTAAAATAACATGAGGCGGGAGGTTTAATTTAAGCCGGTTAGCCTGAGAGAAGATACACCTGATCTAACATCAAAAACAGAAGAGCCAGAAAACGTAGAAGAAACAAGACATGGTAAGAGTCTTGCCTGGGGGATGAGGAAAATAGTACAAGGACGATTTACATGCTAGGAACCATAGATATTAAACACTTTTTTAATATGTTATAACAGATTTTAATTTGTTTGGTGGGTACATGGTGTTATGTGGGTATTTGGCGTTAAAAATGATACATTATACACTCACCTAAAGGATTATTAGGAACACCTGTTCAATTTCTCATTAATACAATTATCTAATCAACCAATCATATGGCAGTTGCTTCAATGCATTTAGGGGTGTGGTCCTGGTCAAGACAATCTCCTGAACTCCAAACTGAATGTCAGAATGGGAAACAAAGGATTTAAGCAATTTTGAGCGTGGCATGGTTGTTGGTGACAGACGGGCCGGTCTGAGTATTTCACAATCTGCTCAGTTACTGGGATTTTCACGCACAACCATTTCTAGGGTTTACAAAGAATAGTGTAAAAAGGGAAAAACATCCAGTATGCGGCAGTCCTGTGGGCGAAAATGCCTTGTTGATGCTAGAGGACAGAGAAGAATGGGCCGACTGATTCAAGCTGATGGAAGAGCAACTTTGACTGAAATAACCATTTGTTAGAACCGAGGTATGCTGCAAAGCATTTGTGAAGCCACAACACGCACAACCTTGAGGCGGATGGGCTACAACAGCAGAAGACCCCACCGGGTACCACTCATCTCCACTACAAATAGGAAAAAGAGGCAACAATTTGCACAAGCTCACCAAAATTGGACAGTTGAAGACTGGAAAAATGTTGTCTGGTCTGATGAGTCTCGATTTCTGTTGAGACATTCAGATGGTAGAGTCAGAATTTGGCGTAAACAGAATGAGAACATGGATTCATCATGCCTTGTTAATTGTGTGGGGGATGTTTTCTTGGCACACTTTAGGCCCCTTAGTGCCAATTGGGTATCATTTAAATGTCACGGCCTACCTGAGCATTGTTTCTGACCATGTCCATCCCTTTATGACCACCATGTACCCATCCTCTAATGGCTACTTTCAGTAGGATAATGCACCATGACACAAAGCTCGAATCATTTCAAATTGGTTTCTTGAACATGACAATGAGTTCACTGTACTAAAATGGCCCCCACAGTCACCAGATCTCAACCCAATAGAGCATCTTTGGGATGTGGTGGATCGGGAGCTTTGTGCCCTGGATGTGCATCCCACAAATCTCTATTAACTGCAAGGTGCTATCATATCAACATGGGCCAACATTTATAAAGAATGCTTTCAGCACCTTGTTGAATCAGTGACACATAGAATTAAGGCAGTTCTGAAGGTGAAAGGGGGTCAAACACGGTATTAGTATGGTGTTTCTAATAATCCTTTAGGTGAGTGTATATTGCCCATACATACACATTTGTGTTTTTACCCGTGTGGAACTCCCCTCACATCCCCTCTGTCTACTATTTCTCTGCTACTTTCTACTAAAAAATAAATAAATAAAAATAAACTTCAAAAGCATCATGTGATCATTTTTTTCTCTTTCTCATATACTTTAAATACTGTACACCTGTGATGCAATTACAATACAGATTTATTACTATCGTTTTTCATATAAAACCCCTTGGTTTCTGATGATATAAAGTATTTGTGTCTGTGGCCACATCTGATTTTCATTCTGGTGCAAACTTGATTTGCCCTGATTTACATGAGAGTGCTTCAGCTCTACAGTTTTTATACAACAGCATACCAATTCTATTTGTTTGTTTGTTTGTTTGTATGGTTTCTCTTTTGTGTGCATGTTTAAAGAATAGCAAGCAGTGGATCATGAACAATAGGCTTTGTATTCTGAATGTGTCTGTACATATATTATACTGCATTCAAACAAGATAGTTAAATGTAGTTTGATCAGCATGTATATGTGTGTGTATACATCTGTGTGCATTCTTTAGATATGGGTCCAATCACATCTTTTAGCCTCAAGGTTTCTGGCCTACCACATGCTTCTCTTTGAAATGTAAGGAAGGGTTTGTTTATATTATGAACAGAGATAGCAGAAATTTCATATTTTGTAGTTCTAAAGAAAATGATATTCGAGCTTGCCAATGCAGATGTCACCCCTGTGATGCTGGGGAATTGGCGTACCTGCTAGGATGATGCTATGTTATTGCTAGGGGGCTTGGAGTAGTGTTTATTGCATTGCTTTGTGGTTGCTGGCGTGATCTTGGTGGTTAAAATGGTCAAAGAGTCCAATATTTAAGATATGTCAGTCCCTACACTGTCAGAAATCAAGGTACAAAATGTACCTTTTCTGTCACTGGGCTGGTACCCTAAGGTTTCATTTTGTACCTTTACAGGTATACTAAACATAATACAACTTTGTACCTGATTGGGTACATTACTGTCCATTTGATCTATTGTATGCCATTAAAGGTACAATTAACTGTTTTGTAACCCCTAATATTTAACTGGTACAAAATTGTTCTTTAAAGGACAAGTTCGGTATTTTACACTTAATGCCCTGTTTTCAGATTGTTTATGATGAAATAGAACGGTTTTGACTGAAATTTGGACATGCGATGCTGGCCGAGAATTTTCGGGTGTTTGATGTATCAGACAAACCTTCCTAAAATGCATTAAACTTTCGTTTACAAAGACGTGAAACTCACCGAGTGGTCAAGGGTGTTCACTGATATGCTCACACAAAAATCGCTGCAAAAGATGCTTTCCAACAGCTGTTTTACCATTCGTTGTAAACTTGTGGACCTATTTTTCCAAACGCCTCACACCCGTGTATTCTTCCGTTGAGAGCTTGAATAATAGACACTCCAGCCCAGTTGGGGGCGATAATCCACCTTTGCCAATCGCAAAAATACAAACAAAGTTCCCGGCACGAAGTAATACCGTACCTCACAGCACATCTAATACAAGTCAATGGAGTTGGACAAAAACTACGATAAAACCTGTTGGAAAGTATCTTTTGCAGCGATTTTTCTGTGAGCGTATCAGTGAACATCCCTGACCACTCTGTGAGTTTCACGTCTTTGTAAACAAAAGTTTAATGCATTTTAGGAAGGATTGCTCCAGTGCACCTATGCAGCCATTGTAACGGTGGGGGTTGATACAACAAACACCCAAAAATTCTCGGGCCAGAATCATATGTCCAAATTTCCGTCAAAATCGTTCTATTTCATTATAAACAATCTAAAAACAGAGCTTTAAGTTTAAAATACCAAACTTGTCCTTTAAGGTACACAATAGGTCCTAGGGTATAATATTGAACCCCAAAAGGTTTTCATTTCAATGTGTTGTATATCCATAAAGGTACAAAAGTTAACCTTTGAGGGTACCACCCCAGCAATAGAAAGTAGAGGTACATAATGGTACCAAATGTATACATATCTCTTTTTTAAAGGGTACTGCCCCATTGACAGCTTTTTGACCATTTGTCTGACAGACACAAAGCATAGTGTTTGCCATGTGTTTGCTCTTGTATGTGGCTTGGTCACTGCTAAACAAATCCACATTGCAGTGCCGGGAACGCCCTGCATTTCACTTGCAAATTTCCCCTCAGCCCTATTTCTGCTTGCTCAGCAGTGAGCTTAGCCCTTTCCAAATGCCCCAGGATCTTGAACCTTTTTCTCAAGCCTCTGTAGTAACCACCATAGTGCTCGATATCAGAATTTTAGGCTGCTCAGCTTTCCGCATGATCGCACACCCATCCGGCAGCGGCCGTACACTGAACACTACAACTTTGAGAAAGAAAGCCAAGTCATTGTGTGTCCCCAGAGTCCTGACAGATATTGAATTGTATTCTCTCTGTGCCCTGAGATTGTAGGTGTTCCTGAATCTTATACATCTGAAAAGAGTCCACATGCTGTAACTGAGCTCTTTACTCGGATGTCTTGTGAAATCTAAAGGAAACCTAGTCCTGGATGACCTTTATATTTCCCTTTCTTTCCTGTTTAGCACCGGCTGGCCTGAAATCTAAATCCAGTCCCATTTTGTTACTAATTTACTGCATTTTCACGGCCTCAGTAATCCTCTTTAAAAGTGCACAGCAGAGACAATCACTAAAACCTGTGTTTGTGTGTATGCACGTTCAGTGTGCATGTGTGTGCTTATCACCCATAATCCTCGAGGATGCTGACTGTTGTAGATATGGGTCAGTTGGTGGCAGAGAGAGAAAAATGAGGTTAGAAAGGTCCAGGAACAAAAAGGGCAGGCCAGACATTAGATTGGTATAGGCACTTTTGGTCCCACGTTCCTAAAAATAAACTCTCTTATTACACGGATCGTTGGAATGCTTGATTCTGATTGGTCAGTCGCAACATTTGCAGGTTTGCTATTCCGAGATAACAACCGCTCAAAACACCATAACCAGAATGCTGCAAATCATTTCGACAGGTACGGTTTAATATCACACAAAAATTCTATATAAATATGTCCTTTAAGAACATTATATTTACAAATTATTAAACCAAACAGTGTGTTCGTGACATTTGAACGTCTTGTCTTATCACAAAACCGAAGGTTTTCCTCGCGGAAGATCTGCATTCATTAAAAATGAGCAAATAAAATATTTCAAATCAATATTTAATGTTCTTTACCTTACTTATGAGGTAAATGTTCGTGCAATAAGTGGGTTAATGTACAGGCAGTATAAGCCTGATACTGATCACACTGTCAGGGCTTATTTCCCTGATAAGAAACGGCTATTTCTGCATGATCCCTAAACACTTTCTGGCTTAAACAATAATATCTGTGAATAAAAGACTTTTGTTAAGTTGTAATAAATGATTACAACAAGATAAGTACAGTTTTAATGTGTTTTTAATATTTATAGCACTGATTAAAAGATATTTTAATCTAAAGGTTTACTTTTAAAGGTTTGAAATTACTGTTTTATTATAGTTGCGCCATACATTTTAATTTATTTTATTAGGAAACTAAACTTTTATTTAAAAAAAATATTTTTGATAGTCTCTTTCAATAAGGTTGTTAGGAGGCGTCTCCTCAGTAAATTATGAAAGCGGATGATCTGAACTCTACTGCTTCACTCTCATTGGTTGACAATCCCGAAAGTCGCTCGTCATTTGCATAAAGTTAAACTGTTCTCGACTTTGTCGCGTGGCTGGACTCGCCCACTTTCTGTCGCCAACGTTTGCAGCTTTACCCTACAGTCACATTAGCTACAAAAGTGAGCGACACCGAGCTACACGCACGCGCTTGATGGGCGTTCCTTGGCTAGTATCTAAAAGCGGTATCAAAAGTCTCTTCAGAGGTATTGTTAAGTTACAAGAACGATGTTTTTGGATTTAAAAGTATTTATTTCTCAATAAAAGTAACAAAATATATGAGATAAAATGCCAAACTTATCAGAAATATACAGAAATACGCATTTTCAATTATTACACTAAAGATGTTAAAGTATAACTTATATAAAAATATTAGAGTTGTTTCTGCTTCTGTAAAATGTAGCTAAATTTGCCTAGAGAAACAACTTTTATGTAAGTTTAGTTATTTTCTTCAAATCGCTCTGGCGCACTCCAAAATATGTTGGGTTGTTTTTAACCCACTGTTGGGTTAAATATAAACATTTCTGGGTTGATTGAACTTAAAATATCCCTGCATTTTTTATTTTGTAGAATTGCATTGGCATACACTGTATCATACCGTAATCTCTTGTTCCTGTTGTACTGCAGATTTTGTGATTTCTGATGCATGGTAAACAGACAACTCGATCATGAAGATATATTACTCCACATCCCTGAGATACTTATATAAGACTTCCTTGTGATTCTCTATCACACTTTCTCTCTTTTTAAATCTCTGTTTGGCTTGTATAGGTCACAGCCATTTTCTCTTTTTTGCCTACAAATGCATAATTCACGAGTAGATGATGAATATGAATGAGCGTGAAAGTGTCACAGCATAGGAGTGAGTTTTTATAACTAATTCACAGGGGTCAGTAATGCAGTGACCAGCTCTTCAGACACTAAATTTAATCTTCACTTTGGTCCGAGGGCAAAGCTAAAGTTCGCAGTCCTCATTAAAAACACATTCATCAAGAGCGTATCTGTGGTCTGACCTCGGAGGGGATAGGGTGAGGGTGAACTTTAAAAATGGATGTGGGGACATTTGAATGCCTGAGCTGGCTTGGAGAAATAAATGGACATTAGTGTTATGATGATTATAATGACGATGATGTGTTGTTTGGGATCAACAGTTTTAATCATAATGTTGCAGTCTGGTCCAGAGGAAAGAGAATATTAAGCAATATCGAAGATCGTCTTCCAGTTTAACTTTAGCTGTTATTTTATATTCACAGCTGTATTACTATGTTTGTCGCTTTAATCCAAAGCAACATACAATGAGAGAAATCATGCATTAAACTAAAAAGCTTGAGTAATGTTGGATAAGGGTATATTTCAAGGTTTAGGTTAAGTGTACTTATATTTGTTTGTATATTTGAGGTGTGCAAATTAGGAATTAAAACCATTTGAGTTTTTATTGGCAGTATGACCTGTCATGGTCCTTAAAATTATTTCAAGCCTTCCTCTCATCACCCTGTTAGTGGGATCCCATCAGCCACCTAGCGTGTATAATGGCCATATGCATATAAATAGGTGTTCATCTTTCCGTGCATACCATGTGTTGTTGATGTTGATTGAAGTTGTTGGTGGGAGCCCACAGCGTGCTGGCGGGGAGCTGTGAAGCTGGAGTGTATGATGTGTCCCAGCTGAGCGTGAAATTGAAATCTCACCCAACAGCAGGGTGAGCGCAAGGAATAAAAGAAAGAAGACACCAAACATGAGACAGACAGACACAGAGAGATAGACAGACACCCTTCCATGTTTTAAATGGGTTTTTTTTTCAGAAGCAAAGTGACTTTTCTGGCCATCCATAATCCTTTATAAATGTCACCAATATCCCAAACAAACTACACCTACCATCTGGCGAAAACATCTTGGGATCACCAAACATCCCCCATTCACACCTGCTGTCACATTGCATTCTATGCGTTTGGCAGGCACTTTTACAAAGCGAATTATGTTGCATTCAATCCATACCATTTTATCATGCGTGATTCCTGGGGATCGAACCCATAACTTTTGCACTGCCAGCCCAATGCTCTACCAACTGAGCTACACAAGTGATTTTATGCACATTTATGACAACTGTCATTAAAGGCAGAGTGCACAATGTTTGAAAGCCAATGTTGATATTTGAAATCACTTAAACAAACACGCCCCTACCTCAATAGAATCTGGACCTTCTTTTGATAGACCCGCCCCACACATACGTAACCCTGCGGGATGTCGGTTAGTAGACACGTCCCTTACCGCTGATTGGCTACAAGTGTGTTTTAGTAGTCGGCCCGACTACATCATAACTTATCATCATGACAACTTGACATTACCAAGACAACATAACTGACCACTTTTTACCAGTCATACAAATTGAATTTGTCATTAAAATGTCAAAAAAAGTTTTATAACAGCGTCATGAATATTTTTCTTGACCTCAACTACAGTGGTACAAATATAATTTGTCATTTAAATGTCATTAAGTGTTAATACTCTGTCAAATAGTTTTATAACAACATCATGAATATTCTTCATAAATGTTTTTTTAAGTTTCCTCCATGTGTTTAGCAAAAAATCAATAATTTAATAATAATAATAATTAAAATAGCTTAAATTATATTTTATTGCATTTGGAGACCGATTCACCTAAAATTAAATTAAAACAGTACAATAATGGGTTAAGCCATGCACATGGTGTCCATATCGCTGAAAAACAGTTTAATAAATTAATTAATAAAATGTTTTGTTCATTTTTTTCTTCTATGTCAAAATTTCAGAACCCTCTGTGTGAAGAAGAACAAGTTCTGTTAGCTGTCTGTTTTTTATATATTGTGAACATACATAAAGTATAATATTTTGACGTGTCTTTTAGGGTATTTAAAATTATTTTATATAATTTTAACACTTAATGATATTTAAATGACAGTTTAATGTAATCTTAACCCATAAAGCTAGGTAGTTTCTTAAGTTAAGAAGCATTATTAAGTTAACTTAAGCATTATTCTGCTATGTCATGTTTATGACAGATTTATGACAAGTGATGATGTATTGGTTTATGTCAAGTTGTCATAACAAAGAGAATTCAAGTGCAGGTGGAAGCAGAAACATTTCATGTTCCACAATGATAGGTTTCTCAGTACTTCATCTTTAGATGATGTGTATACTACTCACTTTATGGCTGTCTTTTGCTTTCATGTTAACCCCTCACTTCTGTCCCTGGTGAGTGCGTTTGGAAGCCGAACTGTCAGATTGTTGCTTTGATTTTGTTAGTGTTCAATCATAGGCCAAAGATAGCCTTCACTCACACACACATACGTGAATGTTACATTAATAAAGAGAACTGAAATTGTTGAAACAGTCAGGGCTGTTCGATTGTTCAAAAGCTCCTCAAATTTATTCATGGACTTCTCAGCTGGCTGAGCAGCTTTAGGTCACTAAAAAATGACTTCGTGTCTGAGAGGCATTTGATGTAAACATCTCATCTTCTTGCTTAGAGGAGTAAAATACAAACACACAAACAAACCCACATTTAAGTCCTTGGTACTTTGAAAGAGCTCCATGAATCACTTATATGTTGTGTAAATCATTTAAATGGTGTGTAGGATCATAAAAAAGCCATTGCGTAGAGCAAATAGACTGTTTAGTGTAAGTCTTTCAAATGTTTTGTTGTTTCAGACCTGTATACATTTATTTTTGCTGATGAACACAAAGGAAGATATTTTGAGGAATATTTGTAACAAACCAATCAGAAGCCCCATTGACTTCTATAGTATTATTTTTTCTATGGATGTCAATGGGGCTGATCAGTATGATTTCTCAAAATATCTTCCTTTGTGTTCATTAGAACAAAGCAATTTATAAAGATATAACAGGAGGGTGAGTAAATAATAACAGAATTTTCATTTTTTGGATAAACTATCCCTTTAAAGGATTACTCCACTTTCATAAAAAATCTAGATAATTTACTCACCCCCATGTCATACAAGATGTTGATGTCTTTGTTCAACTGAGAAGAAATGTAAGTTTTTAGAGGAAAACATTCCAGGATTTTTTTCAATTTAATAGACTTTATTGGACCCCAACAGTTAAAAATTGTTTCAATGCAGCTTCAAAGGGCTTTAAACGATCTCAACCCGATGCATAAGGGTCTTCGTTTTCGATCATCATTTTCGGCAATAAAAATAGAAATATGCACTTTTAAACCACAGCTTCTTGTCTTGCACCAGCCATGTACGTGCCAGCATGACCTTACGCATTACTTAATGACGTCGAAAGTTATGCGTTACATATGTGAAACACACACTTGCAGACCATTTTAAATAATAAACTGATACAAAGACATCTCCACACTCCAGTAAACACTGGAGCGGTAGTTCGACATACGTCATGCGTGACCTTTCGATGTGATTACGTAATATGCAAGGTCACGATGGCGTGTCACACCGCTAGTGTAAGACAAGAAGTTGTGGTTTAAAAGTGTTTTTTATTTTTCTTGCCGATAATGAGGATTTTTACGTTAGATAAGACCCTTATGCCTCGTTTGGGATCGTTTTAAAACCTTTGAGTCTGCATGGAAACGGCAATTTTAAACTGCATTGAAACTGTAAATTGTTGAGGTCCAATAAAGTCTATTAAATTGAGAAAAATCTTAGAATGTTTTCCTAAAAAAACGTCTTCTCGACTGATCAAAGACATCAACATCTTGGATGACATGGGGGATTTTTTTTATAAAAGTGGAATATTCCTTTAAAGGTGCAGGGTGTAAATTTTAGCAGTATCTAGTGGTGAGGTTGCGAATTGCAACCAACTGCTCAGTCCACTGCCCACCTCTCGCTTTTGAAACGCACAGAGAAACTACAGTAGCCACCACCGGACAAACATGTCATCGTCAGAGACAACTTAGTAAAAACGTTTGTCTGTTAAGGGCTTCTGTAGAAACATGTCCGGCACAAAATGACGACTTCTACGTAAGGGGACCAGTAATAAAAACATAACGGTTTATTATAAAAAGGTCTTTATATACTCCTGATAATATATTTTTGCATATTATTTTCCATTTATGACAAAAGATCCTTCTAAAAATTACACACTGCACCTTTAAAATACTCTATTCTGCGAGACTAGATCTAGTTCTCTTTATCCCACTTTATCAAAATATCATGGTAAAAAGTATTCAGATGGTTAGAGCCCATTATAAGCTTAACATATCTAGACCGATACAGTACAGTAGCTGTTACTGTGACAAATATTAGAGTAGTAATATCTCAAATCTTATTTATATGACTTATTTGTTGTGATAAACTTTGGGTCACGCATAACAAAACCCTTCAGCCGTGATTAATTCCACTACACAACACAGCCTCTTGTACTTTATTGCTTACATAAAGCAGTTTAATTGAATTAGAAAGTGTTAATATGAATGAATCAACCTGAACACATAATGTATAAAATCAACAAGTTACAAAAAATTTAATTTTAAGGGATTGATGGGGTAAAAAATCTCTTACATCTGCATGTTACATTAACTTGCTGAAAACAAGCACATTTGCCCAGTGAAAATGGCATTTTTTATTTAGGAGAAAACATTGCATTTCCCCCATATTTTATTATGATATTGGTCGAAATGGCACTTGTTCACATTCATAATAGCTTTGAAATTATGCTTGTGGCCTAGGGCTGTCAAAATGGCTGAACAAGTAAATTCGAAATTCGTCCTTGAAAAATAATAAAATTCGAATTATATTCGAATTATAAAGACCTACTTTATCTTGGAGAAAATACTCCTAAAAGCCCACAAGAGGGCGCAGCACAAAGCCCCAATAATATAAACAAATCATGCACAGCATATTTTTTGTTAAAACGAATGTTATAAACACTAATAAATTAAACATAATTTCTTAAAATCATATGCAAAGGAACAAAAGTGCAAAATGCCTCAACAGCCAGCGTGTGTAGGCTATTAACACAAACATAGTCAAGAAACTATCCATGAATACATTTACAAATAATTTTATGTACCATACATTAATTCAATTTACAAAAAAATGTACAGAGCCTCAGTCAATACAGAGCACACGGTGTCTTAATGAAATCAAAATTAACCAGTATATTTGTGCACCTGTAAATGTACGAAACGAATGCCATACATAGACAACGCATATTAATATAGGGCATTTTATATAATATATAAGTAGATAAATTTACGTGTTTCTAATAAAGTATGAAAACGAATGAATCTTTATTTAAGCCAAAATAAGTGGGAAAGATCATTAGTCATTTAAATTTTGTCAAGCTTAAACGCTATTCACAGCAACTTATATTATATTTTGTGTGTTCCTTGGTTGAAAATATGTAGAAATATATGCGAGTAATAAAGTACAGAACAGAAATGTTTAACTTACGCGCAGAGCGAAGCCGTTAATAAAGCAGACTCTCCGTAATTAATAGAGGACGTGCTGAAACAGTCGAGATGGCAGATGATCATCATGTTTATATTTCACGCAGATAATGTTGATGAAAAACTTGCATATCAAATGTCCAGGTGAAAGTCAAGTTTCCAGTCAGTTATAAAAATAAAGCCACCGCGGCGTTACATTGCAACTCTCTCATATGCGGTGTGGACTCTGTAGATGCACATATGGTTTTAATGTTGCTAAACAAGCAGCTGAATTATGGCACTTTCGTGTTGATCAGTTATTTTAAACTTTAAAACTGCATTTAAAAGCAGACGACAATAATTCTGTCATCTCAGCTAGTTTCACTTTGCGGATGAATTCCAGTTGATGCTCCAAAAACCAAAGAAGCATCACACAGCCTTTTTAATATGTATTCTGTCCGACTCGTAATCCCCACTGTCATTTCTTGCTATTTTTCAAATGAATAACGCTGGCTTGCTCCGCATGGTTGGCTGAGCCGCGCTCTGTATAACAATCCGCGTCAGTTACGTCATCATCACGTTGCGTGAGCTTCCTGACACAGGTAAAATTCGAATGCAAAGTTTTACGTTCGAATATGCATATTTTTTTTACATTCGACGAATATTCGAAATTCGAATTAAAATTTGACAGCCCTATAATGTGGCCATTTATGGGAAAGCTTTGCTAGCTTTTTTTCATTATGTACTTTGTGTTTTCTGTATATTTTTATATTTTAGTGAGACAGACATCCTGCATGGAGGACAAGAGGGAAGAATTAAACACACGGAGGAAAAGAATGATTAAAAAGAGAGAATAAAGCAGGTGAGTTTGTGTCATATTTAATAAAAGTTTTTTTTGAGGCAAGATCTTATACAGTATAAGTGTGTATAGGAGTATAATTACATTAATATTTTTTTTATAATATATTCATAGACGGGGGACCTAGTAATATAAGGATTTCATCATACACACTACCAGTCTCTATAGATTCCAGTTGGTTACTTTAACATGTATTACATTAGATGTGATATAAATTAAATAATATTAATTAAGAAGTTACACAACTATTAAATCAAAGTTAGCTAAAGCAGATGTTCGTGTGTCTGTAATCATTCATTCTCTAGAAACTGGAACATATTCATGGTTTATAATTTTACTGATCTAGGACTCGGGTACAGCATAAATTTATTTCAGTATTTAATCTGGGGGCGCGCACGCACACACACACACACACACACACACACACAGACACGCTCTATATCACTTTTATTACTGCCTCTGAAACTCTGAAAGATTTGGTGGCGGAGCAGCTGTTGTGCCCAAAAATTTGCTCAAAGCACTGCAGACCTAAACAGCCTCCCACATATGCCAAATAGATATACAATATAATAAGCCATAAGCAAACAAGCAAGACTGTCTTATTGCCCAATACGTACGATTGCAGGTAATCACATTGTGGTAAGACACAAACCAATAATACAACTGAAATTGTGCCAGTGCTTTTATACAACAAGCTAATAAAGCGGTTAGTTCCAGTCCTTGATTCTGATTGGTCAATATTTGTATTTTATTTGCGATAAAACAGCTATAACTGCGATAAAACATCTATCACCCATCGACTTTGTGAATCACCGTACCCTTTCGTTTGATGTTGATAGTCGGTCAGGAACAATTTTTTTTCAGCGGAAGGAAGACTTTTAGGGCCAGATTTACTAACAGCTACCGCCATCGCAAATCATAATTTTGCCGTTTAATAGCGACTGTCATGATTAACTAAAGACGTGCACTGGATAATAAGCACTGAATAGTTAATTTAGCGGCTGTGATTATTGCATATGCATTTGTGGGAGTTTCCTTTTCAGATTACTAAGGTTTGCATTTGTGAAAATACTAGTATTTGTGGCATTATTTAAAGATGCAATTTGTATAGATGGGCCCAGATCAAATCAATAACAATGACGTAGATTAATGACGCTCTGAAGTAGTGTAGACTGATGGGATTTGTTGTCTTTAACTCAAACGCTGATGGCCATCAATCAGACGGGAACGAGAAATCATGTTACACATGAGGTAAAGTAATCAAGTTTTATAAATGTTGTGTTTGATGACATTTTTTTTTTTCATTATGTAAGGTTTCAGGTAATGTTCAAAACGCAATTGTTAGTCATAGATGTCACAGTATTAGTCCAATACGATGGTTTGTTACCACAGCACAGAATTAAGTGTTCAGATGAACAAACATACCATAAAAAAGCGAGTGGCCCGACAGACGCGATCACTTCCGCATTTGTCCACGACACTGTTGTCATGTGGTTTTTACGTCAGTAAAGGCAGTAACAAAGGTTAAAGTAAATATTAACGTCATTTACAGGCGACTGCACTGCCCTGTGTCACTGTTTAGGTCAGCAATTTTCTCACAATTTACAAGTAGTTCATTATAGATATTGTTAGTAATCAGCTGGAAAAAATATATAACACCGAACTAGTGGTTTTTGGATATTTTACTGCAAATATCTTACAAATTGTACCTTTAACGCCGAAGACAAATATGTCTTATCTTTGTGCTCGAAATGACTGCAATTGTTGCTGCTAGAAGGAGGCATCGTAGAGATCAGAGAGCGTATGGTAGAAGGGAGAGGATTTTTTCCACACATATCAATTTATTTGGAATGCCAGAGTAACATATCATTCAAAAATATTGTTTGCCAACCTCTTTATTTTAATTTGCTAGAGTTGTCAAAACAGTATATGGAAAAGTCACACAATACAAGTTGTTTCAAAACTTCTTGTGAACCTTAATTTTTGTCCTTGGGTCCTTTTCAGTGTACTATGGGTCTGTTAGCATATCTGTGGTGGTAAACTCTAGCTCATCAGACCTTAATAGATCACTTGCATCTCTCACGTTAATTTACCCTGTTTAGTACATCTGTGCCATGTTGCATGAGGGTTTTCCTTGAAGGAAAAAACATCCCTGAGGGAAGGGATTTCTTTAAAGTTTTGCAACAAACGTATTAACTGTCACCCTTACCTTAGTGTTGATGTGGTAGTTTCTGTCAAAACAGGGCAATGGAGATGCGGTTGCTATAGTTACAAAATCTCATGGCGTAAAAAAATCAATGCACTCAGCTTAACAGACGTTGGATTTTTGTACAATGAACCGTTGCAAATAACAGACTGTAAAGTACTGCATGTAAAAAGCCTCAAAGTAATTAAAACTTGAAGCAGTTTGGATTGACTGACGATCAAACCGATATTCTCCTAATAAGTGCACATCACTTTTCTCCAAGGGATTATTTCGATCGTTAGAAATGCGCATCGGTACATCCTTTTCTTAAATGACCATAAAATCAGCCATTGTGTGTGATGTTAAGGGACCTTTTATGGTCCCTTAATTTTTAAGGTAAAATGGGTACTAAGGACTTTGTAGCAACGCATAGCAGAATTTAAGGGAATACTTGAGCATTTAAGGGTAAATACTTATTGACAGCCTTATGGTTTTGTACGCTTAGGTTTTTTTTTGCAACCCATGTTTCATTATAGAGCACCTATTTCATTGCTAAAAACAATGTTATTTTGTGTATTTGGTATAATACAATGTGTTTGCTTGGTTCATTATTTTCCACATACCGTACATTTCTGAAAGTCTTTCTGATTGGCCAGCTAATCTGTACATTGTGATTGGCCTGAAAACCTCTGACGTCAGCAGGAAATGTGACGCTCCTTACCATGTTTGAAAGATTCGGTCACAATGCAATGCTAACAGGAGTTAACTTACAGTCCAAAGCAGGAGGAATTATGATAATGTCGGTCTTGTCCACGTCAACAGGCCCAGGAAGTAAACTCTTGCCTACAATTTGTGTGTTTGTTGTAGTCAAAGAAAAGAGATATACATTGATGACGATAATTTGCATCATTGTTTATTTATATACTAATACACACTTACACACCAAAGGAAATGTAAAAAAGTAAATTAGACCATAGGTGCTCTTTAAAGGGTACCCTTAATCTTAAATCTAAGGGATTTTTTAGCTTAACGGCTTTCATGCAACTGGGCACTGGCCCTTAGTGATTTTACTTCATGAAAGTTGTGTTGATAAATATGTTTTTGTTTTAACATTTGTATTGTGTTTGAATCCATTTGTTAAGTCATGACATGAAACTACCATTTATGTATCGTGGGATCTCAGCTGAAGGGCGTTGTTATTGTTAGGCATGAAGCAAACCCCTTCAGTCGTGACTTACAACACAGCACTAGCCTTAAGTACCATATCCACTTGTTAGTCTGACATCAAGTTCCGGGTCTGAATGCTCAAACTGTACTTATAAAGAAGACCCACCGTGCAGTGTAAACCCTTTTGAAAAATCCTAACCTTTATCTCCATACTGAAATGCCAGATGGCCAGAAAGTAACAAAGCTTTAAGTATTATTGTCTGGGACATTCTGAGCTTGAAGAATATATGAATAAATGTGTGATATACCGCTCATGAATGGCTGTTGACATTGTAGTCTCATGTGAACATCATCTTGTATCTTATTGCAATAGACAACACAAAATATGTCACTAAGATGTTGTATGTGGAAAAATCTGCCATTCATAAGATCCAACATCCAAGCCATCAGTAAAGACTTTGTGACACTTTCTCTGATATCACTGGAGATTCAAGCTGTCAGGTATGAACTTGAGCAGAAGAGGAGGATATTTATATGATGGACACATACACACACACTTAGGAGTCATCTTCACTTCATTGTCTGAGCAGGGATCAGCCTTACCTTACTGCTGCCTGCTCTTTACTGGAGCGTTACAATCTCTATGGCAGCCGGCTTACTGCAGTGAAGGATGCTGGGATACTTTATGATGGTTTTAACTCACTCTTCCAGTACATACACACAGACACACACTGGAGACAGTTACATAGTTCCCAAACAATGGCATGAGCACTTTGAAACTTGAGCTCTTTTAAAGAAGATGAGTTGATAGCAGGGTCGGTTCTAGATATTTGGAGGCCCTAGGCAAATTTATGTTGGAGGCCCCTCACACCCCTCTAATTTTCAGAATAATCTGAGAAAGTGTTTTCCTACCCTGTAAGAAATCAAAGCAACTGTAAACCTCCGTCACCACAATGAAAGGCCCGCCTCTCCCCTCATTCGATTGGACAATGGAAAGACACAAATTACATTGGGCGCTTTCCGCTCAGCGCTCCTTCAAAAGTTCGTGCTGCGGCCGGCGGCAAAAACCGCAAGGCATTCAGCGCACATAAAAAGCGCGCAAACGCTCCCTGCCCATAGAGTATCATTCAAAAAAGGCGTCTACAACTGTCATAAACGCGTTTGGTGTGATCAGCCCCTTACTGAACCAATATACAGTATAAAGTTATCTATGAGACAATGGATACATTCATATGTATTTCAATACCTTTTTATACTTTAAATATCCACAATAACGCCAATTTTTTTTTTTTTTTGATGTTTGACTTTAAATACAAACTTTTTTAACTTGACTATTTTGATAGTCAGCTCCGCACGCAATGCTATCGTGCACACCCATTCAAAGTGTCTAAACAGAGTCAGCAGCGCTCAAGTTTAATCTGTCCTGAAATGATGTTGATAAACAGAACAAAGCTAAGATTATTTTTTAAATGCATTAGTTTAAAATACCTGCATCATGTGCTGAACTGTCTTTGCATGCTGCTTTTGCTAAGCAGGAAAAGGACGTGATAGCTGCTTTCAGCATCACTCAAAGTGGGTCAGCTGCATAGATTTGAATGCTGTTCATCTAGGCTTCTTTAACTTCATGAGGCACTGCAAGAACCAACATGTGAATGATATCAAAGCACCGCGAGAGCGAATCGAGAAATCATACAGAGGAGTTTGCTTATCAATCATTCTCACATTACTTTGATGTCAAACGCCTGCGGTTTTTACGGCGGCGGCGCCGCATAAAGTCGAACTCACCTTAAAACTGTATTTATTGCTGTCGGGCAAGCGCACACGGATTTAGCAGTTATAGAGGCGTTATGAATTAGGGTAAAAATCGCAGCTACATCCAAAAGACAGAGGGCGCTCTCATGCAGAAACTTAATATGGGCAGAAGTAGTAGAATTTAAAGGGATAGTTCGGCCAAAAATGATGTTAAACCCATGATTTACTCACCCCCAAGCTGTCAGAGTTGCATATGTCCATAGTTTTTCAGACAAACACATTTTCGGATATTTTAGTAATCCGCGCAATTTTGTTGTAGAAATATCCATATTTAAAACTTTATTAACGAAAATAAATACCTTCCGGTAGCGCCGCCATCTTAGTCGCGTCCGCATTCAGGATGAGAGCTTATGCAGCCTACGGAGGTTACTCTGCTGCTGCTCTGTGCCCCCGCCCTCCGAATTTGTCATACGTCACTAAGAAAAGTGCGTACACTACACTAATACTCTCTCCTGAATACAGAGGAGTCTAAGATGGCGGCGCTACCGGAAGGTAGTTATTTTCGTTATCTAATTCAGTACTGTCACAGTATGCGATTTCAGATGCAGCATTGGTGTGTTTAAATAAGACTTTGGTATAAGATGTGTTTCGTGCCAAGTTCATTTAGGAGGATTTGTTCTTTAAATGCTTTAAATGGAAAATGCATTTAGTATTACAGTAGCAAGCATTAGTTTCAGGATTTTCACACTCCGTCATTTGGTTTGGACTTCAGTCTCAATAACATTGCCATTTGGTTCATTTTGTTGAAGGTGAGTTTTGGTGAGCATCCAGCTATGTTATGGACAAGTGCATCTGCATTGTATTCAACTTGTAAACTATTAGTATTAGTAAAGACATCATTGCCAAAGGACATGGATATAGACTGTGGTTATTAAACATGTCACTGCATTATCCAAAGTGGTTTCTGTAATCTGATCTCTAAAGGCCCAAGCCCTGTCCTTTCTGCCAGAAAACCAGATTTGGCCATTTGCTTTTTGATGTTAAAAATATCATTGTACAGCTCTGAGTAAAGAACTTAAAAACCTGTAATAGAGTATTCACTGAATCCAATGCTGTACTGTGAAACAGACACAATGCCAATTTAACCCCAACTGTGCTTTGGGAAACAGGGCTGGAGTTTGGGAAGAACAGAACAAAACTTGGAGCGCCACATTCAGAATGTCAATGCATCTGGCAGGGATAATGTTTAATACAGCACTGCCAAGGAAAATTCAATTGCTTCCACAAAATGGGTGATATTTGAAAGGAGCCCGAAGGAAGACTTCAAAGAGCGCTGGGAAAGAAGCGTCTCCACGGATACGGAGCCAATGAGGGGGAATAAGAGGGATTGGACATAGTCATTTAGGGTGGATTATTATTGTGTGTGTGTGTGCATGTTCTTTATTAAATATATTTGGTATAAAAACATACCACGCTTTTATTTAAAGCGATTCAGCCAGATTTACTCAAATCAAAATATTCCGCTTTTTAAAATGTACACGCACATCATAACTGGCAATTGAAACGGCTGCTCAGTAATTATAATTGTCTGATATAATATAATTTGTACCACTTGGAACTGTGCATTATTCAAATGAATGTTAATGAGTTGTTTTCTTGATTGAAATATAAATGAGTCATAATAAACCTTGCACTCCCTCTTAAGAAGTGCAGCAGTCTTTTTGAGACAGCGGGGCCTCCTGGCTTTAAGGATTTCAGTCCATTAACCCGAAATAATTACCTCATTTGCAAAACAACGATTAGTCGCTGCTTCTTTCCTCATGTACCAAGGCATATTATGGGTTATGAAATCACTGTTTTCTCCACATTGACCGCACTTCCGACACACACACACACACACACACAGATTTCCAGGAGCTAATTTGATTCGTAAAGTTCAGCTCATCAAAGTCAATGTGTTTCTTCTGGAGTTGCTTGACAATTACAGCTGGAGCCCTCTGTCCTGTTGGCAGGAAGCAATAAAGTATTTAAAAACTCATTTAGCATTTTTTGATAAAGTCCGGATTTCACACCTCATTGGCGAGACTTTGCAAAGCTTATTAGGCTAAATCACATTTGAGCGCTAAGTGCATTGAGCTGCTGTCTGCAAGAAATGAGGTGATGAACTGACATCATCAATATCCTGAACTGCACTTCAGGTGTCCAAATGTTCATTAAGTACTATATGATAAAATAACAAGGACATTTTACTTAACAATTTGGAAGAAGAAATTCTCTCGAAGGCAGATGTTAATGTATCTTTAATGTTAGATATTCTTTCCTACTTCAATTGGATTCTGATCCTTTTGATCTTTCAACCATAATTTAGTCTCAAATTAGAAACCTGGAAGTACAACATTTTTGGATTAAACCCATTTTTAGTGCCTTTTCTTGTTTTGACATTATTGATTGTGGCCGACTATGAATTTTATCCAAGTTTTGCAGAGCAATGTGTTTTCACATTGTCAGAATTTTTATTTGTTTTACACAGTCCTTTCAATTCATTTATTTTCGGGGTACATACTGCCATTTTGCCTCTAAGAGTTCCAATTTGTGCCACAGAACCACCTTCTTCCTCTTCATCATCCATGACTTCAATTTAAGTCAAGAGGTAAAAAATTCCAAATGAAAAGATTCCTCACAACCTTGATTTCCAGTGAATTCCATACGACTCCAAATAGTTTTCAACTTGTGCCAGCCAGTAGTCGACATGCTTTCAGGTTGATGTGTTCCATTTACTGTATTTCCACGTCTAGCCAATTCCAATTTAGCTTCATCATCCACATAAAATAAAACAAAAGTAGGAATGGAAGAGCAACAATATTGTCCAACTTACACACTTCATGTGGTTGAAAACTGTTTGTTTTTACTGACAGGCATTATGTGAATACTACAACATCCTTTAAAGGTGGTTTTTTTTTATAAAAACACACTTATAGCCAATCAGCAGTTAGGGGCATGACTACTAACCTGTTTTACGCATTTGACCTTAGGTGGTGTGTGTAAATTTTAGCAGAATCTAGTGGTGAGATTGCGAATTGCAACCAAAAGCTTACCCCTCAATTTCAAAACACATTTGGTAGCTGTCATAGGACAAACATGACATTTTCTGAGACAACTTAAGGGACGCAACATGCGCTGTAAAACGGTTTGTCCACTGTAGAAACATGTTGGCGACTTGTGTAAGGGGACCCGCGGTGTATGTAGATAAAAACATCGTTTTTTATTTATACTTTTGCATCGTGGTCTGCGTCAACCTGCAAACACACGTGCAGACAGCTGATAGGCAGTAACCATGCGTGTAACCAAAGTAGCAGCGCAAACGTCAATGAAGAAGAAGCTTGGCAAGTTCACCCACAAACGAAGAAGAAACAGCAACTTGTTGTGTATGTTTTGAGAAGACCAGCAATGACGGAAGTAAATAAACAACGACTTTTGTTGCAGTCTGAGTAAAATCACTCCTCAACTTGGCTCATCTTTGTTTTCACCGTTGCAAACGGAAATACCTATGAAGCAGTTTTTTTTACCTGACGGAAGGGGTTCTGGTAGACCAATCACAGCGCTTGTGGTCCGCGTAGATCTGACGTGCTGTTAAAATCTTGCGATGTGCACGTCAGGCTACGCAGAGCTACGCACAGGCTATGGATAGCGTAGAACTTACGCACGACTATAAATCTGGCTTAAGAGCTGTACAAACACCGAACAGCCACAGGAAACAACAAAAGACTATTGCACCATCCTCTCTTTCCTTATCTACCAACTCATCCTCATTTTCTACCTCTCCTATATCATCCCTTTCTCTATGTTTTCTCTCTCTCACTTTCTCTGCAAAGATGCATGTCTAAAGTCATCAGAAGCAAAGCACGGCGGCTTTCAGAAGTGTCATAACATGTTAACAGTCGTGCCTGTCAAACCCCTCCTGCAGAGAGCAAATAGAGAGTAATCTGCTTACATCTCTGCAACTAAATTGAATATTACATTATCCTAAAGCTCTGTTTCAAAACATAATGATCTACCTACTTATTTTAGGGCATTTAAACACTTTAATATGTGCTCCAGGCCTATCACAATAAACATTGAATTGTTAAAGGTGCAAAAGAGGATGTTTGTTTCATACATTTTTGCAATATTACTTGAAACTGTCTTTACTAAATGATAAAAGACTATTTATTAGCTGCACTAAAAGTAATATTATTAATATACGTCATCTGTGCACAAGATAGGGCCTTAAAAACATCATCCAATTGCTCATGCGTTCATCGCATAAGCGATTGGCCCTCTGGCTTGTCAATCACTGCCATTATGATCCTTGTGAGATACGTGCGCGCTCCAGTAACTAAACACAGGCAACGCATGCGCATAGCGCATGAAACTCCGTCTTAAGTTTCATTTTGTTTTCATTGTCGATCCTGCTTTCCTCCTCGAATTTGCACCACGGTAGAGAAGAAACTCGAAGGAGGACGCAAAAGAAAGACTTTTTTAAGCCGCTGGGAATAGGAGAAAATTGTCAGAAGAACGTAATGTAAACAGAGTCGTTATTGGAGAAACATTTCAACGCTGGAGAGCAATGAAGGAACAGAGAGGTGTCAAGACAGACGCGCAGTTCACAAAATTCTTCCCGACAGGTAACAGTGATAATTCTTTCTTTGGGGAATAATTCTTGTTGTACTGTTATTCAAGTATATTGACGTTGTTATTGTACTGTAGTCTGCTACATGCTAGTTGAAATGGGAGTAGCGTAGACTGATCTAACGTTTTAACGTCTTATTTGTTTATTATCATCATTTCACATAATGAATCCACTGACGCGAGTCACGCGACACAGCATATGCCGGTGTTAAACAATCACTCATGTTCAAATATTTGTGCACGAGTTTTGGAAGGCGTTCCCTAGAAATGAGCTGTGAAGGAGGGAGGCTGTTCTTACGCATGCGCTTATTTAAAAACTTAGTAACCGTTTTTGGATTCTCAGTCGGCGAGAAACATCCTCTTTTGCGCCTTGAAGGTATCGTGTTTTGGACAGATTGCTAGCTAGCTTTGCATGTGCCCCATATGCCGAAGAGAATGCTAGAATGCATCCCAAATAGGGTTAAACACCCATTTAAAGGGACACTCCACTTTTTTTGAAAATATGTTTTTTTAACATTTGATTTTTACTGTTTTGGAATCCATTCAGCCGATCTCCAGGTCTGGCGGTACCACTTTTAGCATAGCTTAGCATAATCCATTGACTCTGATTATACCATTAGCATCGCGCTCAAAAATAACCAAAGAGTTTGCATATTTTTCCTATTTAAAAGTTGACTCTTCTGTAGTTACATCGTGTACTAAGACAGACGGAAAATTAAAAGTTGTGATTTTCTAGACTGCATGAGGCCAATGATATTACGCAGTCCCCGAAAATAGTCCCCTGCTATTGAGAGTTACTAAGGGGACTATTTTCGGGCGCTGTGTAATATCATTGCGCCTCCTGCAGCCATGTTACGGCAGCAAAGTCCTTGATTATTACTCCAGAATGAGAGTATAGTCCTAGCCATATCAGCCTAGAAAATCACAACTTTTAATTTTTCGTCGGTCTTAGTACACAATGTAACTACAGAAGAGTCAACTTTTAAATAGGAAAAATATCAAAACTCTTTGGTTATTTTTGAGTGTTATGCTAAATGGTCTAATCAAATTCAATAGATTATGCTAAGCTATGCTAAAAGTGGTGACAATATGCCACTCATATAAATATGGGAAAATTTGTAATGGATAATGGTATTTTGGGTGTCTATAGATCCATCTTTAGAGTTTAAAAGGATTTTCTTTTAAAGCCATGTTATAAACATTATTTTGTGGCTGCAGGAATGAACTGTTTTATATTTTATGTTGACTTGTATGTAGCGCATCATTGTTCTGTTTGAATTTTGATGCTTGCTGCTCACTAGGTTTTATAAAAGAGTTTATCTGTGCATTTGAGCAGGACATGAATGATGATTATATCCCGAGGTGTTAGGATGTGTCAGAAGATGATACAGAGCAAGTGTGTGGTGTAGTGTGATAGACACACTTTTGCAGAATATGTGCGCATTTGTTGCTGTGTGACGTGATGTTTTGAGGCAAGGATGCACACATGAAAACAAAAGCAGCTGTTTGCTCTGTTGTTTTGTGCAAAGTTTTACTGTTAGAATTATATAAATATATATTTTGTATGTATTTGATATGTTATTTAAAAATATTTAAAAATATGTAAGGCGAAATAAGGAACAGTTTACACAAATGTATTATTTAATCATCCTTATTTTGTATTAACTCCGGCAGAGACATTTGAAGCTGTAGCACACTGTCAGAAAAATGGTCCCAAGCTGTCACTGGCGCAGTACCCATTAAAAAGATCTTAATGTACATACAGTACTGTGCAAAAGTCTTAGGCCACCATCACCAGCTTTGTTGTTTTAGCAAAGTTTTAATGTCCATCCATTTCACTCTTTTTTAAGATACAAACAGAAAATACAGGAAATATGTACACAAAATTAAAACAAAACAATTTTCAGAACTAAATGTCTTCTTCAGGCATCAGTCAGTATTTAGTGTGACCTCTCTTGGCACGAAACACATCTTGAGCTTTTTTTGAGGAGATTGAAGTCCTGAAGTCATTCGATTAGAATTAGAAATTAGGATTTAATTTCATTTAGGTTTAAGAGATCCTGCAGCTGCCTGCTATTGCTTAAGTGAAAGGGGAGTTTACCCTAAATACTTGACACTTCAGCTTATACTTTTATACTGTTTTTAATACTACATACACATTTCCTGTATTTTCTGGTTGTATTCTAATAAAGAGACTGATAAATAATTATATATGACCACTATGCAAAAACAACAAATCTAATGTTAGCATGGTGGCCTCAGACTTTTGCACAGTATGTATAAGTTTTTTTTTTTTTTTTGACAATTTATTCTGATGAAGTAGTGATGACCCCTCATAAGTGCAATGCTTTTTATAGTAAGATAATGATATTTACTATACACTTTCAGAATAAAAGGTACAAGAAGGTACAAAAGTTGTCACTGGGGTGGTACCTTACAAAAAGTACACTTGAAGGTGCATATTGGTACCTCAAGGGTAGATATCTGTACTAAAATGGTAGGGGAGAGTGGGCTTTCTGGTTTTTACACAAGCAACACACACATCTCTGCTACAAATGACCATTTGAAGTTTGTTTCTATTACTTAACATTCTTGGACAAATACACCAAACGTGACAGAAGTGCAAACGTTACAACTTACCCCATAGGTGGGGTTAATTGTAACGGGCAGGGGGTTAGTTGTAACAAAGTTTTCAGGCAAATATTTCAATACTATTTTGTCTATATACTTGAAGTTTATATTGTTTATATATCTGTCTATAATAGACAGGTATCCATTCATCCAGCCCTTTTCTAACAACAGTTCAATTATAAATGGAAACAAATGTTTAAATATATGAGAAAAAGCAGCACAGTTATGACAAAACATTTTTTTATATTTGACCCAGTCTGTACTATAATGAGATAATGAGCATCAAAGTCTGATTTTAGCCATTATTTCATTATGATTTTAATTTTTGACCTTATTCAATCAATATTAAAGATATGAACAAAAATAAATTTGACACACAATTTTTGAGAAGACAGGCACATTTATTTTGTTGGCAGCCAGCAATCATTCGTGTGTAGGCTATTTAAAACAATGGCAACGGACATCTCTGCAAGTCTGCTTTTTGTATTTGTAAGGATAATCTCAAAAAAACCTGGCCTTTACTAAAATATCAGGTACTGTACACACACAGAGTCTACATATCAGCTTGACATTCAAAAGCAACTCTCTGCTTAGAAACTGAGGTCTACTGTTTGACATTAAAAAGTCTCTCCTTTTCTCTGTTATCTTGGACTTCTAATAGAGGTCAACTTTTTCCTGACATGTCTGCACTTCTTCTATTAGGGACCACAAAGGGCTCAGTCTATTAACCTGTGAGGTATTAAAAGTTAAAATGTCCCACACGTCTGCGCTAATGCTACAGGCTGAAGAGATGGTGGCATTCGAAGAGAGAGAGAGAGAGAGAGAGAGATACCTAAAAACTTGTGTTAGTCTCATGAGATTATTCTAATCCTAACCTTTTGGCCGAAAATTGATGTTTTGCTAATGCTTAGACCTCACGACTGGATTTGTATCAAGTAGATTGTTGTTTTATATTGCTGTGTTTCTTTCCCCGTTTCCTTTTCTAGATGTTGTTGTTTTCCATTTTAATTTTCATAATTGGTGTTTGGGTTTCTCTGAGAATTAGCTGTCAGTAAAGAGCTCATATTATTATGCAATTTCACATTAATTTAGGCAAACACATGTTAGATTTTTCCCTGTGAGAACAACGTTATTTGTTCTCTAGGTCAATTTAAATGGAAAACATGAGGGTGATGTTTCAAGACAAAATGTATTTGTTTTCTTTTATCTTAATTGGCTTAATTGTTTGTTGTGTATTTACTGCATATAGTTCATTGTGTGCTTTATTGTATAATGCCTGTTTATCCGGCCTGATCTTATAGCATTTTATAAGGTTGCTAATTTGTATGAACTTGTACGATATTAATTAATAGTACAAAATGTACGATTATTTGAAAAACATTAATATAGCCCTGCCCCAAAATTCAATGTTACTGCACGAAAGCAGATCCTATTAAATCATAAAAACGAGATCATATAAATTTATACAAATGAGACACCTCATAAAATAGTTATTAATTGCAATGATATTGTTTGGGTTTATAGGTGTTCATCCTCAGAACGTTTACAATAAGTGTGTTTTTTTACAGTTTAGCTATTTATTTGCGATGTGAACTCTGTAGCTGTTGTTTAGATCGTAGTATTTTTTGTTGTATATTCAGCTATGTGTAGTTTGTGTTGTGTCAGTCCTCTTGACTCTATCTCTGCTTCACTAGTGAGTTTGATCCTAATGGTTTTCGTCAGCCCCATCAGCAGCTTGTTATTGCCCTCCCAGCCAACTATACATATCACACGCACACACACCGACATGCAAAACCGAGCTGACGTGCCCTCACAAACTCATGACACACATGCGCACACATCCAAAACCGTGACCGAGTAATTTGTAATTCACAGCGTGCCGAATCACGTTGGCATCTTTTTATATAAAAAAAACCTAATAATGTTCTCTTTCTAAATGCTGAAACAGAGGCACACACATTTACTGCCATTCTCTCTTAACCTTGTTACTGAAACGAGTAACGACAACTTAAATTTTCACACCAAGAATCCCTTTCTCACCAGCTCCTCATGAGCAGAGTTCAAGCGCAATGTGCTCCCTGTCGTGAGGTGATGGGGAAAGCACTTGTTGCCATGGAGACGAGTAAAAACGACGTTCGGTTTCCCCCTTTGAGATTATTTATAGTTGCCATTATTGGGTTTTATTGAAAGGAAGAAAGAGAGAGAAAATTACTCTTTGGTCAGAACAGTATGTTACAATACAACAGAGACAAGGTCACCGTGATTAAAAATGGAAAGGAGCTTATTTTAGTGAGAACGCCAATTAGCGAGCAAGGCGCTTTCTAAATTTGAGCTTAAAGATTCACCTATGCATGCAGTTTCTAGGTTTATTTACTGTGTTTAGAAATTCGTGGTTTATTTGAAGTCTAGTAAAGAGACAAACCTTTTTATGTTGACATTAAGGTCTGTTGTGGTAAGATATATTGTGTGTGTGTTAAAATTTACTGTTAGGGAAATAAAGATCTACATTGTAGTGTATTAAAGGTGCAGTGTGTAACTTTTAGGAGGATCTCTTGACAGAAATGCAATATAATATACATAACTATAATATCAGTGGTGTATAAAAACCTTTCATATTGAACCATTATGTTTTTATTACCTTGGAGTGAGACGTTTTTATACACATACACCGAGGGTCCCCTTACATGGAAGTCACCATTTTGTGCCGCCATGTTTCTACAGAAGCCCTTAGCAGACAAACTTATTTACTAAGTTGTCTCCGACTATGACATGTTTGTCCTGTGGCGGCTACCGTAGCTTCTCTATGTTTTTCAAAAGCGAGGAGTGAACCGTGGACTGAGACGTTGGTTGCAATTCGCAACCTCACCACTAGATGCCGCTAGAATTTACACACTGCACCTTTAAACAGGGATGGGTTAAAAATGAAATACTCACTGAAGTGTCTTTAAGTGTGCAAATTTGTTTGATGCATTGCCGCAATTTCCACTGACACCATAAGTTTAGGTGGGACTTATTTGTGTGGCCCCTCCTCCTTTTTAAATAAATGGTAAATGCATTTAGGGCGCACTCACATTATCCAAACCAAACCATGCCCCAGCGCGATTGTCACCCCTCCCTACACCCCCAGATGCACGCACTCACACTGTACTTTTTATAGATCCGAGTCCGGGCGCGCTTTCGTCATTAAGATGTGATTGTTTTGCATAAAGCAGGAAGTAAAGCGCTCCCTTAACACTGGAACCCACCGTAATGATAAGTCTGTGTTTTTTATTCGGAGTTGTTTGGTGCGCGATTACAGACAGCCCTCTCACATGTCATCATATTGCTTAGTTGATCTGTCACGTGTGCAGCTCAGACATTCACGTAACCCCACTGCTCGCATGAAAAGGTTTTTACGGAGGCAGATGAACGTGAATGGTCGCGCAACTGACGTCTTCACCTTTTGAATCGCGCTCAGACCACAGCCTTCCGCGCCTGAGCCCAAGTGAACCGCGCTCCGGCCCACCTCTGCAACCCGGCCGCGGCGCGATTAACCAATCCGACACTGCCGCCTAATAACATTTAGTTTACTTCACTTACTGGAATCTGATGAGAAGCTGGAGTGCAGAATGATGTCATAAAATTGCTGATTTATATTGGCGAAAGCGAGAGGCTGTACGCTTTAAATGATTATATCTTTTAAATGTGAATTTTCTAGGCCACCATATTATTAAGGGAAACATGTTTATAGTAAAAGACAAAAAAATTACAATTTGATGGGGACTTTAAAATATACCTTTTTATATTAATTGTCAGTTTGAGCACTGTTACTGTAATAATGATACTAGTATCTCTGTTAAATGTGGCAAAAACGGTTAAATGGAGCTTAGAGAGATCTCTCGGTAGCTGAGAGCCTTTTCAATTAAATATTTAATAAACTAAAACACAAAGGTGGGGGTGTGCTGAATTTTCTGAATGATGGGAATTTATTCTGCATCTGTGGAAATCTGCATATTTATGTGGCCATGTGGATTGGCATTAGTCCATCCCAAAACATAGTATGTTGAAAACTGCCAGGTTCCCAGATGGTGTGCTGTTGGATGGTAAACAGTGGATTTATGAAGTGTGCATCCGTGTGTGCTTTTTAAGGTGTTATAACTCACAACCCCTTGTGCTTCGGAAGAAGAGGGGTTTGCGATTGATTCTGTCTCGTGCAATGCACAGCCAGGGGTGTGTGGTATCAAAATTTACGACATAGACATACATAGAAAATTTATGTCATAGTCATAAACAAGTTTATGACATAGAGCCTGACCAATCATGAACCTACAAATGACACAAAATATACACCCTCACATTACCACAGAAATTATGGAAAGTTGGAGCGTTGTACTAGACTGCTAGCAAAGGTTTTAGAGTGAATTTTACAAGAAAATTGAGATGCATTTTTCTGTGCATTTTTTATGCATTTGGCAGACATTTTTATACAAAGAACATTCAACCGATATTTTTTTTTATCAGTACATTACACTAAAACCCACATAATTTTTGTAATAAATTTGCAGATTGTAAACCTCAGATAAAAGATATGGATTTAAAGCTATAAACCTCCAATTATGGTCTTCTATTGAACCTATCATCTATTTCTACCGCATCAACAAATGATGACATCTCAGTTTGGAATCTGTTGTTTGTTATTCTTCACAGAACAGACGGAAAGAGTTGTTTGTGTTTACTCTCAGTAATCACACTGTCAGATTTTAGCACAGCTAAATGATTTCAAAGCATTTCTTTGCACACTGTTCTGTTCCGTCTCTTTCTCTTTGTTTTCTTTGTTCACACAGATCTGGATATGCTGGAAATGTTGGGTGGAAGAAATTGTGTGTGTGTGTGCGTCTGGTGTCTTTAATGATGGACACTATAATTAGTTTCATCAGTCTCATCAGTCTGTGTTAACTGTCAGCATAGTTTGATTATGTTGCAACAGCACTTCAATGAAACTGAGAGGGGGATGAGAGGGAGAAACGAAGCAAAAGAGAGTATGAAGAACACAAGGTCATTCCAAGATAGGATTAAAAAGAAAATAAGGATGAAACGTAAAAATGGTCACATTTCTGATGGATGTGTCGTGTCAGGAATGGTTGACTAGGTGTTGCCATGCAGTTGCTAATGCCTTCAGGAATGGTTACTAGGTGGTTGCTATGGTGTTTTGTTTAGCAAGGTTGTAGTGTGATTACAACAGATATTGGATATAACAAGATTGAGCACTGCTGTGTTACTATGAATGGGGTAAAATCATAGACTGTAAAAAAGATGGAGGTAATGTACGTGACATCACCCATAGGTTTCTGAAGTGCGTTTTTAGGCTGTCCCTGCCATCGCCATCTTGGCCGCAGATATCTGAAAATGCATAAAGAGGTGGGGCGTTGGTGAAGTTGAGGTGTCTGGTTGCTGAAACCACGCCCGCCTAGCTCATCTCTAGTGACAGCAGTGGCTGTTCACCTGTCACTCAAGTGGCCACGCCTTTAATTATGCAGAACTTTAAAGCTTAATATAATTTAAATGGATGAGTTACAAAAAAATTCACTCCCTCATAGTTGTCATGAAGGGCAAAATTAGCTACACAGACCAAAAAAAATTTTTAAACATCTTTTTTCTGCTCTAAAGTTGCGCATTTTAACATGGAGGTCTATGGGAATTGATTCTCTTTTGGGGCCAGCCTCAAGCGGCCAGTCCATGACCTCACAAAACCTCACAGTTGAAAGTATCCTTCATTTCTTAGGTATGTAACAACGTATTTACTTGAGAAATTTTCACACAAACAAATCAGAAGCTAGACATTAATAGCAATCAGAAGACAGTTAAAGAGAAAGTTATCTGAATTTGAGGAAAGTGTTAGATGAGTATCTGTATTAATGGATTTTGACTCCATCTAATGGATAAAGCTCTGCGCATACCTCATATCACAATCTTTTTACTAACAGCACGTGAATTGGAGTAAAAATACATCCTAGGAAACTTAAAACAGCCAAGAGACAGCGGAGACAAGCGGTTATTTAAAGCGACAGCACGCTATTTTAATACAGTCTGATTGACATCAATTTTTATCCAATCATGATTGTTGACACTGCAAAGCTGCAAATAAAAAAAGGTTAACCCAGGGATTAGGAATGCACAGTGTGAAACCTCAGTTTAGGAATACCCAGGGTTATCTGGTTAAGTATGAACAATGTGAAACAGATTGAGGGCTTAAACAATGATTGAAAATTGTTGCGGAGGATGAGAAAATTGGTCTTGGACACATTTATATTCCTTATTTTTGTCTCTACATTTACCAATGATCACCGAATACCACATGTTTCATTACTGTAAATGTTTATAGTATAACATGCACTGAAGCTTTTTATTTTTTAGATTTTTTAATTATAAATTTTCCATGTCAAAGAACCCAAATCCAGTCATGGACACGTTGCGGTAATGAAAATTTTCCCCTTAAATGTGGAATTTTGAAATCATGTACAAAATAGTACATGAAGAGATGTTTGTAACTGTATGCTTCTTATTTTGATACTCTTACTTTGCATTTACGTTTTTTAACAAAATGTTTCATGACACCTCATAAGTCTAATTTCGCGAGAATTTCGCTGTTATAAAGATGTGTTATGCTCTTCAGCACACACATACACTTGTACTTATAGGTAATTAAACCTTTTGTGTTGTGTCATGTCAGAGATTTAAGAGGTTAATTTCAAATCACATATTTAAATGTTTGTATATAAACTGCAGCATCCTATAATTGAAAGATGAATGCACAGTGACTAAATTGAACTCCACACATAATTGTATTATTAATATGTGGGCAGAGATTAATCCTTTCCATTTATGCAAATAATCTTGCAGTGCATTTAAGTATCTCATGGCAATTTGTATGTATGTATTTTTCAAGGTGGCTAATTCATATTAATTCAGATGACAACATTTTTACTTTTTTGTATGATTTGCTTACGCTTCTGTGACGTTGGGGTTAGAGGTGGGCAGTGTTGGGGAAAGTTACTTTTAAAAGTAAATCATTACAATATTTAGTTACTCCCAAAAAAGTAACTAATTGCGTTACTTAGTTACTTATCATGGAAAGTAATGCTTACGTTACTTTTTAGTTACTTTTGCGTTACTTTTTCTTGGCTGAGGCTTGATCTCTTTTTTTGTTTTTTATGACTGAAAAGTTCTGCATTCAGAAATTGCTCTGGCCTGCCATCTCAGTTTCTGACTCAAACGGTTCCCACACAGGCGTGTATAATGTGACCTACATTTAGTTTAATTCAGTAGATATATTTTTTTATCAAATTAATTAAACTAAAAAAGTAACTTGCATTACTTTTTTGAAAAAGTAACTCAGATATTAATGTATACATTTATAAAGTAATGCGTTACTTTACTTGTTACTTCAGAAAAGTAATATTATTACGCAATGCACGTTACTTGTAATGCGTTACCCCCAACGCTGGAGGTGGGATTTCATTATTGTTTTTTTTTCATTTCATACAAATTCATGTGAATTAGCCGATTCATATAATTTATACGGATTCCCGTGAGGTCAGGCTGGAAAAAATATAATCAAGATATTTTTATTTATATATATCACATCAAAATTAAAGTGATAGTTCACTTCAAAATGAAAATTCTGTCATCATTTACTCATTATCATGTTATACTAAACCTGTATGATTTTTTTTCTGATAAACACAAAAGAAGAGAAATTTTGAGAAATTATGATAAACACACAGCAGTAAGTGACCATAGACTTCCATAGTAGGAAAAAATATTTTGGAAGTATTGTGATAAATGATGAAGAAAATATTTTGATAAATGATGGTAAGCACACAGTTGACGGTACCCATTAAATTCCATCATATTTTTATTCCTACTATGGAAGTCTATAGACACTGTCTTCTGTGTGTTTACCATCATTTCTCAAAATATCTTCTTTTGGGTTCATCAGAAAAAAGAAATTCACACAGGTTTAGAACAACATGAGGATGCATAAATTATAACAGAATTTTCATTTTAAAGTGAACTATCCCTTTAAACAACACAAACCATGAAGATCTTGCAAGAAATATTAAAGCTATGGTTTATTTATCAGTCTCATTAAAAAGTCCTTTCATTTGTTTCAGCACCACCATTAATATGACCCATATTAGCATATTTCATCAACAAAGCAAAAAGTTTGAGAGTTGTTAAATTTGGATGTGTGTGTCCCGATCAGTATGTTACATTGTATCTTTGTAACATTTTCAATTTATCTTTCGTCATAGAAAGGCAAAGACATGAATGGAGATGAAAAGATGATTTATTCTTTTTCCACATCTGTTTTCTACATCTTCTTTTTGATTTACCATATAAAGACAGAAAGATTCAAATGAGAGAAAAGTACGACTACGGGCAGACAGACATAGATAGATACCTGAATCTGAACTGGAAAGAAAGAGAATTGAAAATCATAAAGAGACTGTTTGTGTATAGGTGCCACACTGGATTGTGGGTATGTGCAATGAGATGCATGTGTGTGTTTTCTCCTAAATACTGTATTTGCAGTCTCTACTATTATAATTGTCAGTATATTTATTTCACAGTTTAAGTGTGTGCGCGCGTGCGTGCGTGTGTGATTTAGCATGCTGTACACACACTTGATGCTCATGTAGAGTGTAAGCGTTCAGGATTGATCTCAGAGATTAATCTCAGTTTCGTCATTGATCTCAGTAGGGTTTCTCCTACATCAGTAAACGCTCTTAATGAATTCACAGTCTCGCAAATGACTTTACGCATGAAAGAACGATTTTTCATTTCGACACAGTAAACGGGATGAAACTAAATAAAAAAACACAATGTGTCAATCCTTTTCTTAATCTGTTTTTGGCTTTATTGGGTGAAGCAAGCATGGAGAGGTATTTCACATACTAATGTTAGTATAGTAAATTGCTATCACAATGCTGCATTTACAGTTCTGTGTTCAGACTGACAGCGAACCGCAGCGACTGAACGCTGTTCATTTTTACATCTCGGTTGGGTGCAGGCGAAGAGAAATGCATAATTTGATTTAATCGCTGTCAGTGTGAACACCTCCTTTAAAATGCTAATGTCATGTGCCGATCTATAATAATTCTTTCTCTTTTTGTTCCTCTTTCCTTTATTCTCTTGATTGTTTTTCATTCCTTTACATATTCGACCTTTTTCGCTCTACGTATCTTATTTTCTGTCTCTCTCTTACAAACTCTTTCTGTCTACCTGTCTTTCTTCAGTAGGCTCTGAGTGTGTGGAGAGGCTGTGTGTATCAGGATGACGATGAAAGGCTTGTCCTCCAGTCGCAGTCACCACCACACACTCACACACTGTGACCACTCCTACGACTCATTGACCCTACGCCATGACCGACGCCCCTTTGTCATCAGTCCCACCCACCCGACCGACCACTCCTACTTCGGATGCCAGTCCGACCTGGCCAGCAGTACGTTTCCGAGGCGACATCACTCTTATCACGAACCTAAGGACGAACGTGCCATAGTGCCCTATGTTGGACCGGGGGGCTTGGCCGGGGGAAGTGGGTGTGGCCCATGTGGCTCATCCGGCATCCCACCATCCTTGCTGGAACAGTTCGACCAGCAACAACCAATGAGGAAAGATGGCTATCACACATTGCAATACAAACGCACAGCAGCACTCGAGCACCAACGCAGCGACAGTCCTGGTCGTATACGTCACCTTGTTCACTCAGTCCAAAAACTGTTCACCAAGTCCCATTCCCTGGAGGGTCCCAGCCAACGCACCACCCTCAACGGCAATGACCCCGCCGTCCCAGCCGACGCTATGGCATCGTCTGCGTCCCACCCTAACGTCTCCACATCTACCGTGAGCACCCTGCACAAGTCGTCAACCAACAAACGGGGGAAGAGCAAGGAAAGGAGTCGCTCCGAGCCCAAACCTCGCGCGCGCACGCCCGGCTCTGGGTACTGGAGCTCGGACGACACTTTGGACAGAGAGATTTGCCTGTACCACCAGCATCAACCTTCAGGAGTTATGACTATGGGCCGCCATCCAGACAAATCTCAGTCCCACTACTTCCTGGGCCAGAGCTATAACACGCTAGGTGGTGGCCGTTCATCTCTAAAGACATCTCGTAGCAACAATGATATCGGAAACTGCTCCACGTGCTCCAACGCCAAAGGAGGGGCTTTGACTTTTGGTGGCCCGATGTCGGTGGACCAGGTCGGGCCGCTGGTCAAGAAAAGCTCCTGGTCGAGCACGCTAACGGTGAGCAGGGCCCGTGAGGTATACCAGAAGGCCACCATCAATATCGATAAAGCCCTAGTCAAAGCACAGACCTGCCAGCAGGGACGAACCTGCCAGTTTTTACAGGTAGGAGAGAGACTTTGTCTCGAACAGCATCTTCGTCATTGTTCTTTTGATTGTCACCTCCATCATCATTACCATTGCCATCATTATCATCAGGTCATCTTCAAGACCTGATGGATTTTTGCTGAGGAGCCATGTGCATTCAGGCGTTTCAGATTTATTGAAGGTGTGACACCGCTTCATCTTTCTTTTTATCTGTTGGCTTCATCTTTCCATCTTTCCTGATCTTCATCGCATGGTCTTCTTGTGTTTGAATGTTTGTGAATCATCTGCATCAAACATTGCACGTATTGCATGGATGTGTCAGAATGCCCGCTGGGTTTTAGCACTGAATTTGTTACATTAAAATAAATTCGGACTCCATGTGCTTTGTTTTCTTTGCTGTGGTTGAAGGCAGTGTTATGGTGAGATCTTAAATGAATAACAGAAGGAGAGCAACGAAAAAATTGAGCCGGCAGCCCTGGAGATCACTGGCTGTTTGTTTGAAGATTAAGAGAGAAATCTCTCTCTCCCTCTTTCTCTCTTTCTCTCTCTCTCATTCCCCTTGTGACAGCTATTCAGTATAAGACAAAAGAAGTAAAGGAGGGAGGTGAATTGAAAAGAGGCACAGGATACTAAGTAGGCAGAGGAAAACAGGAAATAAGTTAAATATGGTCAAGGTCATTCATTTGAAGTAAAATAAAGAAATACTGACATAAATATTGAAGTATAATTGCTTGAGCTGTATAGTTTACAATGAAAACTATTAAAGCTAAAGGCTGCCAGATTACTGTTCTGTTAAAAGCCAGATGTTGACCAATCCTGATTTTTCAAACTGTATTAGGATGCATTTCAGAAGCCATCTCAGAAGTCAGTCCAATATAAAAAATGCACCATGCTACAATTAATTTTTTTACCATAAATTTGTACATTGAATCAAAGTGCCGTCAGAATTACAACATGCAGTGAAGGTCATTGTTCTTTATCGACCAAGGTGAAATGTATAATATTGGCACGGTGGAAAAGAGAGTCGGGCCGAGTACCAAAACACAAGAATGCATTGAAATAGTATGTTAAAGGCGGGGTGCATGATTAAAAAAAAAAACACTTTGGAAAAGGGAGTCAGGCCAAGTACCAAAACACAAGAATGCATTGAAATAGTATGTTAAAGGCGGGGTGCATGATTTTTGAGAAACACTTTGGAAAAGGGAGTCAGGCCGAGTACCAAAACACAAGAATGCATTAAAATAGTATGTTAAAGGCGGGGTGCATGATTTTTAAAAAACACTTTGGAAAAGGGAGTCAGGCCAAGTACCAAAACACAAGAATGCATTGAAATAGTATGTTAAAGGCGGGGTGCATGATTTTTAAAAAAACACTTTGGAAAAGGGAGTCAGGCCAAGTACCAAAACACAAGAATGCATTGAAATAGTATGTTAAAGGCGGGGTGCATGATTTTTAAAAAAACACTTTGGAAAAGGGAGTCAGGCCAAGTACCAAAACACAAGAATGCATTGAAATAGTATGTTAAAGGCGGGGTGCATGATTTTTGAGAAACACTTTGGAAAAGGGAGTCAGGCCGAGTACCAAAACACAAGAATGCATTAAAATAGTATGTTAAAGGCGGGGTGCATGATTTTTAAAAAACACTTTGGAAAAGGGAGTCAGGCCAAGTACCAAAACACAAGAATGCATTGAAATAGTATGTTAAAGGCGGGGTGCATGATTTTTAAAAAAACACTTTGGAAAAGGGAGTCAGGCCAAGTACCAAAACACAAGAATGCATTGAAATAGTATGTTAAAGGCGGGGTGCATGATTTTTAAAAAAACACTTTGGAAAAGGGAGTCAGGCCAAGTACCAAAACACAAGAATGCATTGAAATAGTATGTTAAAGGCGGGGTGCATGATTTTTAAAAAACACTTTGGAAAAGGGAGTTGGGCCGAGTACCAAAACACAAGAATGCATTGAAATAGTATGTTAAAGGTGGGGTGCATGATTTTTGAGAAACACTTTGGAAAAGGGAGTCAGGCCGAGTACCAAAACACAAGAATGCATTGTAATAGTACAGTATGTTAAAGGCGGGGTGCATGATTTAAAAAAAAAACATTTTGGAAAAGGGAGTCAGGCCTAGTACCAAAACACAAGAATGCATTGAAATAGTATGTTAAAGGCGGGGTGCATGATTTTTGAGAAACACTTTGGAAAAGGGAGTCAGGCCGAGTACCAAAACACAAGAATGCATTAAAATAGTATGTTAAAGGCGGGGTGCATGATTTTTAAAAAACACTTTGGAAAAGGGAGTCAGGCCAAGTACCAAAACACAAGAATGCATTGAAATAGTATGTTAAAGGCGGGGTGCATGATTTTTAAAAAAACACTTTGGAAAAGGGAGTCAGGCCAAGTACCAAAACACAAGAATGCATTGAAATAGTATGTTAAAGGCGGGGTGCATGATTTTTAAAAAAACACTTTGGAAAAGGGAGTCAGGCCAAGTACCAAAACACAAGAATGCATTGAAATAGTATGTTAAAGGCGGGGTGCATGATTTTTAAAAAACACTTTGGAAAAGGGAGTTGGGCCGAGTACCAAAACACAAGAATGCATTGAAATAGTATGTTAAAGGTGGGGTGCATGATTTTTGAGAAACACTTTGGAAAAGGGAGTCAGGCCGAGTACCAAAACACAAGAATGCATTGTAATAGTACAGTATGTTAAAGGCGGGGTGCATGATTTAAAAAAAAAACATTTTGGAAAAGGGAGTCAGGCCTAGTACCAAAACACAAGAATGCATTGAAATAGTACAGTATGTTAAAGGCGGGGTGCATGATTTTTAAAAAACACTTTGGAAAAGGGAGTCAGGCCGAGTACCAAAACACAAGAGTGCATTGAAATAGTACAGTATGTTAAAGGCGGGGTGCATGATTTTTGGGAAACACTTTGGAAAAGGGAGTCAGGCTGAGTACCAAAACACAAGAATGCATTGTAATAGTACAGTATGTTAAAGGCGGGGTGCATGATTTTTAAAAAACACTTTGGAAAAGGGAGTCAGGCCGAGTACCAAAACACAAGAGTGCATTGAAATAGTACAGTAAGTTAAAGGCGGGGTGCATGATTTTTAAAAAACACTTTGGAAAAGGGAGTCAGGCCGAGTACCAAAACACAAGAATGCATTGAAATAGTATGTTAAAGGCGGGGTGCATGATTTTTGGGAAACACTTTGGAAAAGGGAGTCAGGCTGAGTACCAAAACACAAGAATGCATTGTAATAGTACAGTATGTTAAAGGCGGGGTGCATGATTTAAAAAAAAAACACTTTGGAAAAGGGAGTCAGGCTGAGTACCAAAACACAAGAATGCATTGTAATAGTACAGTATGTTAAAGGCGGGGTGCATGATTTTTAAAAAACACTTTGGAAAAGGGAGTCAGGCCGAGTACCAAAACACAAGAATGCATTGAAATAGTATGTTAAAGGTGGGGTGCATGATTTTTGAGAAACAGTTTGGAAAAGGGAGTCAGGCCAAGTACCAAAACACAAGAATGCATTGAAGTAGTATGTTAAAGGCGGGGTGCATGATTTTTGAGAAACACTTTGGAAAAGGGAGTCAGGCCGAGTACCAAAACACAAGAATGCATTGAAATAGTATGTTAAAGGTGGGGTGCATGATTTTTGAGAAACACTTTGGAAAAGGGAGTCAGGCCAAGTACCAAAACACAAGAATGCATTGAAGTAGTATGTTAAAGGCGGGGTGCATGATTTTTGAGAAACACTTTGGAAAAGGGAGTCAGGCCAAGTACCAAAACACAAGAATGCATTGAAGTAGTATGTTAAAGGCGGGGTGCATGATTTTTAAAAAAAACATTTTGGAAAAGGGAGTCAGGCCTAGTACCAAAACACAAGAATGCATTGAAATAGTACAGTATGTTAAAGGCGGGGTGCATGATTTTTAAAAAACACTTTGGAAAAGGGAGTCAGGCCGAGTACCAAAACACAAGAATGCATTGAAATAGTATGTTAAAGGCGGGGTGCATGATTTTTGGGAAACACTTTGGAAAAGGGAGTCAGGCTGAGTACCAAAACACAAGAATGCATTGAAATAGTACAGTATGTTAAAGGCGGGGTGCATGATTTTTAAAAAAACACTTTGGAAAAGGGAGTCAGGCTGAGTACCAAAACACAAGAATGCATTGAAATAGTACAGTATGTTAAAGGCGGGGTGCATGATTTTTAAAAAAACATTTTGGAAAAGGGAGTCAGGCCGAGTACCAAAACACAAGAATGCATTGAAATAGTACAGTATGTTAAAGGCGGGGTGCATGATTTTTAAAAAACACTTTGGAAAAGGGAGTCAGGCCGAGTACCAAAACACAAGAATGCATTGAAATAGTACAGTATGTTAAAGGCGGGGTGCATGATTTTTAAAAAAAACATTTTGGAAAAGGGAGTCAGGCCTAGTACCAAAACACAAGAATGCATTGAAATAGTACAGTATGTTAAAGGCGGGGTGCATGATTTTTAAAAAAAACACTTTGGAAAAGGGAGTCAGGCTGAGTACCAAAACACAAGAATGCATTGAAATAGTACAGTATGTTAAAGGCGGGGTGCATGATTTTTAAAAAAACATTTTGGAAAAGGGAGTCAGGCCGAGTACCAAAACACAAGAATGCATTGAAATAGTACAGTATGTTAAAGGCGGGGTGCATGATTTTTAAAAAACACTTTGGAAAAGGGAGTCAGGCCGAGTACCAAAACACAAGAATGCATTGAAATAGTACAGTATGTTAAAGGCGGGGTGCATGATTTTTAAAAAAAACATTTTGGAAAAGGGAGTCAGGCCTAGTACCAAAACACAAGAATGCATTGAAATAGTATGTTAAAGGCGGGGTGCATGATTTTTGGGAAACACTTTGGAAAAGGGAGTCAGGCTGAGTACCAAAACACAAGAATGCATTGTAATAGTACAGTATGTTAAAGGCGGGGTGCATGATTTTTTAAAAACACTTTGGAAAAGGGAGTCAGGCCGAGTACCAAAACACAAGAATGCATTGAAATAGTACAGTATGTTAAAGGCGGGGTGCATGATTTTTAAAAAACACTTTGGAAAAGGGAGTCAGGCCGAGTACCAAAACACAAGAATGCATTGAAATAGTATGTTAAAGGCGGGGTGCATGATTTAAAAAAAAAACATTTTGGAAAAGGGAGTCAGGCCTAGTACCAAAACACAAGAATGCATTGAAATAGTACAGTATGTTAAAGGCGGGGTGCATGATTTTTAAAAAACACTTTGGAAAAGGGAGTCAGGCCGAGTACCAAAACACAAGAATGCATTGAAATAGTATGTTAAAGGCGGGGTGCATGATTTTTGGGAAACACTTTGGAAAAGAGAGTCAGGCTGAGTACCAAAACACAAGAATGCATTGTAATAGTACAGTATGTTAAAGGCGGGGTGCATGATTTTTAAAAAACACTTTGGAAAAGGGAGTCAGGCCGAGTACCAAAACACAAGAATGCATTGAAATAGTATGTTAAAGGCGGGGTGCATGATTTTTGGGAAACACTTTGGAAAAGGGAGTCAGGCTGAGTACCAAAACACAAGAATGCATTGAAATAGTACAGTATGTTAAAGGCGGGGTGTATGATTTTTAAAAAAACACTTTGGAAAAGGGAGTCAGGCTGAGTACCAAAACACAAGAATGCATTGTAATAGTACAGTATGTTAAAGGCGGGGTGCATGATTTTTAAAAAACACTTTGGAAAAGGGAGTCAGGCCGAGTACCAAAACACAAGAATGCATTGAAATAGAACAGTATGTTAAAGGCGGGGTGCATGATTTTTAAAAAAATCATTTTGGAAAAGGGAGTCAGGCCTAGTACCAAAACACAAGAATGCATTGAAATAGTATGTTAAAGGCGGGGTGCATGATTTTTGGGAAACACTTTGGAAAAGGGAGTCAGGCTGAGTACCAAAACACAAGAATGCATTGAAATAGTACAGTATGTTAAAGGCGGGGTGTATGATTTTTAAAAAAACACTTTGGAAAAGGGAGTCAGGCTGAGTACCAAAACACAAGAATGCATTGTAATAGTACAGTATGTTAAAGGCGGGGTGCATGATTTTTAAAAAACACTTTGGAAAAGGGAGTCAGGCCGAGTACCAAAACACAAGAATGCATTGAAATAGAACAGTATGTTAAAGGCGGGGTGCATGATTTTTAAAAAAATCATTTTGGAAAAGGGAGTCAGGCCTAGTACCAAAACACAAGAATGCATTGAAATAGTATGTTAAAGGCGGGGTGCATGATTTTTGGGAAACACTTTGGAAAAGGGATTCAGGCCGAGTACCAAAACACAAGAATGCATTGTAATAGTACAGTATGTTAAAGGCGGGGTGCATGATTTTAAAAAAACACTTTGGAAAAGGGAGTCAGGCCTAGTACCAAAACACAAGAATGCATTGAAATAGTATGTTAAAGGCGGGGTGCATGATTTTTGGGAAACACTTTGGAAAAGGGAGTCAGGCTGAGTACCAAAACACAAGAATGCATTGTAATAGTACAGTATGTTAAAGGCGGGGTGCATGATTTTTAAAAAACACTTTGGAAAAGGGAGTCAGGCTGAGTACCAAAACACAAGAATGCATTGTAATAGTACAGTATGTTAAAGGCGGGGTGCATGATTTTAAAAAAAATCATTTTGGAAAAGGGAGTCAGGCCTAGTACCAAAACACAAGAATGCATTGAAATAGTATGTTAAAGGCGGGGTGCATGATTTTTGGGAAACACTTTGGAAAAGGGATTCAGGCCGAGTACCAAAACACAAGAATGCATTGTAATAGTACAGTATGTTAAAGGCGGGGTGCATGATTTTTAAAAAAATCATTTTGGAAAAGGGAGTCAGGCCTAGTACCAAAACACAAGAATGCATTGAAATAGTATGTTAAAGGCGGGGTGCATGATTTTTGGGAAACACTTTGGAAAAGGGAGTCAGGCTGAGTACCAAAACACAAGAATGCATTGTAATAGTACAGTATGTTAAAGGCGGGGTGCATGATTTTTAAAAAACACTTTGGAAAAGGGAGTCAGGCCGAGTACCAAAACACAAGAGTGCATTGAAATAGTATGTTAAAGGCGGGGTGCATGATTTTTAAAAAACACTTTGGAAAAGGGAGTCAGGCCGAGTACCAAAACACAAGAATGCATTGAAATAGTATGTTAAAGGCGGGGTGCATGATTTTTGGGAAACACTTTGGAAAAGAGAGTCAGGCTGAGTACCAAAACACAAGAATGCATTGTAATAGTACAGTATGTTAAAGGCGGGGTGCATGATTTTTAAAAAACACTTTGGAAAAGGGAGTCAGGCCGAGTACCAAAACACAAGAATGCATTGAAATAGTACAGTATGTTAAAGGCGGGGTGCATGATTTTTTAAAAAACACTTTGGAAAAGGGAGTCAGGCCGAGTACCAAAACACAAGAATGCATTGAAATAGTATGTTAAAGGCGGGGTGCATGATTTTTGGGAAACACTTTGGAAAAGGGAGTCAGGCTGAGTACCAAAACACAAGAATGCATTGTAATAGTACAGTATGTTAAAGGCGGGGTGCATGATTTTTAAAAAACACTTTAGAAAAGGGAGTCAGGCTGAGTACCAAAACACAAGAATGCATTGAAATAGTACAGTATGTTAAAGGCGGGGTGCATGATTTTTGAGAAACACTTTGGAAAAGGGAGTCAGGCCGAGTACTAAAACACAAGAATGCATTGAAATAGTACATTAAAGGCGGGGTGCATGATAAAAAAAATCTTTGGAAAAGGGGAGTACCAAAACACACTTGTAGCCAATCAGCAGTAAGGGGCGTGTCTTCTAACTGACATCATTGCCTGAGTTGCGTATGTGTAGGGCAGGTCTATAAAAAGAAGGTCCAGATTCTATTGGGGTAGGGGCTGTTTGTTTAGATGATTTCAAATCTTTTCAGAGATCGGGTCACCCTGCCTTTAATTATTGTGACATTCTAAATAGATGAATATCAAAATGTACAATACAAAGCAAAGTGTAGTAACAGACAATGAAGTGCATGTTTAAATAAGAAAGAAATAGAGGAATGGTAAGAGGAGAAGGGTAAAGAAAATGGAGTCAGGAAAGATAGAGGAACTTAATAAAAAGGCTCCAGGAGAAGGAAATGTGCCAAGGTGCAATATCACAGAGACCATCTGCAATATTGAGTGCCTTTCTGCTTAACAGAATTAAACTGTAAGTGCACCGCCACTAAAAATGGTTCAAATATGTACCCCAGCTGTCACTAGGGCAGTACCCCCAATTCATATCGGTACATCAGAGGTACAATAATGTTCCCAAATGTATACAAATCTGAACCTAATGGTAAATATAGGACCTTTTAAAGGGTACTGCCCCAGTGACATGGCTGAGGTACACATTTTGACAGTTTGACAAGCAGTGTACACTGTCAGAAAAACAAGGGACAAAAAAAGTACAAAACTGTACCTTTTCTGTCACTCTCTCTCTCTATCCCCACATTTTATTTTGTGCCACCATACTTACTTGTGTAACTACTCATGTAACAGTCTTTAAATAGGGATAACATGAAAGTGTTTGGTGGCTTTTAAATTCATCCCTGTTTGGATCCTAAGGAGGATTCGGGGCTGGAATAAAAGCTAACACATTCACGACGTGCTGTGCAAAGATGCAGCGCGTGCATTGAATAAAGATAGGCATGTATTAATTTGTCTAAGTTGAGGTAAGAACATTGTAAAATATTGAATAACACTGATGTTTTCCTTTAAGGAACTTTTTACCAGTTACATTTTAGGGGTACAAAACATTTACAGTAACTGTACCTTCAATAGATCCTTACTGCACCGTAATGTACCCAAAAGGGTTCACCATTATATTATGTTTATCATGACCTTAAGCTATTTTATAAATCTATGGTGACCCTATAATAGCGGAGCCCATAAAACCACAATTCAGGTTTGTCTCAATGCTGTCTCCATCTCTTCCTTTATTCCTTGCTCATTTCCATCCTCTACTCTTTAAAAAACGTCTCACTGTCTGGAGAGTAGATCCTGTCCCTACTCTGAACAATATCTCTCTTTGTTGCCCTCTCTCTCTTTTACTTGCTCGTTCTCTTTTCGGTGATGGAGGATACGTTGTTGGGTTCGGCCCCCGATAGAGCGTGTGAAAAGGGGAATGTGCGAAAGATTTGGGCTTGCATACGTTATCATGCGGCACACATCGCTTAGAGAGACCCGGCTCGTGAGCTCTCCTTTGGAGGACACCAAAATGGTGAATGTTTTTAAAAGAAACCAAGGCGCGCTGGATAATATGAAATGATTGTTATTCATCTCAGAGAGGTGAGGGTTCGAAAAGGGCACTTTATGTGCCTCGTACATGGACAGCGTAAATGGGCGTGAAATGTTTTTTTAGATCATTTACTGGTGTTTGAGTTCAATATTATTGTGAAGAGCACTTGAGTATGTAGTTACACAAAATTACCTTCGAGTATTACTTGAGCTTGTGTGGTTATGTAAGGCCATGTGTAGTATATCAGGGTGAGTTTTAAGCTTTATAGGCGTATATAATATTATGGACTATTGGAAGAGATTCAGTATGTTGCAAATATGGGAAGCAATTGTGAAGTTATTTTCTCTTAAAGTGAAGGGGTTTTAGTGTCATTTGTATTCCTGCTAACCAGGGAAGTTTTCTGGGTAACGCTTGTAAAATAAGTACATTAAAGCATGTATTAGTTAAGAGAATAAATCATTTATGAATCATTTCCATGCATAGATTATGCATGCATTTATAATCACATTTTAAATTAATGATCACAGAAATGCATTAATACTCATTCATATGCAAGGTTTGCTAATGTCAATACAAAAAAATACACTCACCTAAAGGATTATTAGGAACACCTGTTAAATTTCTCATTAATGCAATTATCTAATCAACCAATCACATTGCAGTTGCTTCAGTGCATTTAGGGTTGTGGTCCTGGTCAAGACAATCTCCTGAACTCCAAACTGAATGTCAGAATGGGAAAGAAAGGTGATTTAAGCAAGCGTGGCATGGTTGTTGGTGCCAGACGGGCTGGTCTGAGTATTTTACAATCTGCTCAGTTACTGGGATTTTCACGCACAACCATTTCTAGGATTTACAAAGAATGGTGTGAAAAGGGAAAAACATCCAGTATGCGGCAGTCCTGTGGGTGAAAATGCCTTGTTGATGCTAAAGTTCAGAGGAGAATGGGCCGACTGATTCAAGCTGATAGAAGAGCAACTTTGACTGAAACAACCACTCATTACAACCGAGGTATGCAGCAAAGCATTTGTGAAGCCACAACACACACAACCTTGAGGTGGATGGGCTACCACAGCAGAAGACTCCACTGGGTACCACTCATCTCCACTACAAATAGGAAAAAGTGGCTACAATTTGCACGAGCTCACCAAAATTGGACAGTTGAAGACTGGAAAAATGTTGCCTGGTCTGATAAGTATCGATTTCTGTTGATACATTAAGATGGTAGAGTCAGAATTTGGCGTTAACAGAATGAGAACATGGATCCATCATGCCTTGTTACCACTGTGCAGGCTGGTGGTGGTGGTGTAATGGTGTGAGTGATGTTTTCTTGGCACACTTTAGGCCCCTTGGTGCAAATTGGGCATCATTTAAATGCCTCTGCCTACCTGAGCATTGTTTTTGACCATGCCCATCCCTTTATGACCACCATGTACCCATCCTCTGATGGCTACTCTCAGCAGGATAATGCACCACGTCACAAGGCTCGAATCATTTTAAATTGATTTCTTGAACATGACAATGAGTTCACTGTACTAAAATGGCCCCCACAGTCACCAGATCTCAACCCAGTAGAGCATCTTTGGGATGTGGTGGAATGGGAGCTTCGTGCCCTGGATGTGCATCTCACAAATCTCCATCAACTGCAAGATGCTATCCTATCAATATGGGCCAACATTTCTAAAGAATGCTTTCAGCACCTTGTTGAATCAATGCCACGTAGAATTAAGGCAGTTCTGAAGGTGAAAGGGGGTCCAACACAGTATTAGTATGGTGTTCCTAATAATCCTCTAGGTGAGTGTATGTGTATGTGAGTGTATTGTGTTTAAATTAAGATGGTGGCTTGTTTCAACCTTTTGTTGGGTCGAATGCAGACATTCTCCAGGTTAACTTAACCCTACGGTTGGATTTCTCTACATTTTAAACTACCTTATGTTAAAAAGCCCACCTTTTTAGAGTGTATATAACTTTAAATGTAATTCAGTAATTTAACTAGCGATAAACCCTTTATATATATATATATGTGTGTGTGTGTGTATATGATTTAGGGGTCAAACCCAGCCGCTGGGTTAAATTAACCAAAAATATGTTTATATTTGACCCAACAATTGCTTAAAACAACCCAGCATATGTTACATTTTTGACCCAACGCTGGGTTGAAAATAACCTAGCTTTTTTTACTGATCCGGATCGGACCGGTCACTTATAGACAAATACAATTAATACTCCCTTTCTCTCTGTCTCTCTCTGCTTCTCTTCCACTGTGCAGGTTCCTCAGGATGAGTGGGGCAGTTTGTCACCCGTGGGTCAGGATGATGAGATCCCGTGCAGACGGATGAGGAGCGGCAGCTATATAAAGGCAATGGCAGAAGAAGACAGCGGAGACTCTGACTGCACCCCTAAACCATCACCTAAAGTCCAGGCCAGAAGAGCCAGCTACCTGAAAGCCACCCAGCCCTCCCTCACCGAGATGACCACGCTCAAGTGAGTATGCAGCTCAGAAATAGTATAAGTACATGTTATTCACAGGGGAAATTAAAGGCATGTATGTGTACACCCGGCATGCAGGTGCATGGGAGCTCAGAGTATAGATCTAATGCAATTTCAGGAAGCCTTCTCTTGGGTCATCTTAAACATGTTATTTTCTAGGACTTCCACTCATTCCCCTTTCAAATCGCTGTAAGGAAGGGTCTCTGGAGACTGGATGGTCTTCATCCTTAAACCCCCTCTCTGTTCACACACAAACACATACACAGCCTTGGCAGATTTATGCTATTTCTTATCAAATCCCTCTGTGTCTTGAGACTCTTTCTGCTACACTGAAATCCTTTCTCTCTCTCTTCTTTATGAAAAATTCAGTAGAACAAAGTCATTTCAAAGGGAATTTTTCCTGTGCCTTTAAGGTTCTTGCCGAGTTCTTTTATTTTTGCCAGTTACAAATCGTACTAACATATAAAAATAGGTGTTTAATGCAAAGGATGATCTTCATTTTAATTTTTAATTTTTTGAACTACACATGTATTGTGCTGTTGTAAACCCATAATACAATGCATGCATCAGAGCGGCGTTTGAAACTAAACTAAAATCTGGCATTCAAAAGCTAATTTAAACTGGTCATTCTATGAAAATGGTGGCGTTTTGAACAGACATCTTTTTAAAAATGTAATTCTTTTTTTATACCAAAACTTATAGTCAGATGATAGTTAACCTCTTAACATTATAAATCAACTTAAATGACAGCTTAATGTATTTTTATATTTTTACTACATTACATTAAAAAATGCTTGTGCTGCTTTTTTGTCACTGGTGTTACCAATATTTTAGATGACAATTCAGGCTTCCCAGAATGTATTTTGACTATTTAATTTGCATACATAATCAAAGCCAGAAAAAGTTAATGTAATATTAAGAAATTTTCTTGATTAGTAATAATTTACTTTAAACAGACATGTGTAAAGTTCTATTGTGTGACCTTTTTCTATTTCTACCATTCTGGTTTTTGTTTTAACATTAGAAATAATTGAGGTTGAGTGATCAAAATTGAATGATGGTATCTTTAAAATGCTTACTAATGAATGCAGCAACAGTTAGGTAGATACAAAAACCATATTCTATAAAACTGGGCAACTCTGATGCCAGAAAATCAATATGCCAGTGACACAATGTAACACCAGTGACGCAAAGTGAAACCAATGACAAAAGGACAGCAATATTATGTGTTTACAATATTAAAACAGTAATGAAATGCTAACAAGTCTTTATTAATATAATTTTTGAGGCTTTTATTAAACCTTATGTTGATAAAAAGTTAGTGTTGTTATTGATTGTCACTGGTGTTATCGTCATGTCACTGGTGTTACCAGCAGCAACAGTAACACCAGTGACGATAACACCAGTGACAAATCTACAGACACAAAGGCATATCTAAGATTGCGGCCACAGTAGCTCAAACCACACTTCTTAAATTGTAAATAAATCACTTATTTGTGCAATTTGAAGAATTATATTGATAAAATTTCCTTTCCCCTTACTATAAACTGTAGAACACCAGTGACACATCTTAAGTCCTCGCACGAGATTATCAAATTATTTATCAAATTGCTAAAAGATGAGGAGAGAGTGCACACTCACCTTGTGCTTTTCAAAACAGCCATGCCTACAATGCATCTTTGACCCATGAAGAAGTTGGCAAGGATGTTGATTTTTTTTCAAAGTGATGGTTTTTATAAATTGTAACACCAGTGACATGAAATTGAGGGACAGGTATTCCCTGTAAATTATTTCTAATATTTAGTTGATATTTTAGTTTTTTAAGTAGTCCACTAAATAACTGTACTACTTCCCTTTGTATTATGACATTTAAAGGGGGAGAATAATATATTTTTAACTCAAAATATTTCACTAAACCACGACTCCTAAACCCAGGGGCCAAGCAAATTTCATGGTACTGACCGTGTTTTACAATATATTTAAAAATGTTTTGCAATATAGCTGTCTTACATACAGTACAGTATGTTTTTTTTAATAATAAAAAACCTCAATTAAAACAAAAAACATATATTTTGTGTCATTATCTGACAATTTTAAGTGTTTTTCCTGGTGGTTGGGGCTGGGACAGGAAAGCCACCATTTTCATAGAATGACCCAAACCTTGAAATAAATGTTTTAGCTTAGTTTATACTGGCAAATTTCACAAACATTATGACATATCTATAAAAGGAACACAATTCTCTTCATAAAACATGATGATACATTCCCAGATCATGCGGGCATAACATGGATAATCAGGTTTTGCACAAACAAAAGTTCATGCCAGCTCAGGTGCACGCAAGGATGATACGTATATGACGTGCATTTTTCAATTTACATTGCTGAGCTTATAGTTTGTAATGAAAATGTATAATTGTCTTAAATTAGATTACAGTAGTGAAAACTCGAAATCCCATGGACTATTCATGAGCACAAGTGATTTGCATTATAAAGGAATGAACACACACACATTTGGCTGTATGTGTGTGTGTGTGTGTGTGTGTACATGTGTGTGTGTGTGTGTGAGAGAGAGCTTTGCAAACACTGCATTTGTTTAATGCAAGCGCTGTCGCTTTTGACAACAGCAGATGCTCATCAGCGCAGAAAAGGAACACAACATCTAAGTATGTTATTTACGTGCTTGGGCTTGATAAGAGTTGCCGCAGCATTGAATATTTATGATCAGGGCATTGTGCCGTCAATGCATTCAAGCCTTTACATATACACACACATTAAACCTTGCTACTATATAAATCCATACCTACATCTACAGGTTTTCATTCAGTAATCAAACTGTGTAGACATATAAACTGTACACATTCATATACTGTATGTGTTCATAAACAACTACATAAACTAAAGGAAATAAAAGGAGATTTGGTGTATTTCAGTGCAGCGTATTACACCACGTTGCGTTACGTAATAAAGTCGCCCGAGGCCAATGCTTGTTACAGACAGACATCTCTTTCTTTGTTTCCACGGTAACATGACCTCAGATCACTTAAGGACCACACCACATATCAATGACTGGCCTGGAGACTGTATCAGCGAGTATTTGCACGTGTTTATCATTAGCCGAACATCACTACTACCATGGCTCATATCGTGGGTTAGGGATTTGTTTCAAACCTCTCAGCATCGACCTCTGGCATGTAACTAACCCCGAAGCATTTGTTCTGTGAACATGAGTGATATCACATATCAAGGGGCTTATTAAGGACATGTTTGTCTTATGAAAGTGAAAAAAAGTGAAAAGTAAGCTATATTTAGGGACCAGGACTGGATTCACAAAACATTCTGAAGAATAAAATTCTTGTTAACTGCCATTTTTTTTTTTTAAATTCAAGCTTAAGAAAAAAGTTAAGGATATTTTGTATTCTCAAAAAAGCTTTTTAAAGGAACACGCCGACATTTTGTGAATTTAACTTATTTACCGTATCCCCCAGAGTTAGATAAGTCCATACATACCTTTTTCATCTCGGTGTGTGCTGTAACTCTGTCTGACACCCACCGCTAGCTTAGCTTAGCACAAAGACTGTAAGTAAATGGCTCCAGCTAGCATACTGCTACCTATATGTGACAAAATAATGCCATTTTCTATTTATATGTTGTGATTTGTATAGTCACAGCGTGTACAAATAACAAGGTCATATGAGACACAGCAATCTTTTAACCGTATACATACTGGGAACTATATTCTCAGAAGGCGAAGCACTGCTACATGGGCGGAGTGAATCTTAGCAAACTCTCTGCTCCTCACCACTGGGTTTCTCGAGTTCTGCGAGCAAATCATTCCACCTCCATCTTTTAAACTCTCAGCTATACCTACACTTTTAAATAAAATGATCAAAATACTGTAGGTACCCTAGCAAATGTACCCCCGAGGTACTAATATGAACTCTTTAAGCTAGGAGTATAGTCTGTTTTTGTACATGTTCCCCGAACGTATGCGCACGGTCGAACTTACATCCTTGCAAAGTATAGTTTAATCTTTATTTAACGCATGCACATTGCAACAAAATGCAATGCGTCTCCTGGGCTACATATTACATTTGCACATGCGTGACCTACCCATAAAAAGTAGACCATACTTCGACTTTTAGGTGCAACTTTTTGAAATGGTACTGCCCCGGTGACACCTGGGGTACAAAGTTTGACTATTTTTCTGACAGTGTAAAGATAAGTGTTGATGACTGAGTAACATTTGGGTTTGATCAAATTTGATACAAAGCAAGTGTTGGTTCTATTATTTTTTTATAAATTAATATTTTGTTATACTTTTTGTAATACTTTATTCTTTTTATCTTAGTCCTTTTTTGCGCTTTCTACATTTTGTCTGTTGTCTCTCTTTCTCTACATTCCTCACTCCAGTGAAGAATGAGTAATGTGTGTTTTCTTCTTGCTGTATCCGCATACTATTTTAAGAGCAGCATCCATAATTAAGATTGACTAGACTTGAAAGGATAAAATTGTGTTTGTCTTAGTGTGTTCATGTTTTTAATGTGTTTCTGTTTATATTTCAAAGGTTTGGTTGTCCATGTAAACACAAAATTCATGTCTAATTGTTTGTTTCTGAGGCCTTTATCATCAAACCAGAAATGCCAACACCAAATTAAAACTTTGTAATTATTTACTCACCCTCATGTCGCTTGATCCCCCATTGTGTTTGGTGTTGTTTGGCGTTTTATTATGGAAGTGAATAGTGACCACCTTGGTCACCATCCACTCCCATAGTAACCAGAAAACCCTTCAAAATGACTCAAAAGTGATCAATAAAATCAAATCAAAAATTGAATCCAGTATGATATTGATGTTTGTATATATCCATTTTTCTCTCTCTGTGCAGGATCAGTACAGATTCGCACTCCCCCAAGCTTCAGATCCGGAGTCACAGCTACTTGCGAGCGGTGAGTGAGGTTTCAATCAACCGCAGTATGGACAGTCTGGACCCTGCCGGACTGCTGGCCTCACCCAAATTTCGCTCCCGAAATGAGAGCTACATGAGGGCTATGAGCACCATCAGTCAGGTTGGTCATTCGCTCCCCTCTCTCTGGTGGAAATTGCCGTTAGATACTGATCTCAGACCAAGTTTGCATCTACCCACTGTGGTAGTTTAGACTCAGCAGTGGGAAAGATAACTGGTCCTGAATCAGATCCTACAAGTAATTTCCATCCAGAGACATCCTCGACGTGAACTCTTCGAGAAGGTTTGCAGAGGGGAGGAAAAACAGTAGAGGATGTGGAAAATGTCGGAGACTTCCATAAAAATGCAATTGGTTATCATCTCTTCATCCATTGTCTTAACCATTGTCAAGTTCCATACTACTATTCTAGTATGTGAGATTGAGATTTGTCCATAATGATATGTTGTAAATAAGTAACAACTTTTAAACATCAAGCCCCTACATTGTTTACCATTTTTGAAGGCCCTCTCGCTCATTATATTTATCGAATAAAATGTATATTTTTACTTGTTTAGCTTTTTCCTAGTTGGGAATCGCTTTTCTGTATGGATTGCATACTTTTTCGGTGGATTTTTAAAGTATGCATCAAGGGTTTATTGGTTAATGGGTCAGTGACAAAAACGGTTTGGCAAGATGAGAAATCTTTTTAAAAAACAGGTTTATTTCAATGCAGGTAGTGTACTTATGTTGATTTTATGCAATAAAAAATTACATTTGCACCATTTTTATGAAATTAAAGACTGAATGGACCTGAAAATGTCAAATGGTGTAACCACCAATTGCGCAAAAGAATGAGAAATGTTAAATATGTTATCCACCTTGATGGAATTTAAGCGTAATCATCAATATATATATATATGTATTTAATCTTAAAATATCATTTTATTAGTTATTTCTAGATGTAAATTGTAATCCGTTTTTTTGTAATATCTGTCCTGAGTTTTTTTGCAAAAAAAATCATTACACTAAACTAGATGATTATATTTTATTCCACATTTTTATAAATATATTTATATTTTCATTTAAAAAAATACTAGTTACACCAATTGACACAGACTGATTACACCACATTTTTGCAATTATCCCCCAAATATTCTTTCAAAATGAAATAAAACCAGAAATTTTAGACTCAAAAAAAGAAAATGTGTTCAAGAAATCTGCAAATTTATTTTGAAATTTTAACCCTTTTACATTTAATTGAACCATATGGACACAAAATAATTAAAGGGACACTTTAAAAAAAATATGCTAATTTCCAGCTTCCCTGGAGTTAAACATTTGATTTTTACCCTTTTTGAATCCATTCAGCTGTTCTCTGGGTCTGGCGGTACCACTTTTAGCATAGCTTAGCATAATCCATTAAATCTGATTAGACCATTAGCATTGCGCTAAAAAATATCCAAAGAGTTTTAATATTCTTCCTTTTTAAACTTGACTTTAGGCGTAGTGATATTATGCACTCCTCAAAAATAGTCCCCTTGGTTACTTTCAATAGCAGGGGACTATTTTCAGGCGCTGCGTTATATCACTACGCCTGCTGCAGCCATGTTACAGCAGAAAGTCCTGATTATTACAAAAGAATGAGAGTATAGTTCCTAGCCATATCTGCCTAGAAAATCACAACTTTTAATTTTTTCGTCCTTTTTAGTGAACGATGTAACTACAGAAGAGTCAAGTTTTAAATTGGAAAAATATAGAAACTTTTTGGTTATTTTTAGCGCAATGCTAATGGTCTAATCAGATTCAATGGATTATGCTAAGGTATGCTAAAAGTGGTAGCGCCAGACCCAGAGATCAGCTGAATGGATTCCAAAACTGTAAAAATCAAATTTAACTCTAGAGGAGCTGGAAAATGAGCAGATTTTCAAAAAAGTGGAGTGTCCCTTTAACGTAACATCATTGACCCTAATACCAACTGCGTTATAGCAGAAGAGTTTCAAATGATCCTCTTTTTCTTTTTTAAATCGCGTAAGTACTGAATAGACTCAGTAACATGAACCTTTCTATCATCAGCAAGTGCATGCTTTTGATGAATAGCAGAGGTATTCAAATTAGGATTCAAACAAGGTCTTACATAAAGTCTGAATCTGATCTGTCGGATTTGCTATTGAAGCTTTATTCGGGAATATTTGCTAGTATATTTTTTTAAGATATTTAGGATATATTCACATATAAAGGTTGTCGTCACGATTAGCATGTGTACTACCTAAGGGATTTTCAAGGTGAGTTTGCAGGATTAGGGTCTGTTGCTATGGGATTTCAAGGTGAGCTTTCAAGATTAGCTTCTTTAGCTGTGGGATAAAGGAACAGTCAGTGTTAACCACAAAGAGAATTTTAAGGTGAGCGTTTAGTGTCCTGACAGCTCACTCAGATAGACAACAGCCCTAACCTTTTCGAGAGCTGCTTTCCTTTGCAAGAAAAAGACACTGTCCTCAGGCGTTTGTGTGTTTGTGTTTGCTTCCTTTTCCCTTCTGGATATATCAATCATTGCATTGACAAAGCTCACCAGAAGAAAACTATCATTCATTGGTCTTTCAGTGTGCGCTGGCATGTTTGCATTGTGCGTGTATGTGTGGTTGTGTATGCATTTGTGCACATGGGGTTTTTATTGCCTCTAAATTATTAGCAAACCTACCTGTGAGTGCTTGTTTGTCTACAGCCCTCTTCAGCCAATGGCAAACCTTTCTACTATCTATTCCTCCAATCACAATGCACCAGCAGTCCTTTAATCACAACAACCTGTCCACCAATCACAAGACTTCCTTCTGTAATGAGTTTCACTCTTCTTTACTATGGCTTTCTACTACACTGCCGTACCGTCTGGTGGTTGGGTAGTGACACTCACTGTGATCTATATAGAGCACCTGCAGGGATGCAGCCACACCTGCTATTACTTGCAAATTCAGATTTCCTCCCCTCTGCACTCTATTTGTCTGTGATTTCCGTGTGTTACACGTCTTTTAGCTCTTGTGTATACTTGTGTATTTTATGAAAAGTATGATTGTTGTTTAAAACATATTAATTAATGAAAGGTCATGTTTTCCAACCGTATAAGGGCCAGTAAAACATCCTAGACTGGGGAAATCATTAGTTAGTCAAGTATTTCATGAAAAAAATTGAATATTAAATTGTATACATTATGTAAATTATATACATAAGAATTAAAGCAGGGTTTTGCAAGCCAGGGTTGAAAGCAGTGCTTTTAAACATTACATATGAAAAACATTACTCAGCCCAAGGTTAAAAGTGTAAGGGCGTGCACACCCATCCCTAATTTGGTTACAGGTGCAGGACACAGTGAGTAAACTTATGTAATAGTATTAACTCATTCCCTGCCAAGTATTCTTTGAAAAGTTGCCCGCCAGCATTTTTGTGATTTTCACGAAAGTTTCACAAAATGCCTTCCAGGAAAATTTTCTTCTAAAATATAAACATACAAATATATCAAATTAAAGAACAGACAAACAAACCAAAACAGGAAAAAAAACGTTTCATCCTATCTATATTTTTTTCTCTGCTTACAAACTCTTAAATATGGGTATTTTTCTTTAAAAACATTTTTTTTAGCAAAAAGCTGAAATAATTGCCTTTTTGTGAAGGAATTTAGTCAGAGATCAGCTTTAGAAGGATTATCAAAACATACACAGAGTTTAAAATTAGTAAATTAGTTTTGGCTTCATTTTGTTCATAAATTGAGTAAGTGCCATCTAGTGGATAATCACGGTATTGCAGATTAACATGAAAATTCTTCAGAAACAAGTTTTTATGCAAATGTTTTATCTTAGTTGACATGATAACTCATCATTGGTGGGGAAATAGTTAAATTGTCTGCATAAATTTCTGTAGCACAATTGGTAGAGCATTGGGTAGCAACGCAAAGGTTGTGGGTTTATTCTCTAGAAACACACATATTCTTTAAAATTTACAGCTTGAATGCACTGTAAATTGCTTTTGGATAAACGCATGGATCAAATGCATGAATGTAATCTCAGTGTGCACACAATGTATAACTTTTTATTTTTTTGAAAGCATTGTTTAATTATTGTGCTTTCTTTGATATTTACTGTATAAAAACAGCATTTAAAGGGATAGTTCACTCAAAAATGGAAAATTTGTCATTATTTTCTCATCCTCATGTTATTCTAAATCTCTATGGATTTATTTTTCTAATGAACACAAAATAAGATATTTTAATAAATGATGGTAGTAACCATTGACTTCCAAAAAAAAAAAATACAATGGATTTCAATGGGTACCATCAACTGTGTGTTTACCATCATTTATCACAATACCTTCATAATATTTGTACAATTTTCATTTTTGGGTGAAATATCCCTTTAACTGCATCCTATGAGCTAAATCTCCGATTTCCTTATTGCATTTTTTAACAAGGTTCAGCCTTGTGATTATCCAGGGAATATTCACATCCTTCAAAAAATGCAGCATTAAGTTAAAACAACATGGTTTTGCAAATCAATTCAACCTACTATTTTAAGTTTTGATTTTTAAGTTAACATAACTTATAAAAACAAGTTGAAATTGTTTAACTTCATTTGTTAAAGTAACATAAAAATACATAAATGCCGCATTTTGTTTTACAGTGCTGGTAACAGCACAGATATGTGCTGTAATTCATTGACAGGTACTGTATGTCAAGTGTAACATGACGGCGTGTGGTGACGCAGTGTCTCCCCCTGCAGGTGAGTGAGGTGGAAGTGAACGGGCAGATCGAGGCCGTGTGCGAGAGCGTGTTCAGTGAGATGGAGTCTCAGGCCGTGGATGCTCTGGACCTGCCGTTGTCCGGATGCTTTCGGATGAGGAGCCACAGTTACGTGAGAGCCATCGAGAAGGGCTGCTCACAGGAGGAGGAAGAGGAGAGGGCTTCGCAGCAGGCCATCTCACCGGCACGAGCCGCAACTACTGTGAGAACCATCCAGAGCAGCACAGGTACCAAATTATTAAAACAGTTATTGGGACTATATCAAGAGGAATCAAATTATCTTTAGTCTTTGATGATGAAAGAGTACTATAAAGTGCTGTCGGAATTCAAAAGTGAACACGAAAATCACTCTGAATTTATGCTGCTTTACAATGTCAGGCACGTACCACCAACCACAATAGTCTCATCATAATGCACAGCATCCAAAAACATGGTGTTCAATCTTAGGGCTCAAAGAGAAGTCGTAATAATGATGCAAAACTGAATTATACATACTTTACAATCCTTTCCTGATCCACTTCTTCCACACCGGTCACATAATCTCTCTAAAAAAAAAACACAGAGTTTGTGCTACAAGCACTCTGCATTCATCAAGTCATGGGTTGTAAACCCGAGGGTCACCGATTTGAATCTCAAGGCCGGGCTAAGGTGCTTGGAGCAAGGCACCATCCCCAATTGCTCTCCAGGTGATGCAGTCATAGCTGCCCACTGCTCCATGTGTGTGTGTGTGTGTGTGTGTGTGTGTGTGTGCGTGTGTGTGCGTGCGTGCGTGCGTGTGCGTGTTCAATACTTACTGGATGGGTTAAATGCAGTGGTCACATTTTGAGTATGGGTGACCATACTTGACAATCGCGTCACTTAACATTTAAAAACAAGCATTCTCAATATCAGCGATCTCTGATCAGCCAATCCAACAAGAACAAGTTGCTGTTGGATAACAAGCTTTAAGACACATGCATGGCCTTTATAGAAAAAAAATGCTTCAACTTTGTCCTTCCCCTCCTAACAGTTTTCTATATTTATGTTTACTCTTTCTGCTGCTTCATCAGTACTATGAATAGAGAAAGCCAAGGCCTCTCTCTCTCTCGCTCTCACTCGCTCGCTCGCTCTTTCTCTCATGCAGCTTGTGTGTTTAATTACAGAGATTAGAGAGTCTCATTCTTTGTCCTCATCACACTGTCATCAGGGTCGTAGTTGGCTAATTCAAAACATTTACACACAAGTGGAATAAAGAGAGGCTGGAGAGAGAGAAAGAGGCAATAGATAATAGATGAAGCTGAGATTTGGGGGATTTGGGAAGTGACCTCTGCATAAGGCAGTAACAGATGTAAAGCACCATCTTAAGTGGTGTCCCATGTGTGCAAAATAAGTAGCCAGCTGAAATCGCTCCTATACAGATCAAAAGTTAGCCAGGCTTGGTTCAGTCTTAATTGCTTCTGCGGGCCATTATAGTGATGTTCACTTAAATGAGATTTAAAAATGGTTATCAATTATAAAAAATCCCAGGTGGTATATATTCAACTTTTAAAATCGAAGGCAGTCACCTTCCTGGGTCTTGGTTCAGGTTTTAGTTCTTGCTGTAATATTGTGGGTTCCAGGTTAAAGGCGTATGAGATACAGACAACCAGAGCATCATTCACTCATAAAAATCAAGGTGCTTAAAGGGACACGCCAACTTTTTGGAATTTTAGCTTATTTACCCTATCCCCCAGAGTTAGATAAGTCCATACACACCTTTTTCATCTCTGTGCATGCCGTAACTCATAATCGAGCAGTATGCCAGCTGGAGCCATTTACTTCAAGCCTTTGTGCTAAGCTAGGCTAGCGGTGGGTGCGTCAGAAAGAATTACGGGACAAACAGAGATGAAAAGGGTATGCACTTATCTAACTCTGGTGGATACGGTGAAAAAGCCAAAGTCTCAAAAAGTCAGCGTGTTCAATTAATGCTGCGTTCAGGCCAGCTGCGCTAGAGACGTCATGCGCGAGTGATTTCAATGTTACGGTGCATTCACACAGGGTGTAAGCGGTAACGTTTCCCATTCACTTTTAATGGGTGACGTCAAGCGTTGCTGAACTGAATTGTAGATCCGTCCGCTGCTGCTGAATTGTGGATCCGGCAGTACCGATGCTCGCTGCAGAAGTTGAACATTTCTCGACTTTTCAAGCGTCAACACGTGCGTCAGACAATCAGATCGCCTTATGCAAATAACCTAGACAGAGCCAGCCAATTACGTTTTTGGAAGACCGGAGCATGTATTGTGGCCACTATGATTGGCTGTTGGCCGCGCATCAGACAAGCCTTCCGTCAAGCGTTAACACTTTCGCCCATTGTGAATGTACCATTAAGTCAATGTGGAAACGCATTGACGCGTATCTGGAGGTCTTGTGGCGCGAATGAGGTGTTTAGTGCGGCGCGGTAGACGCAATTCCTCCTCATTCGCGCGTCTAGTTCACACGAATGGCACGAATTGAGCGTTGCCGCGGGAAACGCGCGTGTTGAAAAATGTGAACTTTGCCAGAAAAAAACGCACCGCGTTAACCAATCTGGAGCTTGCTCTAGTAGTGACGTGATTACAGAAAGCGAGTGGAGTCACAGAAGCCCCTCCCATGACGCGAATTTCCGCGTGAATGTCTCGATGACTAGAATTTCACGCGCAAATGAAGCGAGTAAACTCAGAATGTTCAAGCGGCAAACTAGACGCTGTAGACACGAATTTGACGCCTCAAACGCGACTGGTGTGAACCCACGGTAAAAGGGGTTCGGCATAGAAGAGCAATTTTTTCATTACATATTTTTATCATCTAATGTAAAGATATATACTGTGTACATTTCGTACCAACACTGTTTTGAGGTACTCATATGATCTCTTTAGGTGATAGTGTGTTAGGCTATTATTAACTCTTTCACCGCCATTGACGAGATATCTCGTCAATTAAGAGAAAACGCTTCCCCGCCAATGACGAGATTTTCCGTCTTTCCGCAATACCGCTATTTTCCACCAGGTGGCACCCTTCCGCAACTTTTTAAACCCGGAAGTATTGCCCTATGGCAAGCGGCTGCATGTCCGTGTCTGTTTTAAAGATTGCTCTGAATGGGATCTCTATGAAAAGTCCGTCACAAAAATTGAATTATCTCTGCTTTTTGCTCAAAATGTGGTGTTTTTGCAGAAACCTACCCATATTCAAAAGCTGATTACAAAAGAACCACTGAAGGTAGGATGAAACGTTTTTTTTTTTTTTTTTTGAAAGCAGAGGGTCTGTTCTTTCATTTGGTATATTGTATGTTTATATATTTAAAGAAGAACATTTTCTGGAAGGCATTAAACTTTGGTGAAAATCATGAAAAACGCTGGCGCTGGCTGGCAACTTTTTTTAAAAACCGCTGGCGGTGAAAGAGTTAATAACAGTCACCCTTTTTCATACAGTAGATCATATATGGATTATATACGTTTTACCTTATGTTTCATAATATTTGTTTTGCTTAATATTAGTCCCATAAATTATTTATCCTGCCCTACTCAAACAAAAAGACCCTTCTGTTTCCTCAAAACATTTGCCCGTCACAAAAGAACAGAACTGCAGAAACACAGTTTAGCACAGTGGCCATGCGGTGAACCAATCAGATTATGGAAAGATTTGATTAACTTAATCACATACCCAAGCAAACCCGTGTCAAAGAGTTTAGCCGGGCAGTGAGATTTAATCTGTGAAAGAAGTTCAGGTCTACCTCCTGTTGAGTAAAGACAGCACAGACTGTGAGCTCACTTTATAACCAACAGAGACGGAGCGAGATCCCGCGATTACATCACTGTCACGGAGAGCACTCCATCAGGAGCCAGTGAAGCCATAAGACCTGATGGCAAAATAGTTACACATCCAAGATGCTTCATGTTAAATGAAACACACATACATCCAATGTTGTGCCTGAGGCTTGTGGTTACACATAAACAAACATGGACCTGTTATTGACTGAAGTGCCAAAATAGGAAATCAATCATAAAAGGCCATAAGGCATAAAAGCCATTACCAGCATTGGATTACCAGTGAAGGTGTGTACTTGGTATACTTTGTGTTGGTGAATGTTGAAATGTGTGATTGACAGGGCTGGATTAATAGACCATAGCCCCAACACTATTTGCTTAACACAGAAATGTTAAATAAAAATCTGTGCAGGGAGGGCATACCGGTAAGGCTTTGATATCAAAAATGAATACAAAAGGAGCACTTTTTATTCAGTTGCAGCGTTATGATTTGGTCCTTCATGATTTACATCTCAGTGGTGTAATGGGGTCTCGCTCTTTAGGGCCCCTGATATAGTCTGGGTGCCTCAGTCCGCTTACAACAGTGCCAAAGTAAATCACACGCAGATTTCTGCTGCTGTCCTAAAAGGTTACACACACAGAAATGTGCTTTTCACATTTGTCCTTTTGGCAGCTTTGATCTAAATGTCATTTCAATGGCATTAAAGGATTAGAAGTCCCAGTCTGTCTGTTTGAGGGTTTCTCTTTTGTGTGCATCATCTGCTTGCATATCCATCTCTCTTCTTCCCCACGCGTTTCTTCTTCGGGGGAAGTGGGATATAATGCTTTTATGTCTTTAACATTCAAAGAAACACCAGCAATAGTGAGAGACCTGAGGTCTAGGGGAATACATGCGCCTATTCTTCTGAGCAGCAGAATGGACTGATTCATCACAGATACACATCAGCAGCATCTAGATATAAAAATGACTGCGCTATTTCATTTGCTAGGAACATATACTTCATTTACTCTTTATATATGTTAGTATGAGAGATAAATAGTATGTGTTCAGGTGGAAACTGGTGAAACTGTGAAAACAGAGATTTAGTGATAGCTGAACTGAAGAGTAGGCTATTATAGGTATTTCAGAGATAGAGATTGCGTCACTGTCGTTTTTCTACCACACGAGGGCGCGCTTGAGCACACGCACTGCTGCATAACGATTTATCATAATGCACGTTTTACGACATACTATATAAGCTATAAATGATGAATTGTCATGTCATGTCACTTATGTGTTAAGTTAAATACTCATTTTGCGATTAAAAACGCAAATTTTGAATATGTACATATGTTGTCGTTTTTAAATAAAACACTGTCTGCACATCAAGCCTACATTAGGAATTATGCAATTTTGGCATAAAATATAAACTAGCATTTTGTACCTAATGTCGTGTAATACCATGCTGTCTAAATGATATCTACTTATATTGTAGATCATTCTTTTCATTTATTCATTCTTTCTTTTCTTTATCATTGCTTGTTTTATTCATTTTGAGAGTCTGTCCTACAGGGAACATGGTATTTTAAATACACTTGTCTATTTAAAATAACCTAGTTAAGGACTGAAGATAAATGTTTAATGCTGAAAAGGGTGACTATAATAAAATTATTAGAAAATGCACTACGCTTCCCCTTAAACATACATTATATAAAAATAAAACACATTTATGGGCCCATAATGCGTTGTGTTGTATTGCAGTGTTGATGTTTCGATGCGGGTATATACAGGCTACATCCGGTCAGGACATGGTTAATTGTTCATATCGTAATTTGATAATATAAATTAATTTTTTTAATAAACATTTTAATTATTATTTATTTATATAATATTGTATTATTTTTAATGTTGTTATTGTTTTCTTCTGATTTTCTTACAGGCTAATATTTAGCTACGTTTAATTCATTAATCATTTGGCCGTTTGGTACGATGGGAAGTCCCCAGCTAGCTCTATATCTTTTAGGCCCGTTCGGGAATCGGTGTATATAACGGATGTGACGGTGTGGGCCGGTCCCGTACCCGCCCGTGACTGAAGCGCGAGCATTAAGCTCCCGTTCACAGCAAAGCTGGAGTTTATCAAGAGATCCCGACGATTCATTCAGTCGCTTCTTTCTCTCATTGCCTCTCCGGTTACCATTTACCGAAAATTACAGGGTATGTGTGACTGCTGGATTCGCCTCCTCTGTGAGTATATACACACGCGCGTCTCTCTCTCTCTCTCTCTCTTTCTCTCTCTCTCTCTCTCTCTCTCTCTCTCTCTCTCTCTCTCTCTCTCTCTCTCTCTCTCTCTCTCTCGTGGTGTTTGATAGGGTTAACGGAGGTGATGGAGGATTGTGCTTACTCATACCGGTAGTGATGCAGTTCAAAGTCAGCATCCAATGCTATGTTTACGAGCTAATGGATTGTTACCTATCCTATAGGCTTTATGTGTATGTAACTTGAAAGACTTATCATACTCTTTGTTTTCTTTATATTGCTTATTTTGTGGGTAAAAATGTGATGTGAAACTGTTCAAGTTCTGTGGTGTATGTTTGAGAGAGAGAGAGAGAGAGAGAGAGAGAGAGAGAGAGAGAGAGTGAGAATGTGAGGGGGGGGACTCTGCCCAACATCCATCTATTTTGGTAGCTCATGTGATATTTGGGAGCAGGTGCATTATAGGCAAGCTCAAAAAGTTACACACATACACAATAAAAGAAATATAAGCAGGTTAAAATATTTGATTGTTCTTGTGTTTCGTTGCACTTTTTGTGGGTGCTTTCTTTGACATTTTTCAGACTGATAAACTAAGCAGTAGTTTTCTTTGAAGTGTTATTGGTGAGAAAACTGAGACATGTTGTGTCTAATTTTTCTTATGGCTCAAGAATCCAGATTTCTGTGTTTGTGTTTGAGAGGGAGAGAATATAGGGTGTCAAATATTTTCTTTCTAGTCTTGCTTCCTTGTCACAGCCCCTAGATCTCTATAAATAGCTGTTGCTGGTGAAAAGTTGTTAATGTCTTCCCACTTTAACAATGTTGGCATCTTAAAGTAACTGCCCTAGTAAAAAACTTCACAAACTGCCATTGTTGTGAGGTTTTTGGAGTCAAGATGTCTGCAATGTAATGAGTAATGTGGTGTTTTGAACAGAATGCATGAATTCAAAAATTCATTTTAGGAGGAGGATGCTGATGTTACTACGGCAACTAATTCATTTAAAGAATGTTTTCCTCAGGAAGAGAGGATGAGATGATGTCATTGTTGTTAAATGATCATACAGTAGACTCCCTGTCTCTGCTTTCTTTTATTTTCTCTCTTGCCTTCTTTCCCTCATTTTTTTGTTTTTGTAATTCTAGCATAGTGTGGTAGTTATGCTTCTATGAGATTCTTATGAGATATTATTTTTGTTATTGTAGAATACATTTCTGATTCAATAGCATTAAGAAATTTAATAGCATTATGACATCATATATAATTTATATATTATAATTTATTTTTAAACAATATTACAAATATCTGTGAATGGGCCGCCTCCTAATATAGGCAACAGTGATGTCATAAAAATGCCAAAGTCAAGTAAAGTCAATCAAAATAGATATAGATTACATAGATACCCACTCATTATATTGAATGTAAGCCTATATACTCTTGTATTATTACACAGAATCAATTTACTTCAATATCAATCCAAAAAGACAATTGTTAATGTCTAAAACTTTCTATTAGATGCCAATAATTTCTATATGAGCCAAATATTACTTTAAACCATTGCCAGTGTCTTTACTGCTGCCTTTCTGGATAGGTCACAAAATTGTCATATTCATAAACCTGATATAATGTTTATTTTGTACTAATGCAAACTAATCCTATCCGACCATAACAGTTTGTACAATAAGTGATGCAGTGACATAAACTGTGCACTAGAGGGCAGTTTAATTCCAATAAAAAGTGAAGTGACCAAATCTATTTTTAAACACATGCTAACCACTGACTCATAGTCATATTATACTGGTCATCATTTTTATATACAGCTCAGAGTATGCAACAACAATTGTTTTCAATAATAAGAATTTGGCAGATGCTTTTATATAGTGCATTTAAACTATATATGTGTGTTGTTCATACTAAACTACGATAATATTTTCCACAGCATGTGATGTCATTCAAATGTGTCATTTATTTAAAGCCCAATGCGATGTTTGAATACAAACACAATCCATGGTTGGAAATAGCAGAATTTGTGTACACTTATAACACTTCTGTCACATACAAAAATACTATGCACCGTATGCATGCTGTTATAGCTTGAATCTTTGCTGTGGGTTGGTGTGTGTATGTGTGTGGCTATAGGGCAGGATCTCTCTACAAATCACTCAGTGAGACGTTTCAGTTAAACAGACTCACTACTTTTCTTCCTCCCTCTCTTTCTCTCTCTCTCCCACACTTACCATCTCTCTCAACCACACAGATAATCATTTCCTTTCAGGCCCTCCCTCCACTCAGCATGAAAGGTGTTTTCGTGCTTTATATTTAAACATCATGTCTCAAAGCCCTAAGATTTATGCGATTTCCTCTTCCTTCCAGGAGTTAATCAGCCGGTGTAGATGTGTACATGTGTCTGAGACTAGAAAAATGCGCCGTCTGAAATGCTCGACTAGTGTGGGCAAGCAGAAAATTAAACAAACGCACACAGCGGAGGTATTATTTTAGAGCGACTTGTATAATCTTTTGGCTTTCATCTTAATCCCACATCTAAATCGACGACCTGAAAGTCACCTTTCCTGGCATAATACATAGGAGGTGATGTAATGCGTTTTAGTCTTAGTTTGACAAACACAAATGTGACCCTGTCTGTGAAAACTTATCTTAAAGGGACACTCCACTTTTTTGGGGTTTGAGATTGAAACATTTGATTTTTACCGTTTTGCAATTAGGGCTGTGACGGATCACAAAACTCACGGTTCGGATCACATTACGGTTTTTGAGGCACGGATCGGATCATTTTTCGGATCAGCAAAAGAAAGGTGGGAAAAATCTAATAACAAAAAAGAAATTACAAACATTTATAAAAAAGAACAAGTTGCACATTAAGTAAGACCTAAAATTAGCATTAGGTACAGAAATCCAATTAAATGAATTATAACACTCTCTTTATTGTACAAATGAAATATTATTATTATTATTATTATTTTAGAGCCACAGAAGTGATTTTCTCTTTGTCTTGGGATGTTTGATTAACATTAATGACACAGACTTAAGTAGGTTAATTGAGGTTACTGTCTCTTTAAGACCAAATAAGCACAGAATAGTTTCGGACTCTATAGTTCACTTACGACATAAACAAATGTTTTTATTAGAAAAAGAATACTGTGAGATCATTTTGTATGTATGTGCCCTGTCAAGAACAGAAAGATTTTATGTTGGCTTACTTTCTTGAAGTATATGTAGCCTATATGCACTACTGAGGGCACTTAAACGCGTGCGCACACACAAGCGGCGGGCGAATTTCAAACTGCGCTTCAGGAAGAAGATGCAGCATAAACTGTCACTTTGCTTCACATAAAAACGTTACGTTGTTTTTCATTGCTCTATTCAGCAAATGTATGTTAATGGACTACAGTATGAGACACAGTAGCGCGACTCTCTCTATAGTTTACACATGAGGAGTCTTTGAAAGGATGATCTGACTGGAGCTGGACCGGACACATTTAACCACATGTGCGTACGAAGTCTGCTCACTTTAGCACCTTTTTGCGGTCAAATTGTTTTAAATCACTTGAATGTTAACATTTGCAAGCCTTAGAAACACGTGCAAATGATAAACTTTCCCTATTGAAATTTGCATATTATTCCGCGAATGGCATGCATGCCGTGGGTCGTAATCCGTACGAATCATCCGTCACAGCACTATTTGGAATCCATTCAGCCGATCTCCAGGTCTGGCGGTACCACTTTTAGCATAGCTTAGCATATTCCATTGAATCTGATTAGACCATTAGCATCACGCTAAAAAATAACCAAAGAGTTCCAATATTCTAAGAATGATTTTACGCAGTGCCCAAAAATAGTCCCCTGCTATTGAAAGACAATTTTCGGGTGTTGCGCCTGCTGCAGCCATGTTACGGCAGCAAATTCCTTGATTATTACGCCAGAATGAGAGTATAGTTCCTACCAATATCTGCCTAGAAAATCACAACTTTTAATTTTCCGTCGGTCTTAGTACATGATGTAACTACAGAAGAGTCAAGTTTTAAATAGAAAAAAATATCGCAACTCTTTGGTTATTTTTTAGCATGATGCTAATGGTCTAATCAGATACAATGGATTGTTCTAAGCTATGCTAAAAGTGGTACCGCCAGACCCGGAGATCGGCTGAATGGATTCCAAGACAGTAAAAATCAAATGTTTCAATCTAGGGGAGCTGGAAAATAAGCCTTTTTTTTAAGTGGGGTGTCCCTTTAAGTAACGTTTGTGTGATTTAACATTCTGTAAAGATATAACCTTGATATCTTTAATATTGACTGGGTAAGGCCATGTCAAAGACTGTAAAATCAAACTTTCATGACTTCAACCTGGATTTCATTGGCAGGTTCACAAATGACATTTTCAAATGCTCTGAAGTCCTAGATGTGGATACTTAAGGTATTAAAGAGGTATGCAAATGAATCAGTGACCATATCAGCATCAGCCAATATTAGCTTTTCAATTCTTATCTTATCAGGCCAATGTCATATAAGCAGATATTATCATTACTTCATTTTTCTATCTCGGGAAATGAGTAATATATTACAAAAAAGTCCCAAACTTTCTCCTGACTCATGAGAATATTTGTGTTGGCACAAAACGCTTTCATTTTCATCCTGTAGGAGGCGATAGACACAACGAAACATCCTGACCCGTGCTTAAATCTCATCATCATCTGAATGTTTCTCTGTTTACTTGTGAAATCTAGTGGAATGTGAAGTGTTATTGTAGATTGTAGCGTCTACAAAAGCTTGTTGTAATATCCATTATCTGATTTAAAATGCTATTAGTTTCACAAAAGGTGCATTGACTTGAAGACTTGGATTTCAGAAGCTGTTTTCGAATCTGTTTTTACTGAGCGCTTGTGATTTCACCCGAGTGTTTGATGACCGCACACTTTTTACGTAATTACAACTTAACGGCTTCTCTTTGAGATTCGCTATGCTTTGATTCAGGCCACACAAAAAGGAAGTGAGGTCGTTGGCATGTTCCCGTCACACACTACCTGCCACAGGAAATGCAGGGGGATGCCTCCTTTCTCCTCTTCTTCTCTTTTCTGCTTTCTACTCCTCTCATCTCCGCTCCTGCCATATGTGTGTGTGTGTGTGTGTGTGTGTGTGTGTGTGTGTGTGTGTGTGTGTGTGTGTGTGTGTGTGTGTGTGTGTGTGTGTGTGGTTGTGTATATGTGTGTGTGAGAGAGTATGTTGGATGGTTTAGGTTTTCACTGCAAGGGTGGGGCAAACCTTAATTACAGAGCGTCTGAACTCTTCCAGAAAGGGTCCTCTGTGTCTGTGCCTGTGTTTTTTTGCCCCTAAATGTTTTGGGAGGGTCCTTTAATGGCATATATCACTTCAGCATAGCAGTCACAGGACTCGCGTAACATGCACTTATAAAAAGCCAAAAATTACAACATGTCAGTCAGATCTAAGTGATTCTGTAATGTGTGTGTGCGCGTATATATGTGTGTGTGCTTCTACTTTAGTAGTTTAGGAAGTCTTTGTAACACAATGCATTGCATTCCTGCACTCCTGCTGGGCTCCTCGTTTACCCCTTGCATTCTTGCCCACTAACTCCCAACCCCCCAAATGTGTGTGTGTGTGTGTGTGTGTGTGTGTGTGTGTGTGTGTGTGTCTCGGGGGTCTCTTAAGACTCCTAAAGAGCACATTACTCTTGGTATATCCCAGAAGCAGCACTAACACACCATCCACAAACACTCTAGACACACAATACCTCACCACACACCACGGGTCTTTTGCCCTACCCCCTCCCCACAGGATACCAGGGGTTAGAGGTCAAACCTGGAGACACAAAGCATAAAGAGAATGAGCAAGAGAGGGAAGAGAAGGAAAGATATAGGTGAGTTGGTTAGTCAGTTGGAAAGTTAAGTAAGGTGAAGATCAGATGACACTATAAGTTTTTATTATTAATATTATTTTATTATATAGTTATTAATAATTTGTCTTATGAGTTGGGTGGCATGATGGGGTGTGAACTCTTGACCACATTCCTTTGTATTTAAATGTAAATTTGTGCGTGTCAGGCTCTGACCTCAGAAGATGTACGAGATCTCGACCTGAAGACCTTTAAATAAACACACTTAAATGCAAAGTTCATACTTTTGTTAGTCACAGGTGAGTTGCATTTGCGTATATAAGGTAAATGGTGGGGCATCTGACAAAACCTCATTTTGAAGATGCATACATTTTTAATAAACAATGAAAATTATGTCAAACTTTTTTTAGGGTAAGGGTTTGTGTGTGTGTGTGTGTGTGTGCGCGCGCGCGTGCGTGCATGTGTATTTGGTGAACCCAATGGTGTGGGCATAAACTCCCTATGTGTGTGTGTTGGCATGTTTGTGAATAGATATATTGGTTGGGTGGATGCATGATGTCACTTCAGCTGTTTATCCTGAAAGTGAGCAGTGCATTATATATCCAACTTTATACATCACACACACACACACACACACATACACACATTGTGCCGTTAGACACATGTGTAATCACACAGGCATGTAGACACTAGACAGTCTCATTGAAAGGGAGTGTGTGGGGTTGAGCTAAACTTTAAAGGGCCATAATCTGTGAGTCAGCAGTGTGTTTGTGAAAGTATAATATTTAACCTATGTCAAGGTGAATGTGTCTAGCGATCTGTTTTATCGCTAGATATACTTGTGTTTGTAAGTCTGCACTGTGAATGGGTGTCAAGAATGCTCTGACAGGAACTAAAGCAAATGGGCAGTCAATCTCATATTGTTTTACTATCTCTGTCTCACATCATTCATCCCTGTCTCTCTCTCTTCTTATCCTGAGGGTGCATGTCTGTCTTAGACACAGTAAAGATCTATAGAGTTAGATACAATGATATTGTTTACTTAAGAAGTAGAAAGATGTTTTATATTAAAATGTGTATGTAATTTGAAACTTTTTTATTTAATTCTAATTTTTAACAATATTATTATTATTATTATTAGTAGTAGTAGTAGTAGTAGTACACTGCAAAAAATGATAAAAAAAAATTCTTAGTATTTTGTCTTGTTTTCAGTAAAAATATCTAAAAATTCTTAAATTAAGAAGCTTTTTCTTCAAGAGCAAAACGACCCAAGAAAATAAATCTAGTTTTTAGACATAAAATATTAAATTCAAGTGATTTTGTGTATAAAACAAGCAAAAAAAATCTGCCAAATTGTTTGTGAATTTTTCTTGAATTTAGTGTTTAAGAAAAATTTTCAAGATTTTTTCCTTACCCCATTGGCAGATTTTTTTTTGCTTGTTTTATGCACAAAATCACTTACATTTGATATTCTTGAGTTGTTTTGTTCACCAAAGAATTTTTCGATATTTCGATATAAAAGAATAAGTAAGAAAGTTATTTTTTGCAGTGTACTACTTTCAAGAAAAAAATTCTTAGTATTTTGGTCTTGTTTTCAGTAAAAATATCTAAAAATTCTTAAATAAAGATGCTTTTTCTTGATGAACAAAATTACCTAAGAAAATAAGTCTAGTTTATAGACAAAAATATACAATTTAAGTAAATTTAAAATTAAAACAAGCAAAAATATCTGCCAATGGGTGAGAATTTTTTTTTCTTAAACACTTAATTTAAGCAAAATTTTCTCATCCCACTGGCAGATATTTTTGCTTGTTTTAAGCACAAATTCACTTAAATTGTATATTTTTTGTCTAAAAACTAGACTTATTTTCTTATGTAATTTTGCTCATCAAGAAAATGCATCTTGAGTTAAGAGTTTGTAGATATTTCTGCTGAAAACAAGACAAAAATATTAAGTAAGAAAGTCATTTTTTGCAGTGTAGTAGTTATTAATAATAATAATAAAAATAATAATAAGAACATTCAGATCAGCAACAAAGCACAACAACAAAAACAACAATAATAATAAAAGCATATATATAACAATAATTATAATAATTATAATAATAATATTATTATTATATTATATATAATAATAACTACAACAATAATAACAATTGTATTAACATTTGTTTATATTTTAATTGTAATGTAAGCTTGTAAACAGCATGTGTAATGTTGAATTATAAACTGTCATAACCTGTCCGGTCATAACCTGCTTTGTACTGTGATTGCGACATATAATTTGTCACCTGTTGACGTTTGCGCATGCGTGTATTTGCGTTTGTGTGCAGGCGCACATGGGTGTGTTTTGTTATTGATTGACAGCTGCAGAGAAACTCAGGACAAGGAAAAGTAGGTCATGCTCACTGTTAGTAAACACACGCGCTCACAGTTTACAGTTCACGGTTATGACTGCGTATCACTGCCGTCACTACGAAACTCTTATTTTGTGTTATACTTTAACTTAATTGTCATGTCAAGGCTAAAACTTTACCCAGCCTGGTGGTCTTTTTCATTAATGTTTTTTTAGAAAGGGACAGACTCACATGCAGACGCGGGTTTGTTTTTGTAAAAGGGACACAGATTTCATGATCTTGGCTGTTTCCACGGTTACACTATCACAAAGGACTCCAGCTGGTTGTGGAAAGCAAGAGCAGAGGATGAAGAGAAAGAGCGAGCAGTGTTGAACTGCCCATTTCTAAACACACGGCAGCTGGGCCGAACTGTCATTCTGCACCCTGGCCTGCTTACACACACGCACGAAAACACTCCAGCCCCTCCTCTTGCTTTATGGCGCTTTGTGTTGTCTGGTTTATGACGATAATACCTTCGGCTTCTGCTAGAGGGAGCCCATCGTAACCGTTTGAATTCGTTTCAAGGAGAGCTGTCACTTTCAAGTCTTTCAAAAGTTTACCAAGTTTTTGAAGCACAAATATTGTATTTAACACTATTTCACATTTACATTTAGGTAATAACTTCCAAAGTAATCCCCCGACACACCCTCTCTCTCTCTCCCACTGTTCTTCTCTATGTCGAACTATCAGCATGCCCAGAGGTGAGCTCAATCTCCTCTCCTAATGAAGCATGAGGCTGAAAGGGCCGTTTCTCCAGGCATAGGCAAAAAAGAAGGGATGAATGAATGACAGAGGGGGGCTGTGAAGAAGTCGGGAGGGGTGGCTGGCCCGTCTTTGATACAGCGCCGTCCCGAGCGGGGGGTGGTGTGTTTTTAGGCAGGAGATTCACCATTCACACTCCTCTGTCGGCATGTCGTTTGAAGCACCTCACAAAGAGAAGTTTGTTGGCTGGGGTCCAAAAAAGAGGTTTGTCATTCACAGACTCCTTCTTTTTAACCTCTCCCTCATTCTTGCGCTCTTTTGAAATGAGAAATCCTTTATTGTCCAAGAGCGCAGCCAATTAAACCGAATTTGGGTTTTATTTGGGAATGAGTTAGCACGTTTGTGTGTAAAAGCTAAAAGCAGATCAGCAGATGTTAGACCGTGCCGTTGAAAGAAAAACGTTATAAAGTTTTTCTTTCTTCGTTCCTGCCTGGTGGAGTTCAGGAATTCTCTATCACACTCCACTTCCCAAATGTTGGATAAACATGATGGCCTTGAGCGTGCGTGTGTGTGCGGTTTTGAAGGCGTGACTCTTCCATGATCCGAACATCAAAGTGTATCCGTGGAAACTGTGAGGTTGTCCGTAATGGTGTTAACATGGCATGACTTGTTTTTGGTGGGTGTATGTAGATAAAAAAACAATTTTGGATATACCTTACACATCTGGTGTTTAAGAATATGGCATACTGCGGTGGTCCGTGTTGTAAAACACAGTTTGAGTTTTCCTCGGCTTTTGAAAGACTTTGACAGCTCGCTGGCAACGGACTTCCTCTTCGCTTGTGGAGTCCAGACAACCCATTGACCTTAACTGGCATGCCTTTGTGTGGAGGGGTATCTGGGTGTGTACGCTTTTATTAGCAAACATAGTTTTTTACAAGGTTATATAAATATATCTTTGAACTGGACATGATGCTAAATAAATGATGCTTTAAAATGTTCAATTCCCAAGGCTTACAGTAGCATGTGATAACATTTAAAGAGACAGCTTGTTTTGGAGGCGTCCTCCGATTCCTTTTTGTTTGGAAAATCACATCTGTCTATAGTTTAAAGGGATCCAGGTGGGTGGATGTTTTGGGCTGTTTAACATGTGCTGTGCTTTTGTCACAAAAAGAGAAAGAGAGAGAGTAATGGCTTTGGAAAAAACCACAGGACTGGGTGGGTCATACAAGTTTGACACATGACACAGGCTCAAAGACACAGGCGAGAACAAGCACACGCAGATCCGCACAAAGCGCACGACTCGATTGCCGTAATAGGTTTAAAAAGAAAGCCTGGCCTACTTTTCGAATGCACTGTGACCCAGTTTACGTGGATACAGACAGAGAGCCGTCACAAACCTTCTCCCCATCCTTTCTGTGATTCGTGAATGAGAGAGGGAGAGAGATGTTAAAAGGCAGCTATGATGTTTCCACAGTGCTACAATCAAAAACAGATGCACAGGCTCGCGTGCACACAAATGTCATGAAGTGAAAGAGAGATCTAATTCTTTTCCTTCATGTGCTTAGAAGTGGTGTATGTGCCTGTCTGGGCCTGCAGTAACCTGCTTCTGCCAAAAGCAGGAAATGAGGGAGCTGTAAGAAAATGGACTGCCACTGTTTAGTCTCTGAATGCGCACATACACACCAACGCACACATACACACAATGTTTAGTCTTCCCCGGCAGCTGTGCTATTCTAAGAAACACGGACAGGAAGAACACAGAGAGCAGAAATAGTTGGATGAGTTTTAGGCAGCAATGCAAAACTTCTGTTGTAGTATTAGCAATGCTTCGTAAGACTGGGATGAAAAAGAAAACATGTTGAATTTTCCTACATCTCTAAAATGTTATGTTAATCTGATCTGTCCTACTCTACTTAACTCTTTTTGCATCTCTTTTTTTTCTAATTCTCAGTTGTTATATGTCAGGAAAAAAATGCACTGTATCACTGGTATAAATGTACCAATATCTGACATTTTAGGTACAGATACCTTGAAGGTTCCAGTATATACTTGGGGTGCTAATAATATAGACAGACAGACATTTATATAGACAGACCAGCAAGCATATACAGATAGACAGACATACATACAGATATTACATATTACTATAGATAGACAGGCAGGTAAGCAGGCATTTATTTATACAGACACAGACAGACAGACATATAGATATCGATATAGATAGACATATTACTATAGATATACAGACAGACAGACAGACAGACAAATAGATAGATATTTCTTTAGACAGACAGACATTTATATAGACATACAGGCAGACATGCATTTATATAGAAAGACAGACAGACAGACACGCAGTGATATATACAGACAGACAGACAGATATTACATATTACTATAGATAGATAGACAGGCAGATAGGCAGGCATTTATATTTACAGACAGATAGATATCTATATCGATAGACCGAAATTATTATAGATGGACATACAAATATTGATATAGACAGACAGACAGATATTACTATAGATAGACAGACAGATATTACTATAGATACACAGACAGACAGACAGGGAGATATTACTTTAAATAGATAGACCGACAGAAAGACAGACAGAAATTACTATAGATAGACAGACAGATATTGATAGAGACAGAAAGACAGATATTACTTTAGATATACAGACAGACAGACAGATAGATATTACTTTAGATAGATAGACAGACAGACAGAAAGACATGCATTTATATAGACAGACAGATAGATATCGATATAGATAGACAGATATTACTAAAGATAGGTAGACAGACAGACAGACAGAAATTACTTTAGATAGACAGACAGATATTGATAGAGACAGACAGACATATATTACTATAGATAGACAGACAGACAGACAGACAGGTATTACTTTAGATAGATATATAGACAGACAGACAGACATGCATTAATATAGACAGACAGGTAGATAGATATCGATATATATATATATACAGATATTACTAGAGATAGGTAGACAGACAGATATTGATAGAGACAGACAGACAGACAGACAGATATTACTACAGATAGACAGACAGATATTAATATAGACAGACAGACAGACAGACAGACAGACAGACAGACATATATTACTATAGATATACAGACAGACATGTATTACTTAGATATATAGACAGACAGACAGACAGACAGACAGACATTTGTATAGACATAGAGGCAGGCAGGCAGGTATTTATATAGATAGACAGACAGATAGCTAGATATTGATATAGATAGACGGATATTACTACAGACAGATAGATAGATAGACAGACAAAGATTTATAGAGACATACAGGCAGGCAGGCATTTGTATAGACAGACAGACAGACAGACAGACAGATAGATAGATATTGATATAGATGATAGATGGAGAGACAGGTATGATTATAGACAGACAGACAGACATTTATATAGAAAGACAGACAGACAGATAAATATTACTATAGATAGAGAGACAGACAGACAGTTAGAGAAAGAGAGAGAGAGATTGACAGATATACAGACTTAAGGTACAAAGAAGTACTTTTTTGAAAACATAACGTCCCAGTGAAATCTTGTGGCCCTTTATTTTACGAAACTACAATATTCTGTTCAGTTCTATTCTAATCATTTATGCATACTCTACTTATAAAGTGTGCAGATCTTAGTTAACCTGTCTCTTATTTCTCCACAGTATCATCATGCATAACCACCTACAAGAAAACCCCACCCCCGGTCCCGCCCAGGTCAACACCCACCAGGCCGTACATCTCCATAACAGCCCAGAGTAGCACAGAATCGGCCCAGGATGCCTACAGTGAGCTGTCTAGCCCTGCTAACCGGGCCTTAGTGGCGGTCCAGTCGGGCCTCAGTAACTCTACTGAGAGCATTGATAGCATGAAGGCCCTGACGGCAGCCATTGAGGCGGCAAATGCTCAAGTCCACGGCCCGGCCAGCCAACATGTGACCAACAGCACCATTACCATCACCACAGCTTCAGCCACCACTAGTGTAACACACATCTCACAGGAAGCTAAGAAGGACGCTCTCAGGAAGTGCCTGTCCATAGGGATACAGGTTGGCTTTGCACCACATCTTGTGGGTCACAGATTTTTGTGACATAAACCGTAGCAATGTTACATGATCTTATATCATTTGTGCAACAAATGAAAAAAAGTTATGAATTGCAGCTTTTGTGTGTTTGGGTATATAGGTGGACAGTCCTGAAGAAAGCACCGAACCAGATGTGCATTGCAAATTTCAGTCAGTCGGTATTCAAGTAGAGGAGGAGAAATGGTGAGTATTCACATAATCTAACTTCATATTTCAGTACATGGAAATTTTTTACATGCATTCCCAGCATTATAGATGGAAGGATAGTGTGTGCAAAAACAAAAGATTTTTATCAGGAGAGAGAAAGAGAGAGTACCAGAGAGTTGTCAATTCACCCACATGCTACAGTGACAAAGACCTCCCCATATTCTGAGTCTCTATTTCATACACACAGCTGTCCCTATCATGGTGGTTTGGACATTGGGGGCTCCTGAAAGGGTAAAGGAGTGGGAGGCAGAGACAGCTGCTCTGTGTGTGTATGCGGGTGTGTGTGTGCGCGTGCACGCATGGCCATCTGTTGCCGTGCCCATTATGAAGCAGGCGGGCTGCTGGGTCACAGGCATGGTCAAGTATCAACTCCTAGTCCCAGCTCTCTCTCATTTGCTTTAGCTTTTTCTGACTCGCACACCATCAGATGTCACTGGTGTTGTTGCTTCATGTGAGAAGGAGGAGCATAAAGACAGGAGAAGAGAGAGAGGGAGGTAGGGTGCTCAGGACTGCCCCTTTCTCACTGACAGGGTGCTTGTGCCAAATCTGCAACTGCTTTGCACGTTTCCACTTCAAGAAAGAGAGTTTCATTGTGTCTTGGTTTTGTTTATGCCCAGTTGAGTACAAGCTGTGGCGCATAAAATAGCACCGAATTGATGAAAAATGAGTATAGCTGTGCTCTGCATGTTTTCCCTTTAAAGTTTCACTGAAAGTTCAGAGGTGGCTTCATAAAATTACATCTCTTAGCCGAAGGGCTGCTCAGGGGAAATGATTACTTGCCAACATCAACATATCACGCTTACCCACACATATTGTGCATAAGCACAGTATTTTTACAGTAGGTCAATTCTGTTCGAGTGTCTGTCTGTGTGATTCTGGCTGGTAGCTGCTAGTTCAGGGCAGAGATTCCCAGACGGTGAGAGAGGGACTCACACAGGTCGCCGGTATTTGGACTTTGCTGAAGCATGCCTTTGTAGCTTAGAGGAAACATGGCAGTAAAACACAGACACACACACACACACACACATACAAATAGACACACACTGACAGGGCTTCTGCACAGGTCTGCTCTTGTTTCTTTCTGTAGTCAAAGCTCTTGAACTCAAACTGCTTCAGGACGTCATGTTTTTGTGCTCCTCCTCTGTGCACTCGAAATGAAAAAAATTAAGGAACAAATCTTCCTGCCATGTGGTTGTGTCCCAAACAAATCAAACCTTGACAGACAGAGATATATTTAGATAGACAGACAGACCGACATTTATATAGATAGATAAACAAACAGACAGACAGACAGTTATATAGATAGAAAGACAAACAGACAGTTATATAGACAGACAGACAGACATTTATATAGATAGATAAACAGACAGACAGACACACATTTATATATAGATAGATTAACAGACAGACACACATTTATATAGATAGATAGACAGACAGACAGATATTTATATAGATAGAAAGATAGATAGATAAAAAGACAGACAGACAGACAGACAAACAGATTTTTATATAGATAAACCGACAGACATAGATAGATAAACAGACAGGCATTGATATAGATAGATAGACAGACAGACAGACAGACAGACATTTATATAGATAGACAGATAGACAGTTATTGATAATGATAGACAGACATTGATATAAATGGATGGATGGATGGACAGACAGATATTTAGACAGACATACAGACATTTATATAGATAAATAGACAGAGATAGAGAGACAGACAGTTATTGATACAGATAGACACACAGACAGACAGACAAACATTGATATAGATGGATGGATGGACAGACAGATATTTAGACATACATTTATATAGACAAATATACAGACAGACAGACAGTTATATAGATAAATAGACGGAGATAGAGAGACAGACAGTTATTGATACAGATAGACAGACAGACAAACATTGATATAGATGGATGTATGGATGGACAGACAGATATTTAGACATACATTTATATAGACAAATAGACAGACAGACAGACAGTTATATAGATAAATAGACGGAGATAGAGAGACAGACAGTTATTGATACAGATAGACAGACAGACAGACAAACATTGATATAGATGGATGGATGGATGGATGGATGGACAGACACATATTTGGACAGACAGTTATATAGATAGACAGACAGACAAACAGACAGACATTTATATAGATAGATAAACAGACAGACATAGATAGATAAACACAGACATCGATATAGATAGATAGACAGACAGACAGACATTGATATAGATAAATAGATAGACAGACAGACATACAGACAGACATTTATAAAGATAGACAGATAGACAGTTATTGATATAGATAGACATTGATGTAAATGGATGGATGAATGGATGGACAGATAGATATTTAGACAGACAGACAGACATTTATATAGATAAATAGACGGAGATTGAGAGACAGACAGTTATTGATATAGATAGACAGACAGAAAAACATTGATATGGATGGATGGATGGATGGATGGATGGATGGATGGATGGACACACAGATATTTAGACAGACATTTAGATAGACAAATAGACAGAAAGAGACAGACATTTATTGATATAGATGGATGGATGGATGGATGGACAGACACATATTTGGATAGACAGTTATTAAGAGAGATAGATAGATAGATAGATAGATAGATAGATAGATAGATAGATAGATAGATAGATAGATAGATAGATAGATAGATAGATAGATAGAACAGACAGATACAGATATGTTTTGTTGTCTAATTTAAATTAATCATAAATTATTTATGAAAAGAGCTCAAATACTTCTGAAGATTAAAAGAAAACAGTTATTACTACCATGTGAGGGAAACATAATAATAAATAGTCTATTTTTTATCTCTTGATCTATTCTTTATTTGTCTTGCTCTTTTTTTCTTTCTTTCTTTCTCTCTCTCTTTCTACAGGAAGTAGTTAACTGCTATGAAGCAGGCTTGTCTGGCACAGTACTAATCTCAAATGGTCTTTAATGGGAAACAAATGGTTAAAACAATAGATATCAGCATTCTATAATGCAGTAGAAAATGATGTTATAACAGATGACTGGATGAATGAATGAACGGATACAGTGATTATTATCCCTAAACAGGAACTGCTTATCCCAAAAGGAAAAAACTGTCATTATTCACCTTCATTCCGTTCCAAACCATTTTTATTTTTCATGTTTGTTTTTCAACAAAAAAAAAAGAGAAATTCCTACTCTGTGATTCTGTCGCGGTGCTTAACAGCTGACTGGAGCGAGTTATCATGTGGATGACTTAAATTTCATCTGTTCCTCACAAAGGGGTGTCATATGAAATATAGCTCACATCTGGACTTTTATGATACTTTTCTAATGCTTTACTCCACAGTCATTGATATTGTGTATATGGAAAAAAGAACTAGTGTGTAGAATTTCTCCTTTGTGTTTCACAGATGTAAGGAAGTAATATGGGTTTGGAACAAATGAGGGTTAAAAATGTCCCAAGATGGCAGAATTTGAGTAATAATTTTACTTTTACTTTTACTTTTTTTTAATAATGGAAAACATAACATTATACGGCCTGCGGTTATATCTGTGTACCCAAACCGCATCTGTTTGCTGTCTTCTTACCCTTTTACCTTTTAAAACTAACACTCAAATGCACAGTCTGGGTATGGTGAAAGATAAGCATGTGCTTCAGCGCACCTGAATAGAGCAGGTGTCCTACCTCTCCAGTACACAAACATCAGACAGGCAGATCTAAGCCAGATTGTTTTGTTCTGTTATTCCACCCTATGAAGAGAGAAAGTGTGAGTCTGAGTGCTTATGTGTCTGTGTGTTAGTTACATTTGTATACAGTGTGTTTAACAGAACACCATCACCATGTTTAGTCAGAGAGAGAGAGTCCACTAGTATTACAATGAAATATGATAGGTCCCATCTTCAAAGCCAATCGGCAGTCACTGCAAATTCTGTTGTTAATAACACAAACGTTCATTATCACTGTATTTTTTTTTTTTTTTGCAGTCATCGCAGAGTCGCGCGATCCAACAGCGTAACTACCGCCGTTCAAGCTGATCTTGACCTACTGGACGATATCAACCAAGAGCAGTTCGTGCAGACCCATCAGGGGTCCGGCGTCCGCCAGCCGTCTCGAGACGCAGCCACCTCCACGGTCAGCATCCAGGGCTCTGGAAACCACTACCACGCCTGTGCCCAGGATGACTACTCTGACGTGGGCTTTGACCCCTCCATTCTGCCACCGCCGGACCCCTGGATGGATGGAGCGACAGAGGAGGAATACGGAGGTGAAGTGACAGGGTCGGTTTGTCCGCAGGACGGACGCTGGTTTCTGAAGCTGCTGCAGGCCGAGGTGGAGAGGATGGAGGGTTGGTGCAGACAAATGGAGCAGGATGAACGTGACAATGAGTTACCGGAAGAGAGTGAGTAAATCTTAATGTAGTGTCCGCCCACCTGGACTGCAACTTTGGCCTTTGTTCGCAGGTTCAAACGTATATTCCACATAATTTTTTAGTGTTATATGGATTTTTTTAGGCAATATAATTGCATTCTATATATATGATTCAAGCGCTAAAAGGCGTTTTAAGGGGATTAAAAGCGTGTTTGGAACAGCATTTTGAAGTACACCTTAGAAGTACACATTGGTACCTTAGAGGTACATACTGGTACCTTAAATGTACATATCTGTACCAAAATGGTACATATTCGGACCATTTAAATGGTACTATATACCATTGACAAGTTTTTGTACCTTTTTTGTAAGAGTGTAGGTGTATATGACTTTGTTTCTACTGTTTCTAACACAAACACATAATTTTCTATTAAACTGCTGTCATGTAGCCTAGAAATCTAGACGCACCCTAGCGGCCGCAAAATATATTTGCTGCCAGGGTTTAGTCTAGGCACTCACAATACACTTAACCGGTCCAAAAACCAAAATTTGGTCAGGCCAATCACATCGTGTGTAGCGTCTGTGGGGCGGGCTTAACATGATGACGACAGAGCTGCAACGGTTCCTACTTGAAAACAGAGAATGGCTGCTGCTGGAGAACAGCTATCTTTTGAAGCGGCTTTGGCCGCGACTCTGGAGGACTTAGACTTATGTTTTTCTTTGAGAGAAGAGCAAATAAACCCTACTGAAGTCCTTTTTAAGCAAGAAAGATGTGTTTGGAGTTTTGCCGACTGGTTACGGTAACTACGTCACCTTCTTCGTTGCTCTGATCCGTCATAGCGCTATCCTATTGCGTGCAGAGGCATTTTGAGGGACAACCTTATATCCCGCCCCTTGCATTGAGCCGTTTGTGTGAAGAGTTGCCAGACCTTACATCTTGATGTAGGTCTGGCTAACCAGGCTAGCTGTCATGTTTTTCACTTGAAGGGACACTCCACTCTAAAAAAAAATAGGCTCATTTTCCAGCTTCCCTGGAGTTAATTATTTTTAATTTTTTTTTAAAATTAGGCCGTTTTAAAATCCATATCACTTTAGGATAGCTTAGCATAATTTATTGAATCTGATTAGAAGATTAGCATCGCGCTCAAGCGTTTCGATATTTTTCCTATTTAAAACTTGACTCTTCTGTAGTTACATCGTGTACTAAGATCGACAGAAAATTAAAAGTTTTGATTTTCTAGGCATATATGGCTAGGAACTATACTTTCATTCTGGCGTAATAATCAAGCCTGATGTAACATGGCTGCAGCAGGCGCAATGATATCACGCAGTGCCCGAAAATAGTTCCCTTGGTAACTTTCAATAGCAACAAAACTCTTTGGTTATTTTTTAGCGCGATGCTAATGGTCTAATCAGATTCAATGGATTATGCTAAGCTATGCCTAAAGTGGTAGCACCAGACCCGGAGATCAGCTGAATGGATTCCAAAACGGTAAAAATTAAATGCTGGAAAATGAGCCTATTTTCAAAAAAATGGAGTGTCCATTTAAGTATGGCGGCAGCCGCGGCACGTAGCTAAGATTGGATCTCATTGGTCCTTTAAATCTTTGTATCTTATGACTTCCAACAAGACATGCAAGAGCCAGTGACATTCAGTGTTATTGATGTGCTGCCATATGTGAACTTAAGGGGGTTGCACACCGGACGCGCAGCGCCGGGCCATTCTAAAAAATCGAACACATTGTTTTTTATGAGTATACGCACACCTGTCCGGGGTGCCTAGCTACAAGTCAGGAAGTTGATCAAATCCCTGTCACGCCACTCACATAGTTTAACATTAAATAACATCATATTTGTCCCAAATCATTAACGATTAACATTGTCTGCTAACATATATTTTGCATTTTGAAGTAGACGCTATCTGACTAAGCTAATGCGCACTTCCGTTGTACGACACTTCCGAGTTGTCCTAGACGCGACGCAGCATGGCACGCTGCTTTTTTTGTCCGGTGTGCGACCCCCTTTAGTGTGTTGAAGTGTTAAAGGGAAACCAGGCAAGTCTGCGTAATATTTCTCTACGAGCTCCCCCTGGTGTCTGAAAGTAAATGCTTTCAAACACACTGTCGTAAAAACGAACTGTTGTCCCTCCCCCCTCGGAACCAAGTTTATCAGCTTATTTCCAATCCAGTTATGTTTCCCTTCCGTCAAGGGTTTTCTATGCTTCTTCCGCGGCTCTGCCATTTGCAACAATCGCTAGCCGTGTTTAGCTCGCCTGCCTCTGTGTTGTTTGCCGTAAAGTGATCCTGCTTCTCGCGATATCTGAGACTTTTCGAGACTGAAGGATACTGGGTCGGATACAGCGAACTTGCAAGTGGGGTATTCTTCCTACAGACGGTAGGGGCGGGCGAGAGAATCTTCATTCGTCCAGTAATGAGTCATTTAACCATAAACCGACTTACGAAGATGATTTATTAACATAAAAATGCTGCCTTTTGTCCCTTTAATATGTGATGTATTGATTGCTAAATACGCTCAAAAAATATTTTTCCGTCACAAACATATAATTTTGCTTTAGAGAACATTTATAAATTATGGATACACCGATACACCAAATACTTGGAATGACAATATGTAATTTAAGTCTCAGGGGTGCCCAGCATGTGTCTGTGAGGTTTCAGCTCAAAATACCTCACAGATCATTTATTATAGCATGTCCAAAATGCCCATATTTAGGTGGGAGCCAAAACACGAGTTTTCATGCATGTACCTTTAAATGCAAATGAGCTACAGCTCAGACAGTGATGTTAAAAATGGATCTAATTCCTGTGAATACAATCTAAGACAATCTTTAGCACTACCATGTGATAATAAAGCTTTTGGGTTAAATTAACCAGTCAATCAGTGGCCATAGGTGGGGCTTTATCAGTGTGATGTCACATTGACGAGCGAATCCAAACAGCATGTCTAATGAGCCTGCTTTGGTTCATGGGGATTAAAAAATAAGAAAAAGGTGGATTTTTTATTGTTAGGTGGGTGTATTCACACATTTATGTCCAACCACCTTGTCAAAGTGTAAAATGTAAAATATCAACACACTGGATTAATTTGGATGGCTTTGCAATGTTCCTATATAAGATAACATGACAGCATGTTAATGTACAATAATTTGTTCGTATTTAACTTTAAAAAGAAACAAAGTCATATATATCTAAAATGGCATGAGTAAGTAAATTATGAGAAGTTTCTTATATTTAGGTCAACTACTCCTTTAGACTAGTGACACAGTCGAAACTATTTACAGAATAATCAGCCGCACTGCACGAGGTCATTTCACAGTCTGGTTCCCTCCATCCGGCCCGCTTCTTTTTATTCACTTCCCGCCTTTTCCCAGTTGAAACACACTCACAGCTCAGCGATCATCTTAAAGTCAGTCACAAAGCCTGCTTGTTCATCTATCTGCTGTCTGTGTCTCATACATACCAGACATTTGGACCAATAGGGAGCCACCCTGTCTTTCTCTCTCTCTTTTCTTTGGTGTGGGTATGGTTTTCCCCTGTTTCTATATTTGACATCTCTCTCACTCTCTCTCACTCACTCTCTCGTCTCTGTCACTCTTCACTCTTTCCTGACTACAAAACAAAATATGCTAATCTGTGTCCTGTGTCAGCTCATTGTTTGCCATATGGTCTCTTGCTGCTGCATATGTTGAACAGATCAAGTTCATCTCATAGGCTCTGTGTGCATGGCTCTCGCTCACTGGCCAGAACTGGAGCCTTTGCATGGCAAACATTAGCTTCCTTTAGGAGAATTCAGTCCTGTCTGGTAATCTGATACGATGTTTACTTTCTTTCACTCGCAAAAATCTGTCTTTCCGCATCACACTCTTGTTGTCTGTGTATGTGTGTGATGTGTGATTTTCTTGGCTCATCGCCTTCGCAGGAGTGTTTATTTGGTGTGCACGGTAAACACTCCTCCTGCTTCTCAGGTCTCTACATTTAGGTTCCCAAGGCTTAGATATTTACGACCTCCTCGTTGCTTCAAAGAGACAGCATTTAAACATTAACTGGATGTGTTAGCTGTAGCGATGCGGACACGCTCGGAAGACGCACGCATTATTGCTTTGTTGCTGGGAGTTTCTTATTGGTACTGTTTAAAGGAATAGTTCACCCGTGATTTCATTACCTTCATGTCAGTCCAAACTGTAAGCTGTTATTTTTCAGTACAATTGAATTTTTAAAACAATCACGAATCAAAACAACATATGGATCCAAGTCAGACAATAACTCTTAAATCAAATGTGGCACCTATGGGACAAATCAAACATCACCAACATCAAACGTCAGTGCTTCTCGAGTATCTCGTATCCAAATTATGTTAAACCCTCGCAGTGGGCACATCTCAAGTACTTCAGTTTTAGTGAACTTCATTCTTCATTCTGTGTGTTTGTTTGTGTAGTCCTTGGCAAGATTCGGAGCGCGGTGGGCAGTGCTCAGCTGCTGATGTCACAAAAATTCCAGCAGTTCCGGGAGCTGTGCGAAGAAAACTTGGTAAGTTTATACCGGCCAATCAGAGCACGCCTGCACTTGGTAGCCCCGCCCCCGGAGTACTGCTAGTTCCACTGGTTCTGGCATAGCATAATCCAAATCGTTACCAAATTCCATTATGTAAACTATTCCAGTAGAACAGATGGTTCACGTATAATCTTTTCTTCCTCTGACAGAATCCCAACGCCCACCCGCGGCCCGTCTCTCAGGATCTGGCAGGATTCTGGGATATGCTGCAGCTGTCTATTGAGAACATCAGTCTAAAGTTTGATGAGCTACACCAGCTGAAAGCCAATAACTGGAGAGTTTTGGATCCTCCTGAGAGAAAGGTACAAGCATTATATCACAAATCCAGATGTATTACTCACCCAAAACTGGCTGAAAATGAACACCGATATATCAATACAGCACATTAACAATGCATCGTGTAGTAGTTTTGTTACGTTGGCATGCATTTGATGCTTTATTATCAGTTTATTATTTACAATTTTGGTTTTAAAATTATCATTTTATAGCTTGGCCAATGCTATCTCATTGCAATTCGTACATATTTTACAAGGTTGCTTATTTTTATTAATTCGTACGAACAGATTTGTACATTTTTGTACGATTTGCCTTAAAGGGATAGTTCACCCAAAAATGAAAATAATGTCATTAATGACTCACTCTCATGTCGTTCCAAACTCGTAAGACCTCCGTACATCTTCAGAAAATAGTTTAGGTTTTATATTTAGTTAGAGCTTGTTGACCCTTCATTGAAAACCTATGTACGGTATACTGTCCATGTCCAGAAAGGTAATAAAAACATCATCAAAGTAGTCCGTGTGACATCAGTGGGTCAGTTAGAATGTGTTGAAGCATCGAAAATACATTTTGGTCCAAAAATATAAAAAATTACGACTTTATTTAGCATTATCTTCTCTTCTGCGTCTGCAGTGATGCGGCTGACGTGTTATCTGGCGCGCCCCAGCTTTTTTTGTGCGCCCGAGCTTCGTTTACAATCTGAGGGAGACGCACGCTGTACGTTTGAAAAAAAAAATACTTGCAAACATGTCTGAGGATAACACTTCATCCGCATCACTGCAGTCACGTGACTTCAGTCACGTGCACACGGTTCAGAACAGAACCGGAAAAAAGACAATGCTGAATTAAATCATAATTTTCTTATTTTTGGACCTAAATGTATTTTTGATGCTTCAACACATTCTAACTGACCCACTGATGTCACATGGACTACTTTGATGATGTTTTTATTACCTTTATGGACATGGACAGTATACCGTACATAGATTTTCAATGAAGGGTCAACAAGCTCTCGGACTAAATATAAAACCTCTTAAACTGTGTTCCGAAGATGAGGGTGAATAATTAATGATATTATTTTCATTTTTGGGTGAACTATCCCTTTAACACATGTGAGGTTGAGGTGGGTTTTCGTTGTTTTTTATGATTATCGTACTTTTTGCACAATTAACTTCAGCCAACTTGTAAAAAAATACGATCTCACGGAAAGTCGTGTTATAGTCACGAAAAATTAGATTTATTTGTGTCCATGGCACAAAATTCAGCTTTTTTTCGTGCCTTGAGCATGAATGTCTTTTTCGTGTCATTCGCACAAATTTTTTATAAATAGTTTTTCGTGTCTGTGACACGACTTTCTTTTCATGTAATTTTATGCATTGTTTTCTAATTTTTCTTTTCTTTTTTAAATCATTGTCGCTTGGAGTTGGGGCTAGAGTTGGGGTTTGGGTTTGGATGTCTAAAAATGTAACAGAAAGTGAATCTAACCCAAACCCCAAGCGACAATGGTAAGAAAAACAATGAGAAAACAATACATAAAATGACACAAAAAAGAAAGTCGTGCAACTGACGTGAAATAGACAAAAAATTAGAATTTCAGCCATAGACACAACTAAATGTATCAAACTTTTTTTTGACCGTAACGCGACTCTCCGTGAGATCAGTCTGTGTGAAATAAGTACGAATTCTCATGAGATCAGGCTGGCTTGGCCCATGCATGTTGCACGATCTGATTTAATTTACCCCCGATCTCATTATTTAATGTGTTTTGTTGTTGACAGTGATCTGTGGTTTAAAGCGATGCTCCCAAATTGCACGCTGCATGCTGTTCGCTTTGCTCCCAACGGTCCCGTTTACCTCACGGCTGTCGGGTCTGACAAAACATGTGGCCTCTGTTATTGCCCAGCGACCCTTGACGCATAACCCAATGCGTTGGGCTGACGCCCGACACTTAAAAGCAATTATGGTCAATGACCCTGGTTTGTTGTTGTTGTCCAGGAGAAGCGCGTACCCCCTCCGGTACCCAAGAAGCCGGGCAAGCGTCCTGCGCTGCTAGTGCGAGACAGATCCCTGGAGGGCTCCCAGCGTCTGGAGGCACGCAAACGGCTTCTAGCGGCTAAACGCGCCGCTGCCTCTCAACGTCAGAGCTCGGCTACAGAATGCGCAGATAGCATTGAGATCTACATCCCAGAAGCCCAGACAAGATTATAAACACGCACACACACAATAAAGAGGTGCTTTCAAACCTAAATAGACGCCAACACACACAGTCGACTACAATACAAAGTACTGAATGACAAAGACTAAGGCAGGGTAGCTGTAATATAATCACTCCTCTTTTCTAGTGTAAAAGAGAGTTACTTCACTGTGGGGTTATACTGTATGTATTAAAGATTTTCGTTGCTCCCTTTTAAACTCCCAAAGACTTTAATATTTCTATTCGACACTCTTATTATATTAAAATAATAATATATACAACATACTGTGTCTGCTATTATTACTACCCACACCAAGTATTTCTTAAGTTATTTGTCATAATTTTTTTTTGATAGAGCCATAAGTCTGGTGTTCCGATCACTTCTGGAGATTTATACAGTGATGTAGCTGTGATTGTTGTGTGTTTGTGTGTCAAGTTTATGTGTTATACACTCTCTCACGTGTCACCCTGCACCTCTGAGACTGGGCGAGGTTGTTCTGTTCTCGGTATCATGGGATATAATAGCGAAACCACATCTTCTCTCCTTTCTTCGTATAATTTTCAACTTCCCTCTAAATCACCTCCTGTTCTTTTAAATCGTCCTGTATTTGTCTTTACTCACGTTCTCATTTCTGATCCAGACTATTTTAGTACTATCACTCACCTGTTTGACTGATGTCTGTCATTTGTGACACATGCAGCACTTTTAAATCCTCCCCTGATTCGACACATTCACATCAGTGACCGTAATGCTGTCGGATCATGACACACTTCACAGCTCTGATTCATAAATTATCAACGTGTCACGTTGTGAATCATCACGTACCGTTGCTCAAGGATTCAATACAGCTTTAAGGACCCATGCACAGTGACTTCTAGCAAATTAAATGAAAATGCTTTATGCAAATGAGCAGTGATGTAATGCAGCAAGTGAAGACAGAGGAGCTTGTAATGTCATTCTTTCACACTTTTAAAAATAAAGGTGCTTTATGATGTCATTGTAAAACCATTTTTGGATGAATGATTATAAAAAGAAACTGTAAAGGGGGCATTTCACAAAAAAATGTAAGATGTCAAATAAATCTTTGGTGTTCCTAGAGTACGAATGTGAAGTTCTCAAAATAACCCATAGATAATTTATTATAACATGTTAAAATTGCCACTTTGTAGGTGTGAGCAAAAATGTGTCGTTTTTGGGTGTGTCCTTTAAAATGCGAATCAGCTGATTTCTGCACTAAATGGCAGTGGTGTGGTTGGACAGTGCAGATTAAGGGGCGGTATTACCCCCTTCTGACATCACAAGGGGAGCCAAATGTCAATGACCTATTTTTTCACATGCTTGCAGATAATTGTTTGACAAAACTAAGTTACTGGGTTGTTAATTTTCACATTTTCTAGGTTTATAGAGGCACTGGGGACCCAATTATAGCACTTAAACATGGAAAAAGTCAAATTCTCATGATATGTCCCCTGTAACATCTGAAGAACTTTTCTGTGTCAATAAAGGGGTATGAAAGAAATGGTTCTTATAAGACCCTGTGTCTGAAAGGTTCTTTAAAGGGATAGTTCACTCAAAAATGCAAATTCTGTCATCATTTAATCACTCTCATGTTGTAACAAACCCGCATAAATTTCTTTGTTCTGATGAACACGAAGGAAGAAATTTTGAGAAATGTTTGTAACCAAACCGTTCATGGACCCCATTCACTTCCATAGTAGGAATAAATAATACTATTGAAGTAAATGGGGTCCACGAATGCTTTGGTTACAACAGGGTTCCCACGGGTCCTTGAAATCCTTGAAAGTTTGTGAATCTGGGGGGAAAAATTCAAGGCCTTGGGAAGTTTTTGAAAATATGCATACATAGATACAGGTCATTGAAAGTGCTTGAATCTATTTTATACAAGAAGTTTTCTGGAAAAAAATCCATATTATTCCCTTTGTAGTGTAGGATAATATCATAAAAATTCTAGACTTTTTAAGCACACGTGCTAAAGTGTTTGCTTTAAATGCTTATATCTTCTGTATGCGAATGTTGATTCATACCAAAATGCTTTTTAGCATAGTTGTGTTTGACACATGAAAACATCTCGGGTTACGTATGTAACTGTTGTTCCCTGAGAAGGGAACGAGGCGCTGCGTCTCCCTTTCCATACTTCCTGCATCCCTGTAACGCCGTCTTTGGCAATATTTCAGATAGCGATATACTTCCTGGCTCCCGCGTCACCCTGTCTTTGTCGTTAAGCCTCACCATTGGTTGAATTTGATATCAACATTCAGACGCACTTACCCCTGGAGGCGTCCCCAAAGTGTCACCGCGGTGACGCAGCGCGAGTTCCCTCGAAAGGGAACTGTAACAATGTGTCTTTGAAGGTAACGCAATGTAACCTTGCTCTCACTTAAAATGTGTCCCCACATTTAGTCCTTGAATTTGAGGGTATTGGACCTGGAAAGTCCTTGAAAGGTCCTTGAATTTGTAGTTGACTAAGGTGTGGGAACCTTGTTACAAACATTTCTTGAAATATCTTCCTTTGTGTTCATCAGAACATAGAAATGTATACAGGTTGGTAACAACATGAGGGTGACTAAATGATGACAGAATTTTCATTTTTGGGTGAACTATCCCTTTAAGGAACCAAAAATGGTTCTTCAATATCATTGCTTTGAATAACCTATTAAGCACCTTTATTATTAAGAGTGTATGTTCACATATATGTGTCTTGCATAATATGTAGTATGCGAAACCTTTGTATGCAAAAAAATAGTATGGGAGAATACCCAACTCCGAGTTCTTAGTATGCATGGACACTATTATATCCCATGAGGTGAGGAGCCGCCAAATTCAAAAACATCCGTGTCACTCAAGTATGTGTGTGTTCATTTCCACATTTAAGTGCATGTAACCAAGTGCTTCCTAATATTTCTTTATTTTAACAAAAATGTAGCATTTATAAATATATAAAAAAAATTCAGTTTCATCTTTTTTATTTATACTAAGACGTACATAACCATAGCATCCCTTTGGAGACGGTGCAGGTTGACACAAAGCAGAGCACATGCCATCCGTTTTATAATTTTTTTGTTTATGGATCCCTATTGATATTTTATTGTTCAATTTTTGTGTAACCCTTTCATGCTGCTCTCACGTAACCAACGCTGCATCATTGTTGCACTCCAGTAGTCCGCAGCACTAAGTTCCTCAATACTTGGTGTAGTCCAAATCTAACTGCGCTGTCTCACCTTTGTCGATAACTGATACTATGTATTTGCACTTGTTAAATATGTTAAATAAACAAATATATTTCTCTCTGTTTTTCCAGGATATATAAGATGTTTCACTGTGGATAGACACACGACTATATATTATAATATATTATTACCCAGCAGCCAATGTGCAGCCGCTCTCTATTTTCATATACAGTTGAGTTTCATTGGCTTTAGTTTAATCCTCGTAGGGATTTCTATTATTAACCAAACTCGCACTAGAGAGCCCTTACTGTGGTTAATGTTTGTTTTTATATATTGTTGATGTTTAAACGCTCAGCCTTAATTTATGAAGATACGATAGTCATGCACAACGTAGCCTCAGGGGAGACTATATAACGTGTGTATGAAAGTGTGTGTGTGTATATATATGTGTGTTTGTGTATATCTCAAAATTTTACCTTAGAAATCAAAGCATTCGACTATCTTTGCGTATTGATATTTCTTTTTATCAAATGTTTCAGTATTTACAAGACATTTCCATCAAAATAACTGCCTTGGATTTATTTACAGTTCCATTAAAAAGTGACACTTATACATTTTTGATAGTGACAATATCTGGATTAATGTGGACAATCAGTGACAAACAATATTGTCCATATTTTTGTATAAATCACACTAAACTTATTTGATTTATTTATTTCTTTTCCCCTCGATCCTTTATAAGTATTAAAAGATTTATTAGACATTACAGAGATATTTTATGAGTACTTTTTGCTAAGAAAGATCACAAATCATTTCCTTGATGGTTGTCTATCACTGAAATAATGAATAATAATTTGTTTTATATTTGGCAACATAATCACATCTGACTGTAGGGTTTTATCTCCCAAAACAGAAGTGAATCAGATTATTGCCAAACTATGAACCGAGCACCCACCCACAGATTTAATGTGTAATGAAGGCATATTACTATACTGTGTGTAAATACATGAATGTTCTTCATTGTAAATGTAACCTATACATCTAATGATATATTACTACTTACATTTTGTATTTATTGTAACAACACTGTTGATGTTATGGCACGTGTATGAAATTTTGATCATTAAAATGACACTCGGAGCAACAGGGTGATTCTTATTTTTTTTTTACATATCTCGGTTTGATTCTATTAACATGACTTTATGTGTAAGTCTCCAGCATGTGTAGTTTCAGATCGAATGGCCTTAGGTAACCATATAGGAGCAAATCCCTCTTTTGACTCATTAGTAGACACCTTCAGGCTATTTCTAAAGAGGAACACAGAATACAGATGAACTCTATTCAAATCCATGCCTGAAAGGTCTTTATATACCCATTTAAAATAGGTGTTAGTTTAATTAAGAGCTCAGATCTGGTAATAAGTATGATCACTTGTTGCCAACTAGACCGGTGACCCTTTTGAATGTTGTTTATTTGAATCTTGGCTAAAGGAAAGAACAGCTGTCTGACCGAGTGTGAATTAGATATCCAGGACAGACGTGTCACAGCTAATCCGCCTTTATTGTCTGCGCTCGGATACACAGACACGCACGCTCTCGCAGACGCCATTGGCAAGCTATGGTTGACATCTGGTTTTAGCTACTGCTAATTAAATGCAGGATTATGCTAATTGGCGTTCTTGTGAAGCTTACACACAGAAGAATGTCAGTATGATTTAGTGATAGCCTGTAGGAACACGACTTTCATGTCAGAGATGTCGAGGTAGGGCAGTGGTAGGATGGGATAAATCACATCTTCAAGATGTACCTGATCTGGAGGGCTTCCGCTCTATAAAACCACCTTCATCTATCTGGCCTAACAAGCGCTGATGGAAATATGCAACATCTGAAGGTGAATCTATCCCTTGATCCTTTGTTTTGAACTTCTTATCCCAGAACCTTGCCAGTTTGGGAAAAGTTTAAACAAAAGTAGCTCACAAAAGTCGTGGGTTCGATTCCCAAGGAAGACAGATACTGATAAAACATACACCATGTTGCACCGTGTCGTTTTTGATACATGTAAAAATCTAAATGTTAACGCAATAAACACATATCGCTAAGGTTTATTGTGACTTCATGTATATAGTTTTACATAGGCAGTTTATACTGCTTGGCCTTTCAGTAAACACAGACAGGGCTTAGATTAAGCCAGTAGTAAGTCTTAGTTAAATTAAGACATTTAAGTAGCTTTAATAAATTTACCTTAGAAAAAACATTACTAGTGTATATTTTAAGACAAAATAATGGCACTAGTCAACTTTTAAAGTGGATCAAAACCTTTCATATAAGTTTTTGTCTTGGACAACTTTGATCAACTTTTTACAAATGTTGACTAGTATATTTAAAGATATTTAAGTGCAAGTTGTTTATAGTTACCCTACTGAAAAATCCAGCATAAGCTGGTAGCTGGTTTTAGCTGGTTTAAGGTGGCAGTAGCTGGTCTAAGCTGGTCCTCCCAGCCTGGCAAAGCTGGTCTTTCAGTCTGACCAGCTAGACCAGCTTAAAAAGTGACCAAAACACAGACCAGCTTGCTACACCAACATTACCAGCTAAAACCAAGCTGGGAGAGCACAGGGTTCCCACACCTTAGTTAACTTCAAATTCAAGGACCTTTCAAGCACTTTCCAGGTGCAATACCCTCAAATTCAAGGATTAAATGTGGGGACACATTTCAAGTGAGAGCAAAGTTACATCGAGTTACCTTTTAAGATACATTGATACAGTTCCCTTTCTAGGGAACTCGTGCTGCGTCACTGCGGTGACACTTTGGGGACGCCTCCAGGGGTAAGTGCGACTGAATGTGTATATCAAATTAAACCAATGATTAGGGTCAAAGACAGGGTGACGCGGGAGTCAGGAAGTGTATTGCTATCTGAAATATTGCCAAAGACGGCGTTACAGGGACGCAGGAAGTATGGCAAGGGAGACGCAGCGTCTTGTTCCCTTCTCAGTGAACAACAGTTACATAAGTAACCCTAGACGTTTTCATGTGCCAAACACAACTATGCAAAAAAGCATTTTGGTATGAACCAACATTCGCATACAGAAGATATAAGCATTTAAAGCGAACAGTTTAGCACGTTTGCTTAAAAAGTCTAGAATTTTTATGATATTATCCTACACTACACAGGGAATAATATGGATTTTTTCCCCAGAAAACTTCTTGCATAAAATAGATTCAAGCACTTTCAATGACCTGTATTTATATATGTACATTTTCAAAAACTTCCCGAGCCTTATATTTTTCCCCTAGATTCACAAACTTTCAAGGTTTTCTAGGACCCGTGGGAACCCTGGAGACTGGTCTTAGCTGGATCTTTCAGTAGGGTAGGACAGCGCAAACATGCATTTTAGGCTGGGACTAGACTTGTGCCCTGTCTGCATAACCAGGCATTTATTTTTAAGAATAAGTCTAAATGAATTAAGGAGATGCACGCAGCATTTTCGTAGAAAACAAAACTTTATTTAAACACCGTGTGACCCCTATTTGCCACATACATTGCACAGTAAGGAGGAGAAGTCACATATCATTGGGCATCATGTCACATTGGCTACTGTAAATGCACGGTTCTAAGGTCCCAAAACCTATAATTCAATATTTTTGGTGAGATAAAACCATTCTTTCCTTTAATCCTCTTAAAGTGGTCTCAACTTGGTAAACCAAAAGAAAATAACAAAACTAATACAATTCATGTAGTGTTCATCTTTCAGCTTGTTTGTGTTTGTGTGTGTATGTTTAAGGGTGGAGCGGGGAGCATGTGGGCACATTCACTGGCCGTTTCTACACTGAGTATTCGGAGGAAATCTCAGACTATAGTTCTGCTACATCTGAATATCCCTCGAGATAAATGAAAAGAAAAAATACTAAAGACAGCATTTGAAACTTTACAACAAAAATAATACAAAAACTGAACGTCTATGAGACACAGAACGACCCGGTGCAGTAGTGATTAAAGTCTGTCGGAGAGAAAGCTAGAGTTGATACTGAGATGACCTGCCATTTTGTGCAAAAAAACTGAGGCAGAATGAACAATGTCAGATGCGTTTTCTCAAAAAAATGAGGCAAAATAAACGATCACAGAGCCGAATCTCTGAGGAACCAGAAAGAAAGACTCGTGAGGAATGAAACAAGGAGAAGCGCTTGTCTTCTCCAAACAAGGAAAGACAGGAAGTCGTTGTACTGTATTTGGTTTTGGTCCCCTGTGTACAAAACAAACGATACATATTTATTTACATATAAATGGAATACAAAAAAAAGAACTGACTGCCAAGGCACCTTGAAATGCTTTACATAAAGGAATCCTCATCAATTTGATTTACATTTACCAAAAATAGAAATGATCAGGTCATGCTTGTTTGCTTTCGGTTGCTCAGTCAAGTTTTTTAACTCCGTTTGGAGTTCGGGGGCTTGGGATCGGGGAGCAAGAAACAAACGCGGATGAAGCGGCTTCATCCATCCGTCTTCAGGCGAGGAGCTGTTTCGCCTGCAGCTCCATTTCTGCGGCCCTCTTCAATGCCACATCAACCAGCAGCTGAAAGCCACTGAAGTCCTGGGTGAGGTCGGGTGGGGTGGGTGGAGGAGTGTTGAACAGCCCACTCTGGGGACTGATGTTACCCTCTCCGCTCACCCCGATGCCCCCTCGACACCCGAAAAGGCCGACCACGTCTGTGATCGGAAGCTCTGTGGCTCCCTCGACACCCAAACCGGGCACTCGCCCGCCTTGGGCCGTCGAGCCGATACCTTGCGTGGCTGTGATGGTGGTGTGGCAGATAACGGAGGGTCTGGGTAAGACAGGTCCAGGTGAGGGGGGCGTTTTGGGAGACAGGGCCTTTTTAGGGTAAGCGGCCGAGATGGGTGTGTTGCTGGCCGAGTGTGGGGAACCGGGTTCGTAACCGCTGCGGTCTTCTCCGTTGGCAAGCAGGCCGTGTTTGGGGGACTGGGAGCTGTCGCTCAGCATCTCGCCGCCTTTGCTGCCCCGCCGAGAGATGGTGAACTGGTTGGGGTCTTTGCCGTCTTTCCGGAGCATCTCGGGAAGGAGTCGCCGCCGAGCGTTTATGAACCAGTTACACACCTGTGGAGAGAGGAGCACATTAGGATACATCGAAACGATACTTTGCATCAATTAAATAAATTATATATTATGTCTTATTTTAAATGTAACACAATCTGCAGTATTAAATGTAGTAGGATCCTTACTGCTTTAAAAAAACATTTTTATCATTTTCCTTCAACAATAAAATTTGGGTGTATGTTTTATATATATATATATATATATATATATATATATATATATATATATATATATATATATATATATATATATATATATATATATATATATATATATATATATATATATATATATGATAAATATATATATATATATATACTAGTCAACATTTGCAGTGGATCAAAAAAGTTTATCAAAGTTGTCCTACGACAAGAATGGGTATTAGGGATTGGTTTTATGTAAACATTTATTAAAGGTTTTGATCCACTTCGAATGTTGACTAGTGTATATATATATATATATATATGATAAATATATATATATAATTAATTAAAAATATTGTTAAGCTATTATTTTGAAATTATAATTTCAAAATAATAGTTTAACAATTTTTTTTATTCATTTTATTAATAAAAATTTTTTTTAAAGCAATAAAATAACTTGAAAAGTAGCTTTAATAACATAAAATGGGTGTGTTTTATATAAATTATATATATTTATATATATAACATTTCAAAAATAATAGTTTAACACTTTAAAAAAAATAATTTTAATAATAACAATGTTTATTTTAGCAATAAATTATTGACACTTGCATTCTGCAATTCATTTTTAACTGTATGCTCTTATAAATAATTTGTTTACGCCTCTTCAGTGATTGAATGCTAATCTGTGGTTTAAAATGGCAATTCATGACACTGTATTGAGCTGACATGTGACGGTTCCCTGACATCTATTTTAGTTTTTCCTCTTTTAAAAAAGGCTGACCAGTTAAAATCAAACCAGGAAGCTCTCGGTGGTACGCATTTCTCTCAATCACCTAAGTAACAGTTCACCTTTATATCTCCGAGATTGCTCTTTTTGGTGGGCCTAAGGGCTTTAGCCTTAATCATGCTAATAGCTTTGTATCTTTCGTGGCTCTGGTGAGTCTTACCTGAGGGAGTGTGAGATCTACTCTAATGCAAATAAAGCATTTTCAGCTATAGAAAACGTATGCGAATACTTCAGTGTGTATCTTTATCTCACTTTAAATAAAGACCAATTACTGCCTTCTGCTAATGGCCGACTATTAACACCTCACGTCTATATCAACAACTGAATTATTCAGCCTTTTTAGTCAATGCAGATGTCACACTGCAGGTAATCATTTACATTTAAAATTAAATGAAAACAAACCTGAAATCTATTTAGACAAACGTTTACAGTACTAGCGGACCTCATTTGTATATCATATATTATACGGTATATGACACTATATGAACATTTAAAACCTATCTCCATAATCTGATTATTATTAAATATTCTGTATTAATTAAAAAATTAGAGCAATTTTCATGTTTTTTATTCACTCATTTAATTAATTTACGTTTACAATATTGTTAAAACGTTTCTCTTTTCAGCCTGGTAGTACACATTCAAACAAAGTATACTTGTTACAATATTAAGCAAAGTTGTTTATCTATTCTAATGTTGACCTAATTTCCCCACACACGTGTGTGTTACGTTATGCCACGCTAAAATAAATAACCTGAAGTTCTTTCACTGTATCTATAAAAGGGGAGCGCTTTCAAGTTGCAATCCTCAGTATGGTAATGCAGCTGTATTGTCTTCCTGTAAGTCTCTTCAGAAAAGAAGCCACTATAGCTCTCTGGGTAATGGGCCGGTATTGTGTATCCAACGGTCAGCCTGAGCCTGGTAGTCTTCACTATGTTAATGTGTGTGTGCATTGTGTCTCCCTATTGTTAGTGAGACAGCTGGCTGAGCACAGGGGAAATTCCTGGCCCAGTGTCTGAGCAAGTCTCTCTCTCTCCTCTCTATATGGCCACATCTCCGATGACTCAAAACAGTTATTCACTCATCTGTCTACAGGAATTTTCTCCATTGACTGCACTCACAGGAAGTGTTGTTTATATGACGCTAAAGCTCAGCAGGACCAGAATGTCTGATCTCAAACGCAGTCGCGCTAGCAAAAACAGCTGACTCTCATATTCTGACACCTAGTTATGACATTGAACTTTTCTGTTTCCTTTACACATCACTTGAAGCAGAAAGCGATACCGATGACAGCTAACTGCTCTCCCGTGAAGCACGTAAATAGATTACTGATCAACAAAGCAGAAAACTGAAAAATTCCCCCTCGCGTTCTTGACGGAAACCAGTCGTGAGAAACTTTAAGCCTTGTCTGAGCGAATAAAGAAACAGCCTTGGGTCGATCAAAATAGCAGCTGCTATCTTTTTAATCCAAATTACTGCATACCATGTGGTTCATCTCCTGTCTTTTGTGGTTTGCCAAGTACTGTGCTACACTACATAGACATACGCTGTAAACTTTCAGTACCTGTAGTGTAGAGAGATGGGTTTGCTTGGAAAGCAGGGCTTTCTCTTGTTCTGATGGATAGGCGTTGTAGCGATGTTGGTAGAGCCAGTCGCGAAGTATCTGTACTGACTCTTTGGGCAGGTTTCCTCTCCTCTTTCTTTTCCCTGACACACCTCCGTTTGAAGAGAGGTCCAGAGGCACATCCAAACTGTCCTCATCTTCTGTCTCACTGCCAGACATCGCCAACAAACCTGTTGTCAGAACAACACAAAGTTGATTTTATCAACCCAAAAGCAGTTTGCTTGCAGCATTATGTCCAAGACCCTTTTGCTTTACACCTGAAGTAAATGGTGCCCATGGTTGCCACTGGGCACTATCCACTGCCATTGTATATATATACTTGGACACACGAGACAAGTTTGTGTAAATTATGCAGAAAATATGATATATGATGAATAAATGTGTTTCAGGGAATGAGAAAAACAGGAATCACTGATCGGTGTGTGTCCACAAAGAGGACAAAAGACACCCAGTCAAACATCAACCCCCCCAACTCCTGCTGAGGACCCTACACCCCCCACACATTCACTCACAAACTGTCTCTCCCTCCAAAAAGCCAAATGCTACACAACAGTGCCTGTCCGCCTGTATGCATGTATAAGCGTGTGTGTGTGTGTGTGTGTGTGTGTGTGTGTGTGTGTGTGTGTGTGTGTGTGTGTGTGTGTTGCAGCTGATGTGTCACGTCCATGCTGTCAAGCAAAGCCATGTGATTCATGATTGGAGTGGAGGCGTCTCAAAAGACTAAATTGTGTCAATGTTTCATCTTGCCCGTCAGACTACAGTAAATACAGCATGTACATTTACATAAAGACCAGTTATTAAGCAATTACGTTTTAAGAACAGTAGGCTATTTTACATAGATGCAAATTAGAAAGCTTTTCCCACTATAGTTGAGATTTTTTATATTGTTTCTAATATAAACTAAAATGTAAACAACAAAGGTTTACATTTAACAGATGTTTGAATTCAATTTAGAAACGTGAGAGCCAACAGTGTTACGTTTACGTATGACGTAAACAAAGATATACGTCAAGTGTTAAAGAGGACGTTTACTTGAAGACCACCATGTAAGTGCAACAAAACTTTCCCCAACTTTTCCTTTGGTGTATGCGTGTGAACCACAAGGGACACTTCTCTTCGAGGTCTAAAAATGAAACGAGTGAAATCACATGCGCACCCCCTATTCGTGGTTGTGTGAGAAAATGATTGAACTTGTGAAAAGGAGTAATGAGGAGTAATTTCGCGTGGGCCTATATGAGGAGGAGGGGGATGGGAACCTGTTGCAAATCTCAAGACCGAACAAAAGAATGTCGGTTGTGGGACGTTTCAAACTCAGTTTTGTCGACTTTTCCTTTGGTGAAAACGTATAAAATGGCGTCAGGTGATATACGAAAGGTCGACAGTACACCCTGCACGGTTAAAAGTTACGGTATGTGCAAATGATAAACTTAAAGAGAGGGAAATAGTTGGGGATCTATTGTGTGCAGTGAAAAACACGAGGTCGGACAGAATGTGAAAGCGTCGCCTCGAGGAAGCGGCGCGAAATACACAAAACGTCACAAAAGAAGGTCAGGATTTAATGTTACATTGTTGCACGTTTCAAACTTAAGCAGAAGATTCGACCGATCAACGTGTAAACTAAAACAACAAACACCATTTGAAGAGCACACTTGGAAAGTTCCCCTCACATTCCCAACAAAACTTCAGTCAGTGTTACGAGAAACTCGTAACGCCTCGACAGTTTTCCATGTCAAGAGGTGTTTAAAACTACTAAACGAGGGCTTTACCATCGTACAACACTAACCCTATAGACGCACATAATAAACTTAAACTAAAACGTCACATCTGGAGACGTTTAAAGTTATGGATGCCTATAATCGGGATTCATTCACTGAATCTCTAAAAATAAAAAATAAACAAGACTAGATGTACTTAAGCGTGTTGTACAAAAATCAATGTTTTGATAGTGTGAATTAAAAAGACGCGTCTTAAAAAGCATATCTCGTTGTGACAGCCCGCCAGCACATGGTGAGAAAAGGCTGTTTTGTCTGCAGCGGAAAACAATAGCAGGCAATGTCAGACATGGACAAAAACGCGTTTCTGTTTAACCATAATCGACAAGTTTAATCTAATCGCCGATATAACATAACACGTTTAAGCACTACATAAGCCATATCAACATGATACGTACCCTTTTTGGTCTTCATGTCCGTCAGAAATCCCCTTTTCACGTTGGCAACAAGGAGGTCGATTTTATTTCCAAAGCCTCGATTCGTCCTCGCTTTAATCACACAGATAGTATTATTCCAGGTCGTTACAAAGTATCGAATGATGTATTGCGTTTGTCGATGAATCTCCGCGGAGCGCGTTTTTCATTTGTCGGAGACGCAACACATTGTCGGGTACCTGGGACAGGCTGCGCGTCTCTCATTCACTCTGTGTTTGATGTGGAAACTGGGTGACAGCTATCTTTGACAGCTGCGTGACTCAACGCGGTTAGATCCTCCCCCTCCGAGTGCAAGAGGGAAAAATCTGACACCAGACATACAAAAAGAGACAATAAAAGGGATTTGGACAAACCGACTCGAATCTTAAACTCGCGTAAAGAACGGTGTAGTGTATCAGCGCGATGTTTTTGTGCCGACTTGTTTTGGACGCGGATGTAGTTCCTGCACGTTTCCCTTTAATGACTGCGGCAGGGAGACAGGAAGCTGGTTTATTGTGAATGTAGGTTAACGTTACCGAGAGAGGCAGACACATGGCAGGGATATATTCGGATTTGCTTTCATCAGCATACTTCAGTTAGGCGTACTCCAAAACAGTTATTCTTATTTTTAGCCTTTTCGTTCGTTTTTTTTGACGTTTGAGTGTTATTTGTGTTCATGTGGCAGACATTTTTGCTGCTGCGGGATGTTAGTGCAGTAACCTAAGATGTGTTATAAGGTGCAATGCGGCATTTATTTCAGGTGACAGATGTCCATGATGCTGGTATACGACAAGAGCGCCACAGCTCCATTTGTAACCCGTGCGCGATGCTTCCTGTTGGCGCAGCGCTGCGTGATACGCAGTTGACCGTTGGGATTAGATGACGGGGCTTTGGTTGTAAACCAAGAATCGCTTGTTTCTTCAGCTGTCCTGGAGACGCGTCCCTAATTCAAATCACAGCAGTCTCTGAATCCCTCACGCCGATTATCTCTACTGTGTACGGAGCCCAATTCCAGTTCCAATTTGGCGCAACGAGGACAGTTTACAATTACGCATTTCTCCAAAGCGACACACATTTCAATCAAGCTATATGTTTTATTGGTGTGTGTTATTGTGACCGAATGACTTTTCCGTTGCTCACGCATGTTTTACCAATTTAGTTTACAGTTCTGGATCAAATAGAGCATTGGATACAAAGACTGGTCGTGCTTGTGCACAGGTTATTATAAATGTTGAAAAGCAAACGTGTACTACTTGTCAAAACACCGAGACACATGGTTGTAGTAAAAAGCTTAGAAATCTGGGTTTGGAATCGATATAGGTCAGGTCGTTGACTTTTCCATGTTAGGAGTGCGTGTGTCATGCGTCTGTTTTGCCTTAATTCTCAATGTGCTATTGATGATAGCAGAGGTTTCTATTGTGTAAACTCGTAAGCATCAGTTTATATCTACAACAAATTTATATTACAACAAAAATATAAACATTACACACATCGTCCCTTATTAAGGCACGTGATGAGGTAATGTCTTTAAATGGTTTGCTCTTGTATGGATGACGTCATGATTTACGATTTCTCATAAGCATCGATACAGCTCATTTGGGATTGTGTAAGACCTTTATTATCGTAGTAAAATAGGTGTGTTGTTGTTGTGATGGAATAAACGGGGTCCAAACGCGCCCACTAGCGTTAAAATGCGTAACTGCAAGCATGTTACTCTTCAAAAGTGTTAGATAAGCAGAGGCTGCCATCGTGTGGTGCAAGTCAACTGATGGCTGGATTTAGCTTGTTTTCAAGTGTTTTAGTGAAATGTTAAAACAAAAATACGACTAATCAAATTACAATAGCCCAACAAAATAAAAGTTTTAAAGTAGTTCCGTTTTGTAAAAATAATTAGTGTTATTTATTCCATTTGTTAACATCAATCGCTATGTATAAAATAAAATAAAACTTGTAGCTATGAGGCTTTCTACTATCAGTACACGAGACATTTAGACTTTTATTGAGACAAGCATAATATTGGAGATATCCACACGAGTTGGATTTATAGAGACAGATGTCAGCACAGTGAAACTGAGAAGGCACCTGACACTATCCCTGACACTGTGCCTGAAAGCTATTTAAAGCCCATGTGCCGACTGATTTAACCATGACCTATTCTGTGACATCACTTCCCCTGTAATCATCATCACAGATAGATAGATATCATTCAATAATATTGCCTGGCTAGTACATTTATGAAACATACAGTGACTAATAGAAATGAACAAACTCAAAACAGGTGTACTCTCCATGTGGAGTATGATGTCATTAGGGATAAGGTCAAAAGACAGAATATTCAGTCCATGAATTTTGTGTTTGTTTTTCTCCTATGAAGTATCATATCATAAGAAATACGATTTAAGTTATTTGTTAATGCTTTTAGCTCAATTTCATTTTTAGCACAGAAGTCCAGCAGTACCCTTAAACAATATTGTTTAAAAAATAAAAAGCTGTAAAATATGTATCCACTTATATAACTGTAATATTTTAATACTTTTATTTTTTATTAACCTATTTTTTTCTTTTTATTATTTATTTTTTATTATTTTATTCTCTTCAGTGGCTGTATTTGTAATTCTGCTAAACCAATAAAAAACGTTCAGTCCATAAATGTCCATAATTGTGAAAGCCTAGCTGTCAATAAAATGGAGATGAAAGCCATATAAGGAAAACATGAGATGCTGGGTACAACAAGATTTTTTTCTTTTATAATTGTATTAAAAAAACTTGGATTGTGTTTTTCCTTATCATCGATCTTGCCTATAAATTTTATATATTTTAAATTATTAAGGTAAGGCGATATGTTTGGACAATTTTTTTCTTGATAAAAGTGGGACCAATGAAGTTTTGTGTGAGGCGGGACTTCCTCGCTGTAGAGAGTTTTGCACAGCTTTATGGGAACCCGCGGCCTCTTGGCAAGCTTTACGCATTCCAATCTGGCGACGCCGCCCTGACGCGCTGGGCAGCGTAAACAACGCCGACAGAAACGAGAGAAGCACCGAGAGCCCCGGTGACACATCACATCTTTTACATTCCCGCGGACTGCGGGTCGTCTCCTCCGGGCGGCGTGTCAGAGACTTTGGGGTCCGGTTACCGTTGCGCGCTCTAAATTTAGGGTTGCTTTGAGACTGACGCAAGATATCTGGGACACGATCACTCTGCGGTAGCGGGGAACGAGGATCCATGGAAACGCGCCCTACACATTCACCGCTACTGATGACAAACATTATTTTTAGACTCTGCTGTCATCATTCGGTAACAACGAGGCCAAAGGCGTATTGTATAAAGGGAGGCTGTTGAAAATGCACTTGTACAGTAGCGCGCTAACACACTACCCTGGATCCTCTCGAAAAGTTTCGGTAACTCTTACCAGTGTCGTTAATAACTCGACAAGCTCAAGTTCTTTGGATCCGGTTGGTAGCGCCGTTAACGGAAACGCAACGGAAGCGTATTTGGCCAGGGGGGAACGGACGGACGCAAAGATGCCTGCTTTTTCTTGTTACGAGGCCACCTCGATGAGGCCGATTTTTTATACATCCACTGCCGAGATTATAATCACACGACCGGATGGTGTGGAGAGATCTGTACCCATTCACATCGTTAAGGAGCCACACAGGAACCGCAAACCTTTGGAGCCACACCATGGACGAATTTCTCATGCAGTCAATGGAGATGATAATGTTCATTCTGGTTCCTTTTTGGGCGATTTTGAGGACAGAGGGGATATTAATTCTATGAACTGTGATAAGTTTTTTGACACAGATGATTATATAGTCTGTGAAAGGCAAGTGAAGCCATTTATCCCAAACGATGCCACAACTTTTGGTACTGCACAGATATGCTCATCTGAAGATCCAGTCAATAATAAACCTCAACAGGAAGATGACGGTGAACCTACCGACGAGCCCGTCTTCGAGCTGCATGTCCTTCAGAAACCCACCTCAACACCCCCAAAAAGTGACATTGGCAACAAAGTTACCCGTTACCTAGCCGAAGTGGAAAGACAAAACAAATACCTCCATGACAGGCAGAAATACCGCTTTCACATCATCCCAGATGGGAACTGCCTGTATCGGGCCGTTTCCAAAGCTGCTTATGGGGACCAGTCAATGCACAAAGAGCTCCGAGAGCAAACCATGCACCACATCGCAGACCACCTGGAAGAATTCAACCCCATCATAGAAGGTGACGTCGGGGAGTTTCTGATCAATGCAGCGCAGGACGGTGCATGGGCTGGCTATCCAGAGCTTTTGGCCATGAGTCAGATGCTGAACGCCAATATCTACCTGACCACTGGGGGTAGCGTGGAAAGCCCAACAGTTTCCACCATGGTGCATTACTTGGGAGAGGAGGACTTGTCTAAACCAGCCATTTGGTTGAGCTGGCTCAGCAACGGTCATTATGACGTGCTGTTGGACAGCTGTCAGCCCAATCCGGAATATGACGACTGGTGCCGTCACACCCAGGTACAGCGCAAAAGAGACGAGGAGTTGGCCAAGTCCATGGCGGCGTCCCTCTCCAAAATGTACATTGAACAGAATGGCCTGCACTGAAACCAAACAGAACCTTAATTTGGAGAATGTATCTGGGAATACTGTACTTGTACTGATGTTTCCGAACGGATTGCACTTTGATTCCCTGTGTGATTGAATATTGCCTTAATTTATTACATTTTTATCTGTGTGCATTATTGTTTCCATAAACGTGTTGAAGTGCAGTGCACACAATGATGGTGATATGGAAAATAAAGATTGTTCGGGTCTGAACGAATGTTTCTTAGATTTTATTGCATGTGTGTCAGAATTTGAATTCTTGAGAATATTTTTTTATGTGTATTGTACATATTGTGTAAAACAGCTTTCCACCTAAATGGAAAGTTTAGCACTTATACAAACATTACCACCAGTATGTAAATGTTTTTGTTAATCTGTATTAGTGTTCTGTTGTGTTATATAAACCAAAACGATGTTTCTGAAATTTCAAGTGCCTGAAATCTATTTTGTAACAGATGTATTTTGGAATAAATTCTTTGACGCAATTTAAAACTTGAATATGTTTATTTATGCCATCAAGTCAAAAGTCGTCACTGTGGAACAGTTTATGTAAAGCATTGTAACCATCCAAACAGTTCTTAACAGACTAAACAATTACAAGCTTTACCATAACAGCTGGAAGACCATGGCACTAAAAAACAAACAACAAAGAGGAATCCAGAAGCATTCCTTTAATACAAGTTGTTTCTTTTACCACAAGTATTGCTGGATTTCTCTTTATTGTTTCGAAATGATTTATTACATGCATCTGTCAGTGGGTAAAGTTTTACATTTAGTAGCTTTTTTCTTATTTAGCTGCATACAAAATGATTCAAGCCATTCTTAGAAATGACACATTAAAATTGTGTTAAATTAATTTAAAATACTTCATTAAGAGCAATAAGTATATATATTTAGTTAGTCTAACACAAAATATATATGTACTATAATTTATTGATTTCTTTTTAATTGCGTTAACACAATTAGTTTGAGTCTGGGTTCTGGAAAAATAATTTCCCAGCATGCTTTGCATGCAACTGCTTTTGGAGAGTAATTTTTTAATGAAGTGTAATTTTATGCATTTTTAGGTAAAGAGAAAGACTTAATAGTGTTTAATGTCCTTTTATCTTATTTATTTAGAAGGGTTTGTGTTATATTTTTCAAATTGTTTGGTTACCATCGCAGAAGAGTGGTGCTTGTGTTTAGGTTGTGGATGTGACATATTGCAATGAGCACTGTGTTAATGCCTGTTTGAAGATCAGTCTCTTCTTACATGCTCATTCAAAGTATCATATGTTATTATTATTGCTAACATGTGCTTATGCTAATTAGTATTATATAAAAATGTTTTTTTATAAAATAACAGAATTGAGTTATTCAAACTACGCTAAATCGAGTTATTCAGACTACACTAAATTGACTTTAGGCAACTAATTGAGTATTGCCATTTACTTTAAATTGAGTTGGACTAACTCAATATATTTTTATTGTGTAAAGCAGTTTTTTATGAGTTAGGGGTACACATATTGGATGGAAATCCTGCCCACAATTTTATTGAGTTTATCCAATGAATAATCTTTTTGAGTGTGGTTAAGCAAAACAACGTTATTTAGGACCATTGGTACTACATAGGACACACACACTTAACTGTACAAAAATTAATTCTTATATAGACAAAAAATAAACCGTATCATGGCACTAATAACAGATTTGATTACCAGTAAATGCATATATTTGTATATAATAGCCTGAATGCACTGTGGGTCACTTTGAATAAAAGCACCTGTCAAATGCATTAATGCCGCAAACACCCAGTGCTAAGACATACTGTAAAGTTTATTAGATGGCACAGACATCTGGTTGTAACATCTAAAAATAACTTCTGGATCCCCCCAAAACATGCCTAACAAAAAGTGCTAACATTAGCAGATTATATCCATATGGTTAAAAAATGATAAACGTGCCGGAACGAGAGGGGAAAATGATCTCATGTCAGTCTCGCTTGGGAGTCTATTATTGGGTGCATGTTCTCATACAGTAGATAACTCTGAAGACTGAACTCAATGTAGTTCTAGTATTGACTGCATAAACAAAACTGAAACAGTGTAAATGACTTTAAACCCTAGATTTTACTTACAGGTAATAGTTTTTTATCTCTGCATGTTCTGAATTTACTCAGACAGGGTTCCCACACCTTAGTTTACTTCAAATTCAAGGACCTTTCAAGGACTTTCCAGGTCCAATACCCTCAAATTCAAGGACTAAATGTGGGGACAGCAAGGTTACATCGTGTTACCTTTTAAGATACATTATTACAGTTTCCTTTCAAGGGAACCTTAATGAGCTTATAAATCCCCAGAAATGAGCAGCGGGCACCTTCATTATTGATCCACATGGCACATCATTATTTTTCATATCACTGAAGAAAATCACTAGCTTTAACCAGATCTCTGCCAGTGATAATTGTTGTGTTTGTTAAACATACAGCTTGAAGGTCAGTGCACAGGTAATGGCTGTGGTGGGGGTTGCCAGATCTACAGGTAGACCTTTTGGATGCTGTGAAAAGATAATATACATAATGGAAAGTCAATTTCTGAATTAAAAGAACTTTACTCACTTTTTTCATTCAAATAATTGGTTTCTCTGTCATTTAGATAACTCTGTATCTCTGTATTTATCTTAACAATATACAGCTTATCAGCTGATATATCAAAAGTAAAAAATAAAGAGTTGGTAAAATACCTACATAGTCATTTTTCTTTAATATAGGCCTATGACACTTGTCTCTAGATTAGCAATAATGTTGTCCCCGTGTTAGACACTAGATGGCAGAAAACGCCTGAGCAAATTGTTGTTAAGTTCATTACTTCAGAAATAATGCAGCCATTTATCAAATGAACAAAGTGGATCATTTTGAATAGATCATGTGATAGGACATACAAATCTACCTGCAGTCTATACCACACATGCGTGTCGTGTGTGAAAAGGTGTGTGCGTATTCAAAATACAATAGGCTATTGGGAAAGTTATCATTGAGTCAAACTAATAAACATAATAAGGTCGATTACGATTCAAGTTATTATAACTACCTCGTCCATTGCATCCTCAATCCGTCAATTTAGTCAAATTTAACCTATTTTTATTTCTTACAAAATAAACGCATAGCCTAGTAATTAAACGCATTATTAACGTGCATTTTTTTGAAAAGAAAAAAAATATCTTATTATTAAAATAAAATTTTCAGAGCAAGTTGCGTTAAATTGCAGTGACGTTATTCTGCAGTCATGTGGACTTTAAGTTCCTTTATTTATTTATTTACTTTTTGGGCTGAAAACCCCTTAGCTTTTTCTATCTCTCTCTCTCCCTCACTCTGTCTCCCTCTATCACTCTCTTCTCATGAAGGAGTTTGTGTCCTCTGGTCGTGTATCCACACCGACCTACAGCTCCATGCGTTTGAATCCGGACGGAACCGTTAAATAAGCGAAAGTTTGGCGGGTATTTGGTAGCTGAGGAGCAGTCTGGTCTGGTGAGGTGAAGAAGATGTCCGGACATCGGGTTCAGTTCGTGGATCTTCCTTCCACCAACGAGCGCAAAGGGAGCCCGAAAATCAGCAGTAAGATTTTTGAATTTCTTCTTCTTGATACTGTGTCTCAAATCCTGAACAGCATTTCTTTTAATCCGGTCAATCCAAGATCAAACACAAACGTTGAGCTGAGAAACGCATCTATGATGCCCAAAAATGCTGTCAGGGAAGGCAGCTGAATAGGTTTGGGACACAGCCACAGAGTTTGAAGTTTGAAATGTACGTTTATCCCAAAACATACATTTAATGACGTTTCATATCTCATTGAAGTCGTGCAATATGAACATTTAAGTTGCTTTCTCTTGAAATTTCCTCTAATGTAAGACATTTGTCTATGCCACTAGGTGAGAGAAACAGCTTATAGAAATGCTGTTCTTGGCTAAATGTGATGAATCGAAACAATCAAAGTAATGTATACAGTATTTTTGGACCCAATCCTAAAGGATATCCTGATGCTTTAAGAGTTTTCAAATAATTTAATTAGATTCTTGATTGCAAAATATGTACACCAGCTTTTACCGGATGGTACCCTTTCAAAAAGTACAGCTTTGCACCTTAAGAGTTCATATTAGTAGTTTCTCAGAGGTACATGCTGTTACCAAAGAGAGTGCATTAGTACCTCTAGGATACATAATAGTATTTCAAGAGTACATATTACTATATAATATAATGCTACTGCCCCAGTGACAGATTGGGTACATATTTTGCAACAGCTAATTCTGCAGTTACTTTTTAACCAGAGATTAAACCGCATATTCTTTGAGAGAAACAGCAGGGGTACAGTATTTTTTTTTTTTTTTTTTTAATATTTATGCATTTGAATTTTTCTTTTTGTGCACAAAAACTTAGTTCATTGCAGTAACCTAAGCGCTCAGTTTATGTATCATTGAACTTTCTTAAAGGGGCCATGGCATGAAAATCTGACTTTCTCCATGTTTAAGTGCTATAATTGGGTCCCCAGTGCTTCTATCAACCTAGAAAATGTAACAAAAATCAACCCAGCAACTTAGTTTTAATAAACCATTCTCTACAAGCACATGAAAAAAAATAGGTAGTTAAAATTTGACTCTCCTTATGATGTCATAAGGAGCTCTTATTATAATAATACCACCCCTTAATCTGCACTTTTCAACCACAGCACTGCCATTTAGTGCAGAGGAAAAGAGAGAGAGAAAATAACTCACAGCACAATTGAGTTTCAATTTCAACAAACCACCATCATTGTGATCAGTGTTTGCAGTTTATCCGCTCATTTACATTTAAAAGGACACACCCAAAACGGCACATTTTGCACACACCTACAAAACCTGCAATTTTAACATGCTATAATAAATTATTCATATGGTATTTTGAGCTAAAACTTCACATATGTGCTTTGGGGACACCAAAGATTTATTTGACATCTTAAAAAGTCTTGTGACATGGCCCCTTTAAATAACACGCACTGTTTCCGCTTATCTCATGTTAATATTATTGAGTACCTATAAAGTAGTATTGCATTCTTCAAATAAGAGTCTTTAGTTTTATCAGATTTATAAAAGACAGACCTGCTGTACCGATTCTGAACCAGAGCTCCTGGAGGCGTATCACAAGCAACACACACAAAACATTACCATGCTGTCTCTGGAAGACTTATTCCGGAGATTCACTACATGTGCGTGTTATTTAAATTATATGCACTTATCCGCTGACTGCAAACAAAACACAGACATTTGATGCAGTTTTACTTACGTCCTGCGACTCATGACCCAGTTGGGGGCGGGTGCCCCATTTAAATGAAATCCAGAGTTAAACAAACACGCACAACTTCACTGTTAGCACAGATAAACAAACAATATCCATTGTTTCCACAATGCTGGGTTTTTTGGAAAGCTGAACAAGCTTAAATTTCCCTCACAAACAACAGACTTCTGTGGTGATGTTGATTTCGTGTCAGCTCTTGGTTGGTGAGTGTGTGCGCTATTTTGGTTAAAATGCCCATATATGGACTTCCACTATACTTCCTGCACTGAAATTGCCCATAAAAGAAATAAAGCAAAACTGTTACGTATAAATCTTTCCTGTTCGGAAAAAACTTGTTCGAACCCTGGCGAAGTTCATTCAGCACAGAAATACGTCATACGTCCAACTGCTTTTTTGGCACTATGCCCCTTAAGCTGCTCTGCCTGTTAAGTTTCATGACTCTTACCAATCAGTAATCTTGTAACCTTCTTGACTATCTTAAAAGAGCAATATATCAGCCAAAGAGCTATATATAAAAAAAACCTTCTTATTCTCTCGCTTTCACTTCTCACTGTGTGAAAAATCCCCCTACCCACCCAAAAAGCGTCAGTCTATTCGAGACTAATGGATCCAAGACTCTGAGTTCTGCTTAGTGAAGTTTTGAGTGGCTCCAAGTCTCTTATTCCAAGGTTTTAGTGTTTGGATTTCTTACACGGATACGCAGCATACTAAAAAACAGCAAGTCAGTCAGAGGGATAGTGCTGATTACATCGTAAAAAACAAACAACAAAGCAAGATGATGAAGTGAGTCACAAATTGTTTTGTGCATATATTAAAAGTTGAAAAAATGCTTAAGACCTTTACAACTTTTCTATTTAGGGCTTTATGGGGTTTCTAAGACAGGGTTTAAATTAAGCCAGGACTAGTCCTTAGTTATATTAGAACATTTCGGTAGCTTTTACAAAAATACCATTCAAAAACATTACTGGTGTGCATCTTGAGACAAAACAATGGCATTGATATATTTTAAAGGCGCTCTAAGCGAATCTGCGAGACGTCACTTATTTTTGATGTTTGAACCATTTTCAAACAAACGGAGCATTGCTAACTCCTCCCCCTCCCTTCCGTGCTTTCATGAACGCGCCCAACCCCCACCCCCAAATCCTTCTTGTCGTTTATTGGCTGGAACACTTTGTTATGTTTCGTGGTGCTAGGTTTGGCCACTGTGTTTATATTGAAGTTTGTAGAGCCTGGGCTGTCTACAGAGTTCGCGTTTTTTACAGTTTGATCAGCGGACAGGCAGCAAGCAGATAGTGAGGAGATGTTTGCTGTATGTAACAAAAAAGGTTTTACGGTCTAAATCGCGTGATTTCGCTTAGACCACCTTTAAGATGTCAGTGCAGGCTTTTTCAGTTAGGACAGCTCAGACAAACTTTTTAGTCTGGGACTAGACTTAAGCCCTTTCTGTGAAACCACCCCTAGATGTTTATAATAACCTTAAAAAAATCTTTCTGATGTAGTTGATTTCAGAAATTCACCTTTACATTTTCATGGTCGACCTAGTACACCAAAGTTGATGCGTTCAGACCAGCCGCGGTAGAGGACGTCAAGCACGAGTGATTTCAATGTTAAGTCAATGTGAAGACGCGTTGACGCACGTCTGGAGGTCTCACGGCGCGAATGAGACGCTTAGCGCGGCGCAGTTGATGCAATTCCGCCTCATTCGCGCGTCTAGTTCGCGCCATTGAGCGTTGTTGCGGGAAACACGCAAGTTGAAAAATTTGAACTTTGGCGGGAAAACACGCCGCGTTAACCAATCAGGAGCTTGCTCTAGTAGTGACGTGATTACAAAAAGTGAGTGACGCAAATTTCCATGTGAATCTCTCAATGACTAGAATTTAACGGGCGGCTTTCACGCATGAATGAAGCGGGTAAACTCTACATTTTCAAGCGCCAAACTAGACGTGGTAGACGCGAATTTGACGCCTCAAACGCGGCTGGTGTGAACCCATAGGTTTGATGAGCAGCTTTTTTAGAAAACTATGTAGGTTTTAAAGCATTGGTTTTAAAGGTTTAAGGTTGTCGTTGATTTTTTATTTCTTCAGTGAAATGTTTCTATAATGAACAATTTTGTATCATTGAGTGCGTTTACATGCACAAAATAAGCAGATAACTATCAAAAATCTGCTTATTATAGAAAACTGTTTTCATGCGTTTACATGTAAATCAATAAACCGGCTATCCAGACAACTGCGTTTACATGGGACTTGGAGAATTATCAGTTTTCTCGCAGGCAGTGACGTCACCACCTATAGTACATAATAGTCGATCAAAAAGCCAACGGCATATCTGTCTTAAGCTGTACTGTTGTATCTCTTCTCTTGTCTACAGAACAAGTAAATGTAACATAAGCTTCTATTTTCACAGTTTCTCTGCCAACTGCTTTAGTCAAGCGGAGACTTTTATGCGTTACTTTGCGCTTACTTCCGCGTGTGACATTTCTCTTTCATACGCAGAGACATGCGCACACCTGTGAAACTACCTGTGCCGATCGGTTTTTGCTTACGCTGTTTGTGGGCTTTCCCCGATTTAAGAAAACCGCTTTACGCGTTTACATGACCCCACGTGTTATCAGTTTATTAAGCATAATCGGCGCAAGACTGTGCATGTAAAAGCACTCATTGTATAGTCTTAAGAATATTTTTCCCGCTACAAAGAATCTTTTGTGGGTTCTTTATGGAAGCATTTTTTATAAAAACAGGGGAATATATATATAAAAACTTTATTAAGCTAGGCACGGCAAGATTAATATAGAAAAATCATTTCGAAATCAAATACAGTTTTGCTGGCTTTTGACTTTATTTCCGAATGGCTGCTAAATCTATTTTAAGGATTTGGATGCAGTTAAAACTGTTTGTGATTGGCTGATTGGTTATGACAGGGTTTGGGGATCCTGTTCATGTAAAGCTCTAATTGGATGCAGATGTTGCACATGGCCATATGATGCTCTCCTCTGTGCCGCTTTGAAGTGACTCTGGATTTGAGATACATGAGGACAGGGTTTCGATTAAGCCAGGACTAGGCCTTAGTTATATTAGGACATTTCGGTAGGGATGCTCCGATCAGGATTTTTGCAGCCGATACCGATTTGTAATCTTCGTGATCGGCCGATACCGATTCCGATACCGATACCGATTTTTTAAAAAAGCTGATATGCAACCTCTTTGATGACTGTTACATTTTTTCTAGATAAAATAAACCACGGATGTTGCCTTTGTTATATTACTTGCAGTAATTAGGTATATTATTGTTTTAATAGAGACTCAAATAAATAAGCACAATAAATATTTATTCTGCAAAGAGAAATTTAATATGGCTTTAAAAAGGCTTATGTCTCCTAAAAGTACTGAAAATAAAACACTTCACAGTCTTTACTGTATTAATTAAATATACACGCATTCGTATGAAGACAAGCAGCTCTGAGGAAAATGAAAGTTTAAACGCTTAAAACTGTAAAACGCATGCAAATAATAAACTTTTGGCATGAGGATGCAATTGTCCATGATAGATATGTGTTGTATACGCTGTTTGATGGGGATGTGAAGACTCCTCGCGCTGTTGACCGGAGCTGTTAATGCCATTATCGGCCGATACCGATCGGCGGCCGATCGATCAGAGCATCCCTACATTTCGGTAGCTTTTACAAACATACCGTACAAAAACATTACTGGTGTGCATCTTGAGACAAAGCAATTGCATTGATATATTTTAAGATATGTAAGTGCAGGCTTTTTCAGTTAGGACAGCTCAGACAAACTTTTTAGTTTGGACAGACTTAAACCCTTTCTGTGAAACCACCCTTAGATGTTTATAATAACCTTAAAAAAATCTTTCTGATGTAGTTGATTTCAGAAAAATCACCTTTACATTTTCATGGTCAGCCTAGTACACCAAAGTTGATGCGTTCAGACCAGCCGCGGTAGAGGACGTCAAGCACGAGTGATTTCAATGTTAAGTCAATGTGAAGACGCGTTGACGCACGTCTGGAGGTCTCACGGCGCGAATGAGACGCTTAGCGCGGCGCAGTTGATGCAATTCCGCCTCATTCGCGCGTCTAGTTCGCGCCATTGAGCGTTGTTGCGGGAAACACGTAAGTTGAAAAATTTGAACTTTGGCGGGAAAACACGCCGCGTTAACCAATCAGGAGCTTGCTCTAGTAGTGACGTGATTACAAAAAGTGAGTGGAGTAGCAGAAGCCCCTCCCATGACGCAAATTTCCACGTGAATCTCTCAATGACTAGAATTTAACGGGCGGCTTTCACACGTGAATGAAGCAGGTAAACTCTACATTTTCAAGCGCCAAACTAGACGTGGTAGACGCGAATTTGACGCCTCAAACGCGGCTGGTGTGAACCCATAGGTTTGATGAGCAGCTTTTTAGAAAACTATGTAGGTTTTAAAGCATTGGTTTTAAAGGTTTAAGGTTGTCGTTGATTTTTTGATATTTCTTCAGTGAAATGTTTCTATAATGAACAATTTTGTATCATTGAGTGCGTTTACATGCACAGAATAAGCGGATAACTATCAAAAATCTGCTTATTATAGAAAACTGTTTTCATGCGTTTACATGTAAATCAATAAACCGGCTATCCAGACAACTGCGTTTACATGGGACTTGGAGAATTATCAGTTTTCTCGCAGACAGTGACGTCACCACCTATAGTACATAATAGTCGATCAAAAAGCCAACGGCATATCTGTCTTAAGCTGTACTGTTGTATCTCTTCTCGTGTCTACAGAACCAGTAAATGTAACATAAGCTTCTATTTTAACAGTTTCTCTGCCAACTGCTTTAGTCAAGCGGAGACTTTTATGCATTACTTTGCGCTTACTTCCGCGTGTGACGTTTCTCTTTCATACGCGGAGACATGCGCACATGGACAAAACCGTGAGAAAGCGGGTTAAGGTGTTTACATGCCACGCGAAATCGGCTTAATGAGCAAAAAACTACCTGTGCCGATCGGTTTTTGCTTACGCTGTTTGTGGGCTTTCCCCGATTAAAGAAAACCGCTTTACGCGTTTACATGACCCCACGTGTTATCAGTTTATTAAGCATAATCGGCGTAAGACTGTGCATGTAAAAGCACTCATTGTATAGTCTTAAGAATATTTTTCCCGCTACAAAGAATCTTTTGTGGGTTCTTTATGGAAGCATTTTTAATAAAAAAGGGGAATATATATATAAAAACTTTATTAAGCTAGCACGGCAAGATTATTATAGAAAAATCATTTCGAAATCAAATACAGTTTTGCTGGCTTTTGACTTTATTTCCGAATGGCTGCTAAATCTATTTTAAGGATTTGGATGCAGTTAAAACTGTTTGTGATTGGCTGATTGGTTATGACAGGGTTTGGGGATCCTGTTCATGTAAAGCTCTAATTGGATGCAGATGTTGCACATGGCCATATGATGCTCTCCTCTGTGCCGCTTTGAAGTGACTCTGGATTTGAGATACATGAGGACTGGGTTTAATTTTCTGGCTCATCAGTTTAACCCAGTGCAGTGATAGAGAGAGGCCCTGGAGCAATGGATGGCTGCATGTGCATGCGTGCGTGTGTGTGTGGAGAAATGCAAGCTCAGGTACAGACACACATCCGTGGATGACAGGGCAGAAAAGCGCTGGATCTCCATGGTGACAGGGCAACTGACATACAGTACCACGTGAGTGCCAACACAGTGGAGAACTGCCAGATCCGACAAATCCCTCCAAGTGTTATTAGCTCAGCATATATGAGTGTGTGTGCGTGTGTCTGTAGTAAAAATGCATTGCTGATTAGTAAAGAAGGCAGCAAAACAGAGAAAAAATAAACATCTGTGCACTGTGAAATTGTGCATAAAAATCATAAACTAGATCTTCAATATGTCAGCTGTTTCTTCTAGCAAGCAATGAATAGAGATCAGATTTTGATCTCCTGCTTCTCGGAAATTTCTCCAACTAATCTTAGATGTGTCTCTTTCTCTAGATGTTCATTGTCAGAATAAAGGGCAGAAAAGCTGTCCCTGGGACCGTATCCTTTAGTTTGTATCTTTAAGACAGATACACCTTTTAAGTACAAAGGTGTACGTTTTGAAAGGTTACCACCACCGCAGTGACAGCTTTGGTACCTTTTAGCGCGTGTTGTCTGCTATCAAAAAGCAAAGATTTGCATTTAAACTCAATTGTCTCTGCTATAGTTTAATATTTGTTTCTGCAACTATACCCGCAAAGCAGAGAATGAATGATTTATGTGGTTGTATTTGTTAGCTGGAGAAACCTGTAAGACAAAGTTGATAATTAAATTTAACTGTGATTTCCATTGTGTCCCCTGGGCTATAGAAACAACTCTCTTAGCAATAAATAGAGACAACAACCAAATGCAC